>NW_024080957.1:609681-616543 GCF_003009895.1 Hyaena hyaena
TATTCAGTAATCCATTTCAGAGGCTTGGAGGCCATGAAATCAAGCTCTGTGATTTTCAGAATTTCTCCTTCCTTCTCACCTCGGCTCCATTCTGAGGGCAATCCTTCTCCTGTAGCTAGGTGTTGGTTGTGCTGCTGAATAAGGTACAACTGACCGAGAAATCATTGTATGGCCCTCTCATGGAAGATTATTCCTGAGCACCACCAAGAAAATGTCTGCAAACTCTGTTTTAAGAAAAACTGTCCTAGGGGCGCCTGGGTGGCTTAGTCGGTTAAGCGTCCGACTTTCGCTTAGGTCATGATCTCGCGGTTCGTGGGTTCGGGCCCCGCGTCGGGCTCTGTGCTGACTGCCAGCTCAGAGCCTGGAGCCTGTTTCGGTCTGTGACTCCCTCTCTCTCTGACCCTCCCCTGCTCACGCTGTCTCTCTCTCCTGGAAATAAATAAAACATTAAAAAAAAATTAAAAAAAAAAAAAGCGAAGGATCTTAATTTCTAAAAAAAAAAAAAAAAGAAAAAAGAAAAACTGTCCTAAAGAAAACCTATTTTCTGGAAATGCCGGTCAATTGTTTCTGCAAATGAGAAGTCTTTTGTCATTGAACTAGTACAATGTATATTTTTTAGATGATCAAAACTGTGAATGCACCACACATAATTTGTGTAAAGCTTAGTTTGCTGGGGCCAGTGTGAGGAGCACAGGCATGTTAGTGAAGAAACGGAGGCTGAGATCTCTGCTGCTAAGGGCTGTCCTGGCTGTTCTCCACACATCAAAGTCACTTGGGTGCTTGTTAGAAATGCAGACTATTTGGCTGTGTTCTAGTCTATTGAATCAGAATCTACATTTGAACACTCTCTCCAGGTGGTTCACATACAAATTCGGTTTGGGAAGCACTGGAAATCATTTTTGTGAGCCTGTCCCTCTCTGCACATAACTGGTTGGGTGATAAAGGCTCATTTTGTGGAGTACCTGCAGATACTAAGTAGCATATTTAGGAAAATTCTTTTAGAGTGAAAGCATTTCACATATATGTTGTAAACTCTTGGCTCAATACAGTAGTCAGATACTAACCTTCCCCGGTTGCTCCTTCCAAGAAGACTTAAAGAGATGTTTCCAAAATGCCAAGAATATTATTTTTAAAACGTGATTTTTAAGTTATTTTGTTAGCATAGGCTGGAGTGCACAAATACTCCCCTCCTGTTCCTTGCTTGATATATTCTTTGTACTTTGATGATACCATGTGGTTAAAATTTTGAAGTCCTGCTTCAAATGGTAAGGACAACTTACAAAGAAAGGCTTTAGGCTGCCTCTGTTGTTTGCTGGATAGCCTGTTTGTTCCATGCCATCCGAGGGGTCGGGCACAGGTTCTGATTTACTGCATTATCCTGTGTGTAGTACTCAGCCGAACGTTAGGTGTCAATCATTCACATTGGCCCAGCATGGGCCTTTTAATGTTTCTGGCAGCTTGATATAAGTCAGGTTTTCCCACCTTTTTAGATGTTTCACTTATATCTAGAGGTGATGGGGGTGATGGTGAAGAAACCGAGCTACCTCACCTCATGAATCTCCCTCAAAACTATAAATATTTCTGAGGGGTAGGTGGGTCAGATGTGCATCCGATAGGCTAATAAATGTGCTGTTGAAGCCAATGCCTTAAGCCAGTGCCAGACTGCAGGTGCACCCTACCTACTCAGTCAGGTGGGAGGTCCACCGGGACCCAGGTGTGAGGAGCTGACTGAGGGCGGCAGTATGGTGGCGTGAAGAAAAGTATTGCATTTGGAACTAGAAGGATGTGGGTTTGAATTCCATCTCTTCTGCTTTTTAGTTTTTGACTTAGTAGCAGTTATTTAACCTCTGATTTTTGAGTTACATAATTATGAAAATAAGGTTAATTCATTTCTTCCAGGGTTGTTGTGAGACTCTAATGAGATAATATATTAATAGCCTAATACTGTGCCTGGTATAGCGTAGGTACCTATTGAATATTAAGCACACATTACGATATTCATTTTGTATATTAATAATTTCTTACCATTTTTTCCCCCTCAGTGCCTGCCCCAGCTAAATTAAGTAGGGATTTAAGTACCTTCTGTTAGTTTTGTCCATCAAATATATTTCCAAGTGATTCTTAGCCAGGTAAGTATCATTTTTTGTTATCATCACTATGGCAGTCCTTGGCCTTCAGAGGTGCAGTGTTTTCAGCCTGGCAGATTCATCAGCTGGATCACAGCCAGGAGGGATTACATGTCCAGAAAACTAGAGTATTCCATTTTACACAGAGGATATGCCAATATGTAGTCAGAGTCAGGAAAAAGAGAGGATGTGTGTAAAGCAGTAACATTAACTTGTGAAAAGGGCTTTGGTGAATTAATCATGTTTGAGTGGTTGCAATGCATGGAATTATTTTTCATGAAGAAGGCTAGGAAATGTGCTTTTTTATTATTTTATTATTGAGGACTTCCTTTTTCCATTGATCTGAAGTGTACTCTTATCATCTAATAAAATTTCATATATGTCTTTTATGAAGTAAGATTTTTGTTTTAAGTAAAATTATTTTGAGAGAGACAGGGTATATGCACGCATACACAAGCAGAAGAGCGAGAATGAGCGAGAGAGAATGAGAATCCCAGGTAGGTTCCATGCTGTCAGTAGGGAGGCTCGAACACATGGACCATGAGATCATGGCCTGAGCCGAAATCAAGAGTCGGATGCTTAACTAACTGAGCCACCCAGGCGCCCCTGCAGTAAGATGTTTTGATAGGACCCATACTGATATTTTTTTCTTCACTTAATCCTACATGAAGGGAAATCTGTTCATTCTTTTTTTTAAAAAATTTTAATGTTTTTTAATTTCTGAGCGCGAGAGAGAGACAGCATGAGCAGGAGGGGGTCAGAGAGAGAGAGAGAGAGAGAGGGAGATACAAAATCTGAAGCGGAAGCAGGCTCTAGGCTCTGAGCTAGCTGTCAGCACAGAGCCCGATGCGGGGCTCGAACCCACGAAACTATGAGATCATGACCTGGGCTGAAGTCGGACACTTAACTGACTGAGCCACCCAGGTGCCCCAAATCTGTTCATTCTTGATGTAGGCCATATTTATCCTTATTCTTCGTGTCCTTATTCTGGGTTTCCATTATAGGTTTTTGTAATCCTCCTTTGGCCTTTTAAGCTAGAGGGCTAAGTGCGGTGCATTGTGTTCCTGTTGTCTCTGTTGTTTATGGATCTGTTGTCTAAAGCAGAGATTTTCTGATGTTCTCTTCTTGTTATCTTTTTGTAACAGTGTGAATTTATTCCTGGATGATCTGAGAAACTTACAGGTAATTTCCAAGCCAGTAGTTTTGCACACCACAGAGCTAACTGCTTATTGTTCTCCTAGGCTAAATGTCAGCGATTGACTTATTTGTGCACTGCATGCTGGGAAGTGTAGTTGGTGGGAATTAAAGTGAATTTGGTACAAGAAAAGAAGTATTGGCATATGGGGGCAGCTCCCTTTTGCTTTAGAAAGCAGCAGTAGTTTGCTTTCCTTTTGTGCAAAGCCCAGATTTGGGCAGGGAAGAAGTGGGGGAAGTGCAGATATTTTTTGGTAGGGATGAAATTCTCCTATATGACTACCTACTTCTCTTCTTCAATTTAGGTCTCAGGGCTTCAACTGAGGGTCAGCTAGATGTTTCTGTCAAATTTCCAGACCTTGAAAATGTCACAGAGAAGTCAATGAGCCAATGAGTGTAAATCAGGAGTTGCTTATTTTCTGTTATTGGAATTCAGAAATCTTAAAAAAAAATCTCTCCACTCACATCTGAGATGTCTGGGAGATAACTTTCCAGGTGAACAGCTTCTTGTCTTCTCTGGCACTTGGGGCTGGGTCATTTGAGTGAGAGTGAGATACTGAGGTTACTGACTGAAGAGGTTTGATTGGTTATGTGGAAATGACGCTAGCATATAAATGTGTTTTGAGCCTTGTGGGGGTCGAATATTGTTGATTGCTCAAGTTAATAGTGTCTTTGGTAAGAAACTCATACAGTCTGTGGGGCATCAATTTGATTAAATATAAAGCTCTCTAAGAGTCTCTGTTTGTCTAATGAGTCATCAGCCTGAAGGCTTCTCCAGACAGTTGTTTTGCAAATCAGAGTTTAAATGCATATGTCCCCTAGACCAACAATTTGGTGCAATTTTCTACCATGTTTTCTTGGTCACCGCTTCATTCTGCTAAGGGGACTGATAGCAATTGGGTAGTGCCTGGGAGTATAATTTTGTTGCAGGATGTAATGCAAACACCTATTACCATTTGTAATGCTCTATTTACTTGTTTACTTGTTTTTTGTCTGTCTCCTCAATAGCCTTTAAGCAGTGGGCATATTTGTTTTATTCTCTACTGTGTGCTCACAGCCTAGTGCTGTATCGGGCCTGTGGTACATGATTTATATATATTTGCTGAAGAAATGAATGAACTTGAAAGAGTCTAAGTACCTTCTGGTTATAGGGGAGTTATACATTTAAGTTCTTGACTTTTGTTGGCTAACCTACAACTTTGATTCACTGGACTCTAAAACCTCTTGCAGGTATAGAATTACTGCATGTAATCCATACTGTAGCAGAATTTCAACAAAATGATATTTCTGGAGAACTGTTGTTTGCCTGTGAAATATATTTTCTAGCGACTTGCAAAAACAATTGTTAGCTTCCAGTGTATCTAAATCTGGCTCCTAGAAAACAGCTTGAGTAAAACATAATGGCTTGTGAGAAAGGATTGGATTTTCTTCCCTTTGGGCCCGCCATACCCAGTCTTTCTGGGGTCTGGAGACAGCCATTTTTCTTCTATGGCCTTGGCCAGGTTAGGTTATTGGGAACAGGTGTGGTAAGGTGGACTGGAGATTTGGAGGTGTTTTTGGATCTAGATTTATGTTGAGGGGGCCCTAGAGACTTCATTCTCAGACTGGATCTGGAAGTTTGTTTCTCTAGATTCTCTGAAGAGGAAGGATTTTCACCTTCACTGCCATTCTGGACTCTACCTTGTTCCACCAAAGGACAATCCAGTGGAACCAAATGGTAGGAGACTCTGGGCCAGTATCAGAGGTTGAGAGCAAGCCTGGGGCTCTGGCTGACATGTGAAGACATGTTAAGGAACCATAGGGAAACAGGAGAGGAAGGACTTCCTGAGCCTCCCAAAGTGATCGTGTTAGGAGCTGGGATTTAAGGAACTCTAAGATAACTTCTTTGTGCCATCCTCTGTACTCAGTGCTTCATCTTGTAATAGTAAGATTTTTCTCCTAATGGACTGTATTTCTGTTTTCTCTGAATTCGAAGATAGGGTCATCTTCTTTGAATGAGGCTAACAGAGGCTGTCTGGAAATTTTGAGGAGAGTGGAGAAAGTCAGAAATAGTTGTCATGCAAGTGGACCAGAGAGCTGCCCTAGGGAAAGTCTAGAAGGATTTCCGGGCAGCTGAGGCTTGATGACTATTTTGGGGGAATATGAATGTTTCTGTCACAAACCTGGTTGGTCATAATCACATCATCCAGGAAACCTGCTTTGACCATAAATCCTTAATACTGATTTACAACTTAAAATATGTCTCACTGATAGTCTCACACCAACTTGGTCATACCTTATAATTCTGATCATTTTGGGCTGAAACATTAGTTTCCTGCATCTCTCTCCTCAAGGACCAGGCACATTTTGATCCTTCTTTATCTACAGGACATGGTGTTGTGCCCATATCCTATTAAGTTCTAGGTAATATTTGAATTGATGGCGATTGGGAAGAGAAGGAGAGAAGAGATTTAGCATGGTTTATTGTTAGAAAAGCTGGAGAGTAGAGGATGTTAAGAAAGAGCAATATTCAGCAGTAAGAAATGCTAGGAAAAGAAAATTCAAGAATGAGAAGTATTGCATATGGCAGAAAGGAAGTCACTGATGACCTTAGAAAAGAGTTTCCGGCAAGATTTGGATCCTGAAGTAAGACTGTAAAGGTTTATGAAAAGAATATATGATTAAATAGAATAACATTTTCTCACTATTTACTGTAATTTTCAATTCATGTTGATTCTCTCACAAATCAGGGAGTAAGTATTATACATCTGAGTTTAAAAGAAATTTACAATCATGTTTACCATTTAAACAAAATTATCAGACACTATATTCAGATGTCTTGGAACTCTATAGTATAGTGGCAATATACATCTTTATATCATTTGGGGAAAAATTACATATATGTAAAGAAGCATATGAAATTCAAGCATTTTTAACCACCTCACACCAGTCAGAGTGGCTAAAATGAGCAAATCAGAGGACTCTAGATGCTGGCGAGGATGTGGAGAAATCAGCACCCTCCTACACTGTTGGTGGGAATGTAAACTGGTACAGCCCCTCTGGAAAACAGTGTGGAGGTTCCTCAAAAAATTAACACTAGAACTCCCCTATGAGCCAGCAATAGCACTGCTAGGAATTTACCCAAGGGATACAGGAGTGCTGAGGCATAAGAGCACATGTACCCCAATGTTCATAGCAGCACTCTCAACAATAGCCAAAACATGGAAGGAGCCTAAGTGTCCATCAATGGATGAATGGATCAAGAAGATGTGGTTTATCTATATGATGGAATACTACATGGCAATGAGAAAGAATGAAATCTGGCCATGTGCAGCAACATGGATGGACCTTGAGGGTGTTATGCTGAGAGAAATAAGTCAGGCAGAGAAGGACAGATACCATATGTTTGCACGTATAGGAGGATTAGGAGGAACTTAACAGGACTGTGGGGGAGAAGAAGAGGGGTGAAATAGTGGGGGAGAGGGAGAGGCAAACCATGAGAGACTCTTGAATGCTGAGAACAAACTGAGGACAGATGGATGTGGGGGGTGGGGGAGATGGGC
>NW_024080957.1:617037-993167 GCF_003009895.1 Hyaena hyaena
ATGTCATTTTTTTTTAAATGTTTTATTTATTTCTAGGAGAGAGAGAGAGAGACAGCGTGAGCAGGGGAGGGTCAGACAGAGAGGGAGTCACAGACTGAAACAGGCTCCAGGCTCTGAGCTGGCAGTCAGCACAGAGCCCGACGCGGGGCCCGAACCCACGAACCGCGAGATCATGACCTAAGCGAAAGTCGGACGCTTAACCGACTAAGCCACCCAGGCGCCCCCCAAATCCTTTTTATTTATTTATTTATTTTCTTTTTTTTTCTTTTATAGTTTATTGTCAAGTTGGTTTCCATATAACAAACACCCTCTCTGCCGCTTTCTTAACATATTAAGCAGATAAAGCTGTTTACCTGGTCTGTTGTGATGGAGATGGGAGGAACATTTGGGTTTCACTGAATTTCCTACTGTGGAGACAATGGTAGTAAAAATACTGGACAAAAAGACACATTTTTAGATTTTATCCTAATCAGAAGGTTGAATGTTTAGTACTGTCTTGCTTACATGCTAGCAATAAGGCATGAAAGACTTAAAAATCTTTATTGATCTCATTAGAATTTCTTTTCAGTCATTAATCTTTTGGGATATAACTAAGGTTCCTTTAGCATCTTGTAGTTGATTTTATTTGGTCTTAAACTATAACAGATTACCAAGGCAGAAGATCAAAATGGAATGTTCTCATTCATCAAACATATACCTTTACATAAAAGATTATTTAAATAGAGGCCTAATAAATTATGGCACATTCTTACCATGGAATTCTATTTTGCCATTAAAGGTGATAATGTAAAGAAAAAAATGTTACCAGAACATGGTCTTTGTAATATATATATATTTTACATTTTTTTAATGTTTTATTTATTACTAGGAGAGAGAGAGAGAGAGACAGCATGAGCAGGGGAGGGTCAGAGAGAGAGGGAGTCACAGACTGAAACAGGCTCCAGGCTCTGGGCTGGCAGTCAGCACAGAGCCCGATGCGGGGCTCGAACCCATGAACCGCGAGATCATGACCTAAGCGAAAGTCGGATGCTTAACCGACTAAGCCACCCAGGTGCCCCTGTAATATATTTTTTAAGGCAATAAAATTAGTCACGAAATAATATCAGTTATAACATGATCTCATTTTTGAATCTATTTACCTATAATCTATTTTTCTATTTGTGAATAGAAAAGAATAGACTGGAAGGATATGTGCCAAAATGTTAACAGTGATTATCCTTGAGGGTTAGAAATAAGAATGACTTTCCCTTTATTCCTACTAATTTTATAGAGACTCAAAATTAATAATTTGAAGGGAGAAGCTAATTTATTAAAGAACTTTTGTGAAATTTCATATCTGTTGTAATTTCTTAATTTCCTTTTTTATTTAACTCAGTTCTACTTCACAGAGATACATCTAGGGTGACAAAAAACAGCTTCTCAATTGTGATTCATTTTGTAGGGGAGTCACATCGCTGTTAGAACTGGAATTTAAGTTGGGATTGGAAAATAAAACTGATGATCAGGACCAGGAATGAAATCTGAATGGAGAGTTAAAAGCAGGATTTAGGGGAGTGCCTGGGTGGCTCAGTCGGTTGAGCATCCGACTTTGGCTCAGGTCATGATCTCACAGTTTGTGGGTTCGAGCCCCGTGTCGGGCTCTGTGCTGACTGCTAGCTCAGAGTCTGGAGCCCATTTAAGATTCTGTGTCTCCGTCTCTCTCTGACCCTCCCCTGTCCACGCTGTCTCTCTCACTCTCAGAAATAAATAAAACATTAAAAAAAAAAAAAGCAGGATTTAGGTTCTAAGTTCTAGTAACTAGTGAAGGATGGAAGGTGGGTCTACCTCTGCTCGGGCAATGGCATTAACAAGTTGATGAGTTAACCAGACTAGTGTCTGATACCAGCCTGAGATTGCAGACTGAAATACAGGTCAGAAAGTTTAAGCAGGTAGGCAAGGTCAGAGTACTGAGACCATTAAGTTAAGTAAATCTCAGATAGAATTGACTAAGGAGCAAATCTCTGATCTTTGAAAACCCAAGAATTGAGCAAGTCTGTATTGTTAGCATAGCCCAGCGGGTTACAGTGTTGTTTTTCCTTTGAGATCCTCTGCTCATCAATGAAATCTGTCAACCAGACCCTGATGAATGACTGTTCCCTCAAACCATTGAACCATCCCCTTTCTCATTTTTTCCTGTTGGTTCACATCTTGTGAGAAATGGTTTGTGGGGCAGTACAACCTAGAATATTACAGCATTGCCTAAAACATGTCAAGTCGATTAGTAAATATACTTTGCAATGAATACATTCCTTGTTCAGTTTTTCTGGGAAAATGTTTGCAGAGGTAACACTGAAGAAATTGTTTGTGTTATAATCTGTCTTCATAGATAGAAGTTTTAAGCACAAAAGACTTTTTTTTTTGGTAAGAAAAAACTATAAGTTTTAGTCAGGGTAGTTTGTAGATACAGATATGACTTTGATATAGATGTTCAAAGATGTGGGAATGTTAAAATGGAGTGGGAATGTTAAATATCAGAGAAAATATAGTTTTGACCAACAAAATTGGATATAGATTAATGGCATATTCTTTGGAACCATTAAAAATGTAAATATATGGATAAGTCTTAAAATTATATTGAGGGGTAGAAGAACCCAAATGATATATGACAATATAATCTTACACGCAGTTCAAAAACAGGTAAAACCAAACTATGCTGTTTTGGGATGTATTCAGAAATGGTAAAACTATGTAGGAAAGGAAGGAAGTGATTTTCCTAAAAGTAATGATCCTATACATTCTGGAAGAAGGAGGGATTTGTGGTCAGGAAAAGGCCTACAGGGGTTCCTGGTTATTGACAATTGCTCAATTCTTTTGACCCAATTGGTAGTTTCATAAGTGCTCATTTCATAATTGTTTGTTACTCTGTATATTTATATCTTATGCATTTTCTGTTATCTATTATATTTGCCAATAGAATGGGTTTAAAGAGGGGCGCGTGGGTGGCTTAGTCGGTTAAGCGTCCGACTTTCGCTTAGGTCATGATCTCGCGGTTCGTGGGTTCGAGCCCCGCGTCGGGCTCTGTGCTGACTGCCAGCTCAGAGCATGGAGCCTGTTTCAGAATATGAAAAACAATCTCTCTCTGACCCTCCTCTGCTCACGCTGTCTCTCTCTCTCTCTCTCTCCTAGAAACAAAACAAAACAAAAACAAACAAAAGAATGGCTTTAAAGAGGATGTAAAGACTACTGTAGTGAATATCCAATCTTTTATTTCAGACTTACAAATCTCTAAATTTATGTTAGGGGTTGATTTGTGTGCCCCAATTTCTCCCCATGGCCCTCCAGTAAATCCATATGTTGAAGTCTAACCACAAGTACCTCAGAAGGTGAACTTATTTTGAGATGTGGTCCTACAAAGGTCATCATGTTGAAATGAGGTGATTGAGGGGTACCCTCATACAGTATAACTGATGTCCTTCTAAAAAAGGTGAAGTTTCAATTCTCAGCCACATGGAAAGGGAAGACATTGGGAGGAGACATACGAATACGGTCATCTACAAGCCAAGGTGAGAAGCCTAGATCCTTTCCTCACAGCCCTCACAAGGAACCAGCCCTTCTGACATCTGGACCGTGGACTCGCTTCCATCACTGTGAGACAATAAAGTTGTTGTTTAAGCCACTCAGTTTGTGGTGTTTGTTATGGCAGCTCTAACCAAGTAGTGTAGTTTGGAAGGCTGATGACGATTTTATTTTATCTTTTAATCAGTGCCTTTACTTATTATAATGACATGTGTGGGTTTTTCAATGCGGAACAGGAGAGCTACTTTTCCCATGTGATTCAGGAGTCTCTAAGGTGATTGAAGAAGGTTAGGAGTAGGGATGTGGTTTATTCTCAGATCAGCCAAATCTATTTCCTTCATATAATAGTTACCTAACTATCTTTCAGGGCTTTTGCTATTTTTTGTCTTTTCTCTTTTTGTAAACATTTGTCTGTTTTATGTAGTGACTTCATAGTGGATTTCTCATTGGTGTTATTTAAGCAGTGAGTTTCATGCTTATATGAAACTCCTCTGTACTGTGAAGAACAGATTTCACTCAAGTTTCCTCAGGTGACGGGGGCGCCTGGGTGGCTCAGTAGGTTAAGCGGCTGACTTCGGCTCAAGTCATGATCTCACGGTTCATGGGTTCGAGCCCCGCATCAGGCTCTGTGCTGACAGCTAGCTCAGAGCCTGGAGCCTGCTTCCGATTCTGTGTCTCCCTCTCTCTCTAACCCTCCCCTGCTCATGCTGCCTGTCTCTTTCTCAGAAATAAATAAAACGTTAAAAAAAAAATTAAAAAAAAAGTTTCCTCAGGTGATGGGAGCTGCACAGGGAAGAAGGCCCCCAAATGATGTATGAGTGTATAATTTCACTTGGTTTTCTTTTGGTTGTTAGTAAAGAGATTAATTTCCCTGCTGCCCTTGAAGCTAGGCATGATCATGTGGTAAAATCTAGCCAATGGAGAAAGAGTGTGCCTTCCATTCCTCTTTCTGCCTTCCTACTGACCAGGGGATGGTGAGACTTGAAATAGCTGTCTGGAACTGGAAGTGGAAAGTTTTCTAGTGTGGATTGGCTATGTCTGAATGGTTAAATTTCAAGATGTAAATATGGCTTTTGTTCAAGCCACTTACTTTTTGGTTTTTGTGTAATAGCACCCGAATCTAAAGCCCCAGTGAACATACCCCAGTAGTTAGAGGAAGGTAAGGGCTCCAGGACTCCCACCATCTCCCCCACCCCTAGATACAAAAGCCAAATATGCATTTGTAAGAGGGCATACCAATACGCCAGAACTTATTTTATAAGTTTAATAAAGTCTATATTTTTGCCCTTTGGATGTTCCTTGCTTTGCTTAAGAGATTCATTTGTGGTAAATATGACAGTGTTGTAGAGGCAGGATTCAAATAAACTTAGAGTTGGCGTTGGACAACCAAGATCATCCTAGTGAACTGTTCCCGAGTGCAGAATCCAGCCTGGGGCCTGAGAACAGCCTGGTGAGATTATATGCCTTCATGAGATGGTGGGGTACCCCTGAAGTTTTTCTAGCCAACTCACAAATCTTTTTTTTAAGTTTATTTATTTTGAGAAAGAGAGAGGGCATGCCCATGTGCATGTGAGTTGGGAAGGGGCAGAGAGAGAGGGAGAGAGAATCTCAAGCAGGCTTTGTGCTGTAAGCGCAGAGTCCGACACGGGGTTCGAACTCATGAATCATGAGATCATGACCTGAGCCAAAATCAAGTGCCAGACGCTTAACTGACTGAGCCACCGAGGCACTCCGCCAACTCACAAGTCTTGAATATCTCCAATTTCAACAATAAAAAGCCTACTTCTAATGTCCATTTTGATAATTGACAACCTCAACTCTTTAGTAGAGGTAAAGATAACTGAAAAACTTATAGTAGCTGTCTCTTAATGTGACCTTTTGATCCACTGGCCTCATGCTGTATTGTAAAGGAAATTTTAGAGCACATTACAGTGGCTGGAGTACTTTCCTTTTTTTTTTTTTAATTTTTTTTTTATTTTTTATTTTTTATTTTTATTTATTTATTTATTTATTTTTTACAAATAGTTTATTGTCAAATTAGTTTCTACATAACACTCAGTGCTCATCCCCAAAGTGCCCTCCTTCATGCCCATCCCCCCTCCCCCCCACACCCATCAGTCCTCAGTTTTTGTCAGCATTCAAGAGTCTCTCATGGTTTGCCTCTCTCCCTTTCCCCCACCATTTCCGCCCTTCTTCTCCCCCTTGTTCCTCCGTCAAGTTCCTCCTAATCCTCCTATACGTGCAAACATATGATATTTGTCCTTCTCTGCCTGACTTATTTCGCTCAGCATAACACCCTCAAGGTCCATCCATGTTGCTACACATGGCCAGATTTCATTGTTTCTCATTGCCATGTAGTATTCCATGGTATAGATAAACCACATCTTCTTGATCCATTCATCTGTTGATGGACACTTAGGCTCTTTCCATGTTTTAGCTATTGTGGAGAGTGCTGCTATGAACATTGGGGTACATGTGCTCCTATGCCTCAGCATTTCTGTATCCCTTGGGTAAATTCCTAGCAGTGCTATTGCTGGGTCATAAGGGAGTTCTATTGTTAGTTTCCTGAGGAACCTCCACACTGTTTTCCAGAGGGGCTGTACCAGTTTACATTCCCACCAACAGTGCAGGAAGGTGCCCGTTTCTCCACATCCTCGCCAGCATCTAGAGTTCTCTGATTTGCTCATTCTAGCCAGCTGGAGTACTTTCCTAATACTTGTCTCAGCTTCTTTGCTGTGTCTTCTCTGTAGTCTTATATACTCCCTTCCCCCTACAGGCCTCAAGATTTGGATCATTCTTGGCTTCTCCTGCTTTAGAGTTTCAGCTTTTACTTTCTCTCGATTTTTTTCTGTGCTGTTCTCTGACAGCTTTCTCTGTCGGAGTTGCATTCACAGACTCTGAGAAAGGATTTTCCCTAGTTGCTTCATTACTGTTCAGTACACTTTGTCCCTCCTGGGGTTCAGCTCTCACACCTGGCCACCTTGAAGGCCAGTGGTCTTCCTCATGTCTAGTCTCAGTCGGACACGTTTAGGTCAGGCATCAACCCCTCTGCCAGAGAGCTGTGGCCGGGGTTGCAGGATATATTTTACAAAGGTTGAAAACTTGTCCAAAAGAAACTGTTTCTGGACTCCTGTTCTTAAAGGCAGGGCAGACACCAAGTTTCTAAGACTCCCTTCAGTACTTTCCTTGATGCTCGAAACTGAATAGTGACAAAAAGGTCACAAACCAGATATTCTGGTAAATTGTTGACAAGTGTAGTTAATTAAATCCACACAACTAACATTTAGCGTATGTCTGCCAGACACTGTGCTAGACTAGTGATCAAGTCCTCCAGAGAGCTGAGTCTAGTGGGGAAGACACAGAAACAAATGATGACAACAGCTTGAGGAGAGAGAAACTGCTTCTCTCCATGGCATGGGTTAATTGGGACAAGGAGCTGGGAAGTGGTACTCGGGAAGGCACTCAAAGAATGTAACCACACACAGGATTTGTACCTGAAAAAAGGAAGAAAAGTAGTACACTGCAGCCATTATTTGCCTAACAGGCAGCTCCAGTGGGAGCTTAGCTTACAAAGATGTATACTTTTGTCTTGTCCTATGAATTGGAGTGAGCGTACACAACCCCTTGTAATCAAAATAATGTGGGTTTAAAGAACCGACCTTAATCAAAGTATCAGAGCTATGTGTTCACCTTGACGGAAAATATCATTGACTATTCTCTCAGTTGGAAACTGTTGAGTATGTCATTTTGCTACAGTAAATGATCTTTTGATGCTAGAATTCACTGGAAGAAATTCATAGCATTTAATTTGAATGAGTTATGAGTTCTCTTGGGTGCCATAGAATTTAATAATCTATTAAGTGGTTTTCAATTACTCTCAGTACTTGGGATCCAGTGATGCATCGTCATAAGAACTTGGGAACAAGGGATGTGTGATTGCCCTCTGAGATCTGGTTAAATGGAGCAGAGACAGAATGACTCCAGGCTTGCCAGGCAGATTGAACATATGAGCATGTTTTAAGAAACAATGTGGCTCTGGTCAGGTGTTGAAGGACAGAAGGATGCCCAAGGATGAGTGTTGGATTGCCCTGGATGTGTGGATGCTAATGCATTAAGCTACTTTAATGTTGATTAGACATTCAGATCATATTACAAACCTTCCTTAGTACAATTCCATTTTCTCTGTGAAAGCAATTATATATGAAACAGGACTTCTTTTTGTTTGCAAGAGATAGAATCCCAACTCAAAGTGAGTTAAGAAAGGAGTTTATTGTCTCTCATAAACGAAAAATTCCTTGGGTATCCTGGTCTCAGGCATGGCTTGACTTCAATGTTAAATGGTATTGTCAAGAAACATCTCTCTCCATCTCTTGGCTTCATTTTCAACCAAAGCTCTCTCATTTTGAGGGGGATGCTGCATCTCCCTGCTCACAGTTGAACAATTCCACCAACTACTGGGGCAGCTTCAGCTCTGGGACTGGTCAGTCCTGGGACATGTACCCACCCAACCATCTAAACTGTAAGTTCTGTTAATGGGGGAATGAATGGTTCTCAGAAGTAAAATTCTGTAATCAGAATAAAGAGGAATGGATTTGGATAGGCGAAAATGGCAGTTTTTCTGTAGCCCTGTTATTTGATTTTCATGTACGTGGCCACACACACAAAAATGCACTTGCCTCCATGTTGAGTGTTCAAGGCTCCTTGACAGAGTTCTCCCTATAAATGAATACTTTGGCATTCTGTAAGTGTATGTTTATATACATACACACCCAACCTCCTCCCTTACCCCCACATAGATCTTATGAGTTACAATAAGGTGACTTTGCCTGAGAGAAGGGTGTATTCTGAACAACTAATCGGGTTCCAAAGCCTTCCAGAGACTGGTGATGCAAAGTCTGGGCTTGAGCAAGAAAAGCCTGATGTATGAGACCCATAGGAGTTTCCTCTCCTTTACTGTTCCCACTTTCTTTTTCCTTTTGAATTCCCACACCGATTACCACATTGCATATGTGGTATGCCAGTTTTTAAAAAGGGCTTGACAACAGGAAGAGGTGACTTGCCCTGACAGATCAGACTTGTCATCTAGCCAGCTTTGTATTTAATGTAAATACTCTTAGAGACCTCTGATTTGACTTGCTCTTTGAGAAGTAGCACCATCCCTATTTTTATGCTGTGAAAATATGACTTTGGATGGAATTCATTTCCCGAAAATGGTACCTGTGGAATTGTGAGGTAATTCTGCAACAGTGGACTGAGACTTTCTGGGGGACTTATACAGAGATTTATTAGCAATACCTGTATCTGTCTATCCCAAGTTTTATGCTTAAGATTATATTATTATTTGAATATATCCATGCTTGAAAGAAACAGAAGCTGGTAACAGTAGTTGCCTCTGGAGATGAATGGGCCTGAAGAAAAAGCATGTGAGGGAGACTTGCTTTTCACTATTTACTCCTTTAGTGTTTTTGAATATTGTACCATGTGTATATATTACTTTTCCTAAAATTATGGATAAAATAAAAACCTAAAAATCACCATATGATGAGCAGTTTCTTACCTCAGGAGGTAGTTTTTCAACAGCCAAGTTTTAACTTCTGCTTAATTTTTGCATGTTTGTTTTTCATTTCACCAATTCTGGTTTTTCAGAGTGTTGTGTTAGTCTTTTCTCTGTCCAATATGGTTTTAGTTCCATGCCTTTCTCTTGTCCTTCTTTGTATCCTATGCTTTCTTTTAATTTGTAGTTTTGTGTTTGAGTTTCATTCAAGTTCTTTTCAATTTGCCTGCTATTCCTTTATATATTTACAAACCATTGAGATAAAATCTCTCTTCTCTCTCTCTCTCTCTCCCTCTCTTCTTCTCTCCAAATAATAAAACATTAAAAAGAAAAGTCTTCCCCCTTATTTCTGACACTGTATTTTTGGAATAAAAGCTGAAGGTTTTTTTTTAATGTTTTATTATTTGGGTCTTTAAATATGAAGAGTCAGTTAAAACAGATAGGCAGAAAGATGATTAAGAAATCTCTGTGCACACTCACCAGTCTTAAGACTGTGCTGTTCTCTGTGAGTCTCTATCTGCTCACCAGAGTACCTTATGGACTTTCTTGTGTGAGCTGCACCCATACTGCCTCTTCCATACTTTACCATTTCAACCTCTTCATTAGGGAGTGTATGCAGACTTGTGAAACAGTCTGAGTCAAGAATTCTGAAAATTTTTTTTTTAATTTTTTTTTTTAATGTTTTATTTATTTCTAGGAGAGAGAGAGAGACAGCGTGAGCAGGGGAGGGTCAGAGAGAGAGGGAGTCACAGATTGAAACAGGCTCCAGGCTCTGAGCCGGCAGTCAGCACAGAGCCCGACGCGGGGCTCGAACCCACGAACCGCGAGATCATGACCTAAGTGAAAGTCGGACGCTTAACTGACTAAGCCACCCAGGCGCCCCAAGAATTCTGAAATTTTAAGATTTCCTCCAATCCTTTACTCATTGTTAATTTGACAGAAATATTTTTAGGTGCTTGCCTTTACCAGATCTTTCTAAAGCATTTAACTTGGTTTCCATAGTTACTACCACTCTTTCTTTTTGCTCTCAAATTTCTGGGATTTACATAATATTTAGTTCAATTATATAATTAACAATAACAAGTAGTGCTGGCATAAACAGGTCTGGGAACAAACACATTTGGCTTTGGGTGGCACATGACTCAGCTGGTGGGAACAAAGGTGCACAGGTAGCCTGGAGGGCAGCCTTCCAGGGCTTCAGGGAGCATCACTCAGTATGTAGGGGGAATGAGGAGTGTTGGCTCTTTGGAGTGGTCAGTTAAGTAAAGATTGGGTTAGAGGAGGCTGGTGAGACAGTTAAAAAGATTTTTTAAAATGTTTACTTATTTATTTTGAGACAGTGAATGGAGGAGGGGCAGAGTGAGAGGGAGAGAAAGAATCCCAAGCATAGTGCAGAGCCCTATACAGGGCTTAATCCCATGAACCATGAGATCATGACCCAAACTGAAATTACGAGTCAGATGCTTAACCAACTGAGCCACCCAGGAGCCCCAGGTAAGAGAGTTTTTTACGATAAAGATACTAATGGATGGAGGAGTACAGATGTGCTGAGGACAGTTTTGTGTACAGTCTCTTGCTGCGGTGCTAAATTTCCATATTTTTTTTTTCTTTCTAATTCCTGCTACTCCTATTTATTCTCTGTCGTGTAAATAGGATGACCATTTTTTTGATCACGCCATTTCTTTGTGTGATCATTCCATGGAAAAAGTGAAGTGATTAAAAATATTGTACCTCCTCAGAGTGATTTCTGTCCTTTGTTTCCGAAAAAGTCTATAATAGAAGATAGTATTTGAGATTTAGACTTTTTACTAGATTCTATTTCTGAAGCCAAGACTGTGCTGTATGTTATCTAATGTTAGAATAGAAATAAATAAAAAAATAAAATTAAAAAAATCCAGAGATTTAGACTTTTTAGGCACAAATACATCTCCTCTCCTATACTCAGTTACTAAATACTGATCAGTTTCATCGATATTAAAAAAGATTTGTTTAGCATAATAACTTTTTTTTTTCTTAAGAGAGAGCATGAATGGGGGAGAGGGGCAGAAGGAGAGAATCTTTTTTTTTTTTAAATGTTTATTTTTAATTTTGAGAGACAGAGGTGGGGGGGTCAGAGAGGAGGAAACAGAGGATCTAAAGTTGGCTCTGTGCTGACAGCAGAGAGCCCAATGCCGGGGTTCAACTCAATGAGCTGGAAGAAGATCATGACCTGAGCTAAAGTCAGACACTTAGCCAACTGAACCACCCAGGTGCCCTGAGAGAGAATCTTAAGCAGGCTCCATGCTCAGCATGAAGCCCAGTGTGGGGTTCAATCCCACAACCCTGGGACCATGATCCAAACCGAAATCAAGAGTTGGATGCTCAACCAACTGAGCCACCCAGGTGCCTCACAACACCGTGACTTTAAAAAAGATTAATGAGTAGGTCATTAATAGAGAGATTACTTGCTCTTTCAATTTTTAAACAACAGAGTACCAATCATCGTGATAAAAATGTGATGCAAATATTTGCCTATTGACTGATATTTTATGGAAAGCTCTCCCATGTTTTCTGTCATTCAAATCTTATCACTTCCTGCAAGGAGAGATTGTAGGGGATTTTTTCCCATTTGACACATTTGTAAAATGAGCCTCAGAGGTTCAGTGATTCACCCAAGGTCCTGTAGTGGTTGAGTTTTTCAGACAAAAACCCAGGAGTGTTCAGAATTTCCTCTTCCAACCCATCTTTAGTCTCAGCTTAGGGCTCTAGGATGCTTCTGCACTTCTGCCACTTTTCTGTGATGTTTGGGCAATTGCTACTTGCTTGTAGGACCGAAAAATCAAATAGACTCTTCTTTTTCAGACTATCACTTCTCACTGCTGGAAGGACTTGTTTTCTTTGTTCTGAGATATTTTTTCCCACCTTCAAAGCATGTCTCAGCTCCAAGGAAACTGCCATGGCAGCGGGCTGATTTGGTATAAAAGCAACAGCTGGTTTCCATGCAAGTTACTAAGCTTTTATTTCTGGTAACTTTTGACGAGCAGCCAGCAAGCTGGCCTCTGTTCTCTCTCGTATCACTAGGATTGTCTTTCATGTAAAAGTGAAGGTACCTGGGAGAAAACCTTATACAAGCAAAACCAAAAGTGTCAGAACATGTTGGCTAATGATACCTTTGCATAGTTTTGCAGACTCAGAGTTTTTAACGAGACAAGTCATTTTAAAAACAAAAACAAAAACAAAAAATCGTGGGATGCCTTGTGGATCATTCGGTTAAGTGTCCGACTTTGGCTCAAGTCATGATCTCATGGTTCATGGGTTCAAGCCCTGTGTCAGGTTCTGTGCTGACAGGTCAGAGCCTGGAGCCTGCTTTAGGTTTTCTCTCTCCCTCTCTCTTTGCCCTTACCCCCGCTTATACTCTGTTTCTCTCAAAACATACAGAAATGTTGAAAAAAAAATTTTAAAAAAGATAAAGAAAAGAAACAAAAATCATGAGTAGGCCTGGAGGGGCACTGGCTAAGTCTGTGATTAACTGGCCTCTGAGGTACTGCCCTGATAGAAGAGTATTCTAAATTGGAGCCCTAACTTTCCCATACGCGTAATGTGGGCAGTGTTTTTAGAACCCTTTTGCAGAAGCCTCTCAGGATTGCAGAGTGTGCAGGGTACCTTTTATGCTGTCAAAACAAATCTAGAGCTGCTGTGCTGGCTAGCAAATTAGCCTTTATATAGCCCTCATGGTCGTTCAGTGCTTGCCAAAACGTGTGGTCTGGAACTGCCTGCCTTAGCACTTCTTGGTGTGGGGCTTGGGATTCTTAATTTTAACAAACTTTCCTAGTATCCATAGATACTTCAAGATTTGACAGCTACTGACACCTTTCTCATTTCCTTTGTTTGCCTTTATCATAGGCAATTGAGATGTACTAAGGACAAATCACTTTGTGGAAGGGGGTAAGGAAGATACAGGGGAATGGTCTTTATAAGGTTGAGAAACAATTGATATTATCGAAGGTCTCTATTAGACTCTCGAGTCTTTCTACTGAGCGCTCTTCAGTCATACGTCAGCTGTTGTGTGTCCTTCCACACAACACCGCTACTGATGTAGCCATCAAAGACCCACTGAGTTGGAAGTCAGGACTTCTGGGGTGCCTGGATGGCTCACTTGGTTAAGCGTCTGACTCTTGGTCATGGTCTCATGGTTTGTGGGTTCAAGGCTTGCACTGGGCTCCGCAAGGAGCCTTTTTGGGACTCTTTCTCTTTTCTTCTCTCTCTGCCCCTCCCCAACTTGTGCTCTCTATTTCTCTTTCAAAATAAATAAACTTAAAAAAAAAAGTCAGGACTTTTGGCTAGGTGGATCAATGTTTATTAGTTTATTCATGAAGCACATTTGCCATTTGGCAGATTAATATCGAGGGTGACTGGCCCCGTAGCTCTCAGCCTCTAGTCCAGAAAATTGGATGATGTGCTGTCTGAAGATCATTTGCCCTGTAACTTTTTGAGCTATATAGTCTTTTCCCATTCAAGCTGGAGGTGAGTCCTAGAAGAGGGTCTGGCACCAAATAGCAAGACTAAGGTTTTTCAAGAAATTATTATATATATTTTGCTTCTCTTTCTGTTTATCGGTAGGATAATTCTAGACGTTGATGGAGATAGGAGGTATTTTGTGAAGCTGAGAATGCCAGCTTTTAAGATTTATGGGCTTTCGGGGCACCTGGGTGGCTCAGTTGGTTGAGCATCTGGCTTCGGCTCAGGTCATGATCTCGCGGTTCATGGGTTTGAGCCCCATGTCGGGCTCTGTGCTGACAAGTCAGAGCCTGGAGTCTGCTTCAGATTCTGTGTCTCCCTCTCTGTCTCTCTGCCCCTCCCTTGGTCATGCTCTGTCTCTCTCTGTCTCAAAAATAAATAAACTATAAAAAAAAAAAAGATTGATGGGCTTTAGACACATTCTCTGGAAGCAAGTGCCCATGGACATTTCTGATTTTTCTACTTCAGCTCTCTCATGTGATCCTGTGGCCTCTGCAGTGGTCCCTTATGCAGAATGCTGCCATAGATGTCATAGTTTTAGAGTGGCAAACCACTCACCAGGTGTACCAAGAAAACTAATGAATTTAGCAGTGGACGAAACTAGAGAGCCCATGAATATTCTATGGGACCATCAGAATGTTCTCCTATCAGGTTACTCGTCAACTTATTAAGTGTGTCCTCCATATCCAACATGGGTCATTTAGAAAAAGAGAGTTTGAGTTTTTAGGATGCCGTATGGTTCTTAAGAGCCCACTTTACCTTTCCAGGTTGTTCTAAAGTGCTCCCAGATTATTAGGCCTCTGTCATCCATTTCTTTCCTCTGTAGCTGTTCTCTGATAAATGTTAGGATAGAAAGCAATCTGATTAAATTCTTCATAGTATAGTGATTCCCCTGAAGGTGGTTGGATTTTTAAAAACAAGTAATGCTTGGGGCGGCTGGGTGGCTCAGTCGGTTGGGTGACCGACTTTGGCTCAGGTCATGATCTTAAGGTTAGTGGGTTCGAGCCCCGCGTCGGGCTCTGTGCTGACGGCTAGCTCAGAGCCTGGAGCCTGTTTCAGATTCTGTGTCTCCCTCTTTCTCTGACCCTCCCCTTCTCACACTGTCTTTCTCTCTCAGAAATAAAATAAAAAAAAGTAAAAAAAAAGAAAAAAAGCAAGTAATGCTTGTTGACTCATATCTTTAATTGGTGACCTCTGAAGCAATGTATCATAATGAAGTGAGCATTTTCAGACATTCTGAACAAAAGTGAAGAGACATAAAAGAGGTCTACTGTAAGCTGTTTCTGCTTCCTCTGACTTTTGCTGCTTTTGAACTCTCATCTCTGCATTTCCAAAGTGACTGTAGTAGTTAGGGATGGAGGGTGGGGTGGGTAAGACTATCCAGGACTACTACGTATACATTTAGGGTTGACTTTGCCACAGATAGACCTAAAAAGGTATATGGTAAGACGATAAGGCTTTTAATTAATTGTCTTGTAGTTTGCTTCAGCAAATCTCTTTATCTTTCAGTACATTATGCAAAACATTATATCACACTCACCCAGACTCTGCTTATGGCATGTAAATGTGATGTGGAACAGTATAAAATTTCTAAACATTGATGTATTTGGACTCACGTCCTTTCCTGTGCATTATGTTGGAAGCAGCCCTTCAGAAATAACAAAGCCAGCATGGTGAGCAGTCTGTATGTCTCACATTGGTGGTAAGGACCAACCACATCTATTTTAGTATGATCCTGATTTTGAGTTTCTGCATTTGGAGTCGTTACCAACTTTCTGAAAGCAACACTGATTTTCACAGACTGGGAAATCTGTTTTCCCTCTTCTGGGAGTGCTGTGAGAAATGAGGCTTGAAGCTTTAAATATGGCTCTTTAGGGGCTAGCTTTTTTAGCAGTTGAAGAAGAGCTATGTTGACGATTTGTTTTCTCCTAGTCATTTTGTTGTGCACATTGCAAAGACGACTAGTTAGTTGAGGAGTTAGCTGCTGTGCTCATTTAGTGTTTGCTCTTTAAAAAATTTCCCTGTTTAGATGCGGGGAGCTCTGTGGCAGTTGAAATGGGATATGATTTCGGTGTAGGAGACTTGTAGCAGGATGGTTTGCCCCTCATACAGATTGTGGCAAGAAAAGCACGAAAGTGTCACTTTGGTCTGGTTAACCCTGCCCAGGGTGGTGAAGCCATAGGAGGAGGCAGATGAACTCCCAGCTTGTTCCCCAGTAGAGACTGACAATGGAAATGCTGTCTGAGCCTCAGGCAGGCGGTTGTGTTAAGCAGGTTCTTGGGATCTACTTTTAGTTCTTTGAAAAATTTATATCTCAAAGCCCCAAATCTCCCTCCTGCGTCACCGCAGCTGGCCTACATTCACCAGAATATGCAGCCTCTCATCTGATATTTATGGTGGTGGAGTGAGGCAGAAGAGAAGAGGATTTGACTATCATTTCAACCCCCGTTCATTTCCAAAGGCTGAAAAGATTCTTCCGCGGTCCTTAAGTATGTATTATTTAAAGAGGAAAAAAAGTAACACATTCCCTCTGATGTTCCACACTCACTGAATTGAGATCTCAGAGCATGTTGCTACTAATAATTGATTCCTGTGTATTAATGCCGACATATGAGTGGCTTAGTGTGTGTGGCAGGGAAGAGCTGCATAATTTATGAACAAAGAGTAAAGTTTTTTTGCTGCACAAGGACAGGAGGTCCTGACACATACTGAAGACTCATTTATGGCCAGGCTGAACCTTTCCTGTGGTTAGGAAACACGTCTGGGAAATAGGACTATAAATAGCTGGATATTAAAATTTATACATACTACTTTCCAATTGGCTGATCTCATTTAGTTTAGGACACAAAGTTGAGATCTTTTAGCAGACCCATATTAACAGTAAAAACAAATGAAATCAGGATTCTGGAAATAGTGTGCAAAATAGTAAATCAGAGTGCAGTTATTAAAAAATCCTCAGCCTGGCTGATATCTGCTATCAAAATACCAGATGCGCCAGTTTGGATAGTTCATGACTATGATGTTATAAATTATGTACAGTAAACCTTTTTTATAAGGCTAGTATTATATTTTTGCCTCAAGCAAAATTTGGCTTCCTGTTTTTGATGCAAAGCAAGAATTGGAGATGTTATAAAGCTTTCATCTTAGGCATTTAATTAAATTCTGCAATCTAGCGTTGACCTCATACTGTTTTATAGTGAGGTAAGGTGAGCCAGAAAAAAGTCAGCCTAGTTTAAGGTGACAGTAACAGAGCTACTTGCCTAATTAAACACATTGCTAAAGGAAGATCAAGAATGAAATTACATCTGTATTTTCCTTTTCTTGTGCTATGGACAAGAAAACATAATTTTGATGAGATTAGAGAATAAGGGCTTTTATATCTTATAGCCTTAAAATCGAAGGGGAAAGCAGGAGTATGGGAAGGGAAGTGAACTACAAGGTAAGGGAAAAAAAGGGCAAGTTGTGTCTTGGCTGTTGAGATTCAAAATCATTTAAAAGACAGTACATCTATGGTGGTTGAGGCTGCTTCAAATTATGAAAGGACTAGAATGTCCCACATCAATGACAGACACTTGTCTTCTAGAAATATAGCTTTGGAAGTAGATAGAGGTCATTGGTTGCTAATTCCCAACTAATTTGGGGGTCTTTCTTGGTTTCTCTACAAAGGATAAGGTGACTAAAGTTTGGGCATTTTTGTAATTTTAATTTGTTTGTCTACTAGAAGATCAACTGTATAATCCCTGGGCTTCCAGAAGAGAAAACATACTAGCTAAGCACCTGTCTTAGTCTTCAAACAAACATGGTTAAGATGAAGTTGAAGTTGTATCCAAGTTGAAGAAAGATAGTAAGAAGGCACCTCGTTGGTCTCTAACCACATAAGTTATATGCTACAGGCTTGGAAAAGTTACAGCTAAAGTAACTATATGCTATAACTGTCTTCAACCCCCAAATATTTTGAATACATTTTCTTAACAAGGTGTTTTGGGAAGCGACATAGATGGGAAGGTTCACTAAACCATGGCAAATTATGCCATACTAAACTCTTCTTCTCCCCTACCCCTACCCCTTCGTCCTCTTAGCTTTCCTTCTCCTTATTAGTGTTTCTAGAGGTAAAACAAAACAAAACATGGAGATATTTCTAGATTGTAGTAAAGTAATTAATAAGCTGTCACATGGCAGCTGACCACATGGCATTGTGGTCAAGATGGAGGTTTGTGCCCTGTATCATATGTTAGGTGCCAGATCCATAGGGTGCTGGCCATGCAGCAGTAGACAAGTGAGAAGTGGCCTCTGTCTGCAAAGAGCTTATAGTGTGTTGAAGGAAAGAGACAATTACAAAACAAAGCACAGTAAAATATGTTGAGATAGTGGTGGTAGGGGTGCAGGATCTTCTGATGGATCTAATGGACCCTCAAGGTCAGGGAAGATTTGTCCAAGATAATCTTTAAGCTGTGATTTGGAGGCTAATAGTTAAATTAACAGTAGGAAGTGATAGATGTACAAGGACTCAGGGGTGAGAAGGACATGGTCTCTTCACAGACCTGAAAGCCATTGAATATGGTAAGTGCATCTGTTAAGGTACAGGCTTAGCTGCTGTAACAAAGTCCTCCCAGATTATAGTAGCTCAAATAAGACAAATTTATTTCCTCCCATGCAATTGTCTGGAATTTGTCCACAAACCAGTTTGGTTAGATAGCTCTATTTCTAAAGGCCATTTTGGAACTTAGATTCTTGTTTTTATCATTCACTTCACCAGTGAAAAACTATTTCAAGTGTCCTTTGTACTAATTAATGAACCACTGGTGTCTAAAGTGATAGGAGAAAGAAGTCTGCTGTTGGAATACATATCAAGGGGAATGGAACCCAGTCTTATGGTTAGAGATAATCTCTCAAGGAGGTGAGAACTGAAGTAGAAGTTGGCAAGATGAAGGTTAGGAGGTTGGAGAGTTCCAGGCAGAGGGAAGAATGTGTGCAGAGAACTCATGATAAGAAGGAATATGGGGGATTTAAGGAACTAAAAACCACTGGGTATAGTATTAGGTAGGCTATTATTTAAGGTCCGGCAACACGGAGACCCCAAATTACAATAAATCAAATAAAACAAGCTTACTTTCCTCCCATAGAACAGCACCTTCTAGAGGGTGGATGCCTGAGTAGGGTCTTTGCAATGCTAGCAGGAGTGAACTCTTGATTAGGGAACTTTAGCTGTGAATTAATTGTCTCATGTTAATTTATGTATATGTTTTATACACACACACATATATCACCATGTCACTATATTTTAAGGAGTTTAGGATTTATCCAAAGGCAAATGTGAAACCATTGGAAAGAAGGGAATTAAATTTATAACTTAGAAAGGTGGCTCTCATTTTAATGCCATGAATGAGTGGTGGGGCAAGATGTAAGGCTGGGGGACCAGTGAGGCTACTGCTGCAATCCAGATGGGAAGGATGTGGCGATAGGGATTCTGTAGGCATTGTCATCTGTTAGCCATAATATAGTTAATAGGCAGACCTTCATGGAATAAGAGTTTGGCAGAGATGAAGTATTTTAATCTATTGCTATCCAGGGCTGAAATTCATAAAATTAAATGAATCCCAAGAATTTGAATGTCCACAAGTTTATTTTGATGAGAGGTTGCAAAATCAAGTATTCACTAAGGCCTACGAATAGGAAAATGAAATAAATAAAGCAGACTTCTTGTAATGGTGGGAGGTTATGGAGAACTGGATAGTACATGCTGTCTCCAAAGGGGTCAGGTCTACCCCGTTCTGGCCAAGGGTTGTCATGTCTAGATACAGATTCATTGTTGCCAGATCTAATTTTTTCCCCCTTTTTCTAAGGAATCTTGGATTTTATATGAAATCTGATTTTTTAAAAAATGCTTTATTTATTTTTGAGAGAGCACAAGCAGGGGAGGGGCAGAGAGAGGGGGACAGAGGATCTGAAGCAGGCTCTGTGCTGACAGCAGTGAGTCCAGTGTGGGGCTTGAACTCACTGCAAAATCGTGACCTGAGCCGAAGTCGGATGCTCAACCAACTGAGCCATCCAGGTGCCCCGGAAATCTTCTGATTTCGAATGTTGACATCTAAGTAAAAATTAAGCAAACCTGCGAAGTACTGTGTAGACTACCATTTTAAGGATCAAACAAAACAGGTCTCTAAATGAGATTTGGTTTGCACAGATTCATTGTGGTTAGGTCTTAATAACTATTAGTTTGGATAAGCTGCTATAACAAAGAAACCCAGTGGCCAAGAGAACAGAGATGTTTATTTCTTACATGACAGTTCCAATGTGAATGGACCAGGTGGCTGGACATTGTTGCTCTTCGTGGTCATTCAGGTAGTTCCCAAGTTGTTGTTACACCATCCCCAAAGAGAGTGCTGTTCATCTTCATGGCTAAAGTTTGATAATCATATCTGGATTCCAGTCCTCAGAGAGAGAGAAAGAGAACACGGATGAGACATCTGTCCATATATTGATAAAAAACTCTTAGATTTTTTTTTTTGTATTTTTTCCAGCATACTTCCTTATTAAATTTTATTCTTCTAGACTTTTTTTTTTTTTATGTTTTATTTATTTTTAGGAGAGAGAGAGACAGAGTGAGCAGGGGAGGGTCAGAGAGAGAGGGAGTCACAGGCTGAAACAGGCTCCAGGCTCTGAGCTGGCAGTCAGCACAGAGCCCGACGCGGGGCTCGAACCCACGAACCGTGAGATCATGACCCAAGCGAAAGTCGGATGCTTAACCGACTAAGCCACACAGGCGCCCCTATTCTTCTAGACTTTTGAGCTGGCATGATGAGTTACTAATCTTATTTAACAGATAGAAAATTAAGGTTTCAGTAAGTTGTAACTTGCCCAGGATCACAAAGAGAATTAGTGGCAGGACTAGAATCTACCTTGACTCCCTTTTAATAATAATAAAATGTCTTTGAAATGTATATGTATGTAATGCATATTTAAAATAACAATTTATTTGAATTCCTGTTACTAAACAAAGTTCAGTCACTTACTGAAGCGTGAAGAGAGATGGCAATGTATATTTTTCCTCCTGGGTATGTTATCCTATTCCCCTTTGGAAGTATCATTCTTGATGGCTCCTGGCATCACATGAGGAATCCACAAAAGCTAACAGCCCTTCAGATACTTTTAAGATGGTTTTGCTCTGGTAGTACCAGAACATTCTTTTGTCTTAAATGTTACAGTTTAATTATGTGCAGGAGCATTGATTCCTTATGGCATAGTTTTTACATGTGGCTAGAACTCTCAGCCTCATTCAATTTCTGTTTCTGAGAAAACTATTAGAGAGTGTCATGGCTAGAATCGCTCTCATTTCTTAAATCACTTCTCTGGTTCTGGGTAACCACAACTGTGCACAGATAAGTGAAATTTCATTGACAGTTCTGGGGGCATTTCATTAATACAGATCAGACAAAGCCACAGAATTTCCAGATACTTTCCAGATACTCTCTTTTGTTTTTTCTCAGGCCTTTGAATAAATAGTGGATTTGGAGTTCTAGAAAATGAAACATTGTAAGGATGTGGAATTCTCCTCTGGCTTTCATTAGAAAAAGGAAAAGAAGTCTTGACCATTTAATTGTGGCTGCCCTCATGAAGAATGGGCAGAACAATGGAACAGTGATGTGTTGACAATGCCTTGGTATACACAATAGAAAAGCCTTCTTTTTTGTTTTGTTTTGTTTTGCTTTTTGAAGGAGCATCATGTTCTGGTTGGTGGAGCCCAGGATTATAATGCCCGTATGCCAGGATTCTAGTTGCGGTGTTTCTGCCACTGATTCTCAGCATTGACGTTGGAAATAGCTTTTAGTTGCTTCAGGCAACAAATAATTTTTAAATGAGGGAGGCTGAGTGTGCTCTACCCCCCCACATAGAGAACAGGATGGTGATACTGTTGCTTTTATGTGATTTAATTTATGTAATTAAAATATAATACATTTGACTCCTTTTCCATTAGTCAATTTCCAGTAATGTAGGCACCAGTGTTAATATTTAATTAATTGCTGGATAATGCATCACACAGTTTTGCAATTGAATCATTTAAAGAGATATATTTAAAAGTCTATGTGATATTTATTGAGGGAAGAATTTGGCATGTTAAGTAATGGCCCAAATGATCTGGAAATACAGGTGAATATAAAGATCGCACTACCAATACAGTTGCTATTACCTTCAGCACCACTGTTAGGCTATTGTGAAGGTTAAATGAAGTGAGGTTCTTTTTGTTTGAACCCTTTCTAGCTTATTCTTATGCCACATGGCCATTGGGGAGGGTATGAGCAATATTAAGGAATGGATGGGAAGATTTTCCCAAGCTTAAAACATATATTTTCTTTTATGTATTCTAAAACTGTGCTCTTTTATGTTTTAGCTAGCTTTCTCCTGTTTATGATATATTCTTTTTTTCTGATTTTATAAATAATTCTGTCTTATATATGGTGTAATTATGACTCAAATTTTGCTCCTATGAGAACTGAACATTAATCTTTTTTTATTTTAATATTTATTTATTTTTGAGAGGCAGAGACACAGAGTGTGAGCAGAGGAGGGAGCAGAGAGAGAGGGAGACACAGCATCCAAAGCAGGTTCCAGGTTCCGAGCTGTCAGCACAGAGCCTGATGCGGGGCTCGAACTCACAAACCATGCAATCGTGACCTGAGCCAAAGTTGGACGCTTAACCAACTGAGCGCTCCCCCGCCAGCTGCCACCAACATTAATCTTAACTAGACTGGATTCCCTCAGACCTGCTTGTCTCATGTTAACTGTTCTGCTTATCCATGAGACAATGATGCACATTCATCTTTTGAAGCTACAGTTGAAAAACTGTTTTGAGTATTGTATTACACATGGATCTGGTTCTGCACAACTAATAGACTTAATTTTTTGGTAAATGTGTCTCAACTCCAGTAATTAGGAACAACTTTCTTACTGGGTTATAATGAAAGCAAGTTTCAGATGTCATTCCACTGCATATAAAGATGTTTACTAGAAAAAGCACAAAATAATCACATAACCTGCTCTGTGAACGCTATGAATTCTCAGCAGTCTTTCCTTTCAGGTGCTCTTTAGGTGCATATTACAGGATAGGTTTTCCTGGGGGCAGATGCAACATATTCTAGCAGGAAGTCTTAATCTAGGAGTGTGTGGACAGGAGTCCCTTGAAACAGATTCTATACATTGGCCCTTTAAGAACAAGCCTAAGGGGCCGGTTTTAATGCCATATACTACATGCTCACTCAATTTTTACTCTTTGGTAATCATTTGAGATATACAGAAAAATTGCAAACAACACAGAGTTTTCATATACCTTTAACCTGATTTCTCCTCATTTTTACAAGTAATCTATCAGCTTTCTACATTACTGTAATATGTGTGTCAAAACTAAGAAATCAATATTATTAATATTATTATCAGTATTAACTATACTCCAGACTTTTTTCCCATTAATATCCTTTTTCAGTTCTAGAATCCAGTCTGGAGTATCACATTGCATTTAATCATTAGACTTTTGTACCATTTCATGAAAAAGATCACTCTATACATCTTAAACACCACTGATTTTAACCGATGAAAATTTGTCTCTAATATCTACAACATTTGTAATCAACACAACCAGTGTCAGTTGGAAAGACAGCCAGCTGCCCCGGGAGTGTGGTTCTTTTGAGTCAATATCAGTTGACCACCATTGGAGTGTGTAGTTCCAGTTAGGGCAGAGACTAAAAGTAACACATATGCACATTTCATATTGCTCTTCTGTGGTATTTGAAAGTAAATTCCAGGTAATCTAACACTTGGGCTGTTTTGAAGTTCTGTTTAAGTTAAGTGTATGCTATAGATTATTGATGAAAGGAGATCTTTAGTCCTTTCTAAAAATTTATAACATTTTCTACCCTAATTTAAAAAAAATAGTACTTTTATTCACTTGTAAGATATATAGAAAATACAGAAAAGCATGCAAAGCAAATATGCTTAATTCACATAATTCCCATCATACTGATTTTCTTGGCTTAAATGTTAATTTTCCCCTCAAATCTAATTACCTCTGTGACCTCCAGAAACAATTACTTTAGTCTGAATCTCTATCCATCTTACTCTGACTTAATGTTTCAGAGCAGCTCTTGCCTTCTTGCCATCAGGAGTGGACTGGACTCAAGAATTGAGGAACAAAGAGACGACTTATTTCTTAGTACAAATTATTACTTTTAAGTAGAGTTCAGTATTGAGTTTTGTACTTTTGTGTTTTCAAGAAATATGAAGGTGTGCCAGTGTTCCTCAGAACATAAACTAAGTAACATGGTAATGTCACAGATGAATCAAGCTGCCAGTGCTCTTTTCTGTTTATTTTTGAATTATTATTATTGTTTTTTATACAGTTGTTAAGTTACTGATATGGAATCATGGGAGAAATTGGTGACAGTGGCTTTGCGTGTAAACCTGCAAAGTTAGAGTAGGGTACGGGGGAAAGTCAGTTTCACACGATGGGGGAGTTTCATGCTTGATTCCATACCACCTTCTCAGGTTTTAAGATTGGGCATGGATATGCCGCAAAGCCTCTCCCTGCCTTGTTTCCTCACCTGTAGCACAGGGATGGTGATGAATGCCTCAGAGGTCTAAAGGTTATGTAGACTGAGATGGTGTGTGTAAAGCACTGAAATGCAGGGTAGCTATTAATATTCAATGTATCCCTTTTTCTTTCTTTTTAATAGTTATAAATTGAATCAGCTCCAGTCGTGAGGCAGACACATGTTGAGTTTTCTCTGTGTGGTGAGATCTGGACAAAGTGTTAGGGACATGGAGAAATGACATGTCTGGGTTCTTGGGCACTGCACATAGTGGGCGTGGAGACAGATGCCAACACCATGGAACACGTGGGGCAGGTGTTGTGGGAAGACTGGTGAGGAGTGAGAGGCCTGCCTGTCCCCAGGCAGGCAGGAAGGCAGTAGGCACTGAGCTAAGGCTGGGTTTTCAATTACTGGGGAACGGTGGTGCATGGCACAGAGGAATTAAGGATCCTGTGGCTGATTTTCTTCTTAGAGCCTCTTAGTGTGAACTCTTTAAAGGAGTTCTCTGCAGTCATGCACAGAAGCCTTTTGTAAAACAAGCTCTCACCACAGAGGTCTTATGAATTTGTTTTCAGTGTCCTGTTTCCCATCACATCAGGCTTAGGTGCCTCTGTGTGTTTTTTAAATATATTTAATTTTTTCTTCACACATTTTTGGATTATAAAAGGTCTATAACAACATTACAGAAAATTTGGAAAACAGAGAAGAAGGGGGAAAAATGTCCACAGTTTAATAGCCAAGTTAATACAGTGGATTTCAGTCTCTGTTCATCTTATCCTGAATGTATATAAAAATTATCTTTCTCCCGTTTCTTTGTTATAGGGATAAAACTTGATTCACACAAACTTTAGAGGAAGTCTGAGTTGTAAGTCACATGCTTTCTGTGTGGTGTTAAAGGAAAAGGGTTACAGTAAGGATGGGTTATCCCACTGGACTCCCTGGGTGATGCTTTGAGGCAGAATTATGGGAAATCATGTGCCCCAGTCTTTTTTTTTTTTTTTTTTTTTTTTTAAGCCATATCTGTCTCCCGTAGTTACTGGTGATCTTGAAATTGTGGTGAGGTGTGGCTGGGGTGGTTGGGAGTGTTCGTAACTTAGGACAGAACAGTTTTCACAGATTTTTACCTTGTATATCTCTACTATTGATTATGTAATATTTTCTTTTTCTTTTCTCTGAGAAAGAGAATGTGCATATGTGAGTTGGGGGGCAGAAGTGGAGAGAGAGAGAGAGAGAGAGAGAGAGAGAAAGAAAGAAAGAAAGAAAGAAAGAAAGAAAGAAAGAAAGAAAGAAAGAAAGAAAAAGAAAGAAAGAATCTTAAGCAGGTTCCATGCCTAGCGCAAAGCCCATCTTGGGGCTTGAACTCATGAAACTGTGAGATCATGACCTGAGTCAAAATTAAGAGTCAGTTGCTTAACTGACTGAGCCACTCAGGTGCCATTTGATTGCCTAATATTTTCTATTTACTCACTGTTTAACTTAAGGAAATTTATTTTAAAAGGTAGCTCTATACTATTATTACATGATTAAGAGAAGGTCACTCTAGCCTTCATTACAATGAAAACAAATGAACAACCTAATTAACTTCTAGTTGGATATGGATACTTTCATAGGCTCTAAACCAAATTTCTGCTCTTTGTTAAAATGGGAGATGAGCAGGTGTTGATTTGTCAGTGGAATCTTATCATTAAACAGAGACTATTTCATTCAAACTATCGGAATAAGATTTTTATGTTGTATGTATGTAATTTACTTTGGAAGTGCTTCAATATAAACAGCATGATTCTTGGCTAATTTTCTCCTTACAGCAGGCTGGTATCATTTCAGACACTTTAATAAGGAATTAACACCTTCAGTATCTCATACTTAGAACTTCAAATACTTTTTTTTTTTTAAAGGTTTTTATTTATTTCTAGAGAGAGAGAGAGACAGCGTGAGCAGGGGAGGGTCAGAGAGAGGGAGTCACAGACTGAAACAGGCTCCAGGCTCTGAGCTGGCAGTCAGCACAGAGCCCGACGCGGGGCTCGAACCCACGAACCGCGAGATCATGACCTAAGTGAAAGTCAGACGCTTAACCGACTAAGCCACCCAGGCGCCCCTCAAATACTCTTTTTTAAATTAACTTTTAAATTTTTTTAGAGAGAGAGAAAGAGAGAGCAAGCACATGTGAGTTGGGGGAGAGGAGCAAAGTGGGGGGCGGGGGGAGAGAGAGAGAGAAAGAAAGAGAGAATCTTAAGCAGGGTCCACACTCAGCATGGAGCCCTACATGGGGCTGAGTCCCACAACCCCGGAGAGTTGATCCGAGCTAAGCGACTGAGCCACTAAGGTGCTTTGGAACTTCAAGTATTATTATAGAAATATGTATCAAAGGATTTACTTAGCTTAAAGGATGTTAGGAACAATTTTTCATCGGTGATATCATTGCAAATTATATGAATGAACTGTGGGAAGCCCAGGAGGGTTCATCTTGCTTGTCTAGGTCCTCTGGTGCCCTTTCATCTTAGGCGGGAGTAGGAAGTACCTTAAGAAGAAAAGGGACTTCCTTGAGCTTCAAAACAGGTTTGGTGCCTGGTTGCTAATGTACTTTTGGCTGAATTTGGTTTGTGACTTGATTTCATCATATACTCCCCGGTAGCAAACTTGTGAGGAATGGGATATCTGGCTTGTACCTAGCTTGGCAGGTCCTTCCTAAATGATGCAGACCCTTCCTGAACAGGTCAGCTTGCAATACCTTTCTTACTCTGATTCAGTGTGATTGGATGCCGTGTCTGTGACCAAAGAACACGTCCTGAATTTTTGGAAAATATACCCCAAGGGAAATCTCTGTGTGAATAACCCTGGCTTGTTTTCTAGAAGTCTTGGGTAGATCAGTATTTTTCACATTACCTGTGGAGAAGGTCTAGTTTTTGTTTTTTTAAAAAATTTTAATTTCCAATGCATTGTGGACTGGTACTCTGAATTACCAGAAAACTAAAACAGTGACTGTGCATATAAAATAGATGTGCAGACTTTTTTTTATTAGGTTTGACAGATAACATGATATTTCAATAAATAACAAACCTAACATAGGAAAAAAGAGAAAAAGTGAAAATTATAATTATGAAAATTATACAGATTTCTTGAAAATGTGTATATGTGTAGGCAATTGCTTTAGAGAATTGTTATTGCATTCATGCCTTTCTTGACCTACAGTTGTAACTAAACAGTTATAAGTGAAATAGCCATCTCCATATGCACAGTTTGAATACAAACTGTGTGTATATCAGTATTTATAGCTTCTAATTTTCCAAATGGGCTTGCTTCTTGCTTGTTGAACTGATGACATGTTACTCACAATGCTTGTCTACCCAAAATGTTTAAATTTTTTTAAAAATTGTTTTTATTTTATTTCTGAGAGAGAGACAGCGTGAACAGGGGAGGGTCAGAGAGAGGAGATAGAGAATCTGAAGCAGGCTGTCTAGCTGTCAGCACAGAGCCCGATGCGGGGCTCGAACCCACAAACCGTGAGGTCATGACCTGAGCCAAAGTCGGACGCTCAAGCGACTGAGCCACCCAAGTGCCCCCAAAATGTTTAAAGTTTTGTTTTAATAACACTCACAGCAAAGAAGCTAGTCTCACAGAAGGTATGTTTACAAGAATGGAAAAAGATATTTTTATAAAGCAGTTTCAGCAAGCTAAGGATATTCGTTTCAAACTTTTATCCAAAGTAAAGCAAGTAACGCTACTGTTTCCACATTAATCTTCTATCCTTTGTCAGCAATCCATGTCAACAATTTTGTAATAAATAACTTGCCTCTTGAAGAAAGTTGGACACACATTCAATGTTATTCATGCCTATAATACATACATATTTTTTAGCCTTAAAGAATAAAGGTCAGTAATAGTGGAGTAGATTGTCTTATAGCCTTTTGTTTGTTTTCTTGGTCTGAAATAGTGTGTTAGTGGTGTATTAAAAAGTAAAACCAGCTGAAGACTTGAGACTTTTTTTTTTAACATAGATAACAGAGGTAAAATATTGAAGGAAAGTTACAAAATGGTGATCCCCAAACTTGATTTATTTGGCCCACTATAGTTTTTAAGAATTGGTGTGTGTCATATGAAAAAAATCCAGATTTCTAGTATATCTTTAAAAACCCTAATTTGGCCCTATGTGGGGCCTGCATCTCTAGGTGACCTGTCAGTGCAAGGTCCCCACCTGTGTCTCCACAGCCCCCACCTTTCACACAGGGTGCATACAGCTGCTTCATTAATTTTCTTTACTTGCCCACCCACTGTGGGCATTGGAGTTTGTGATCTCTGGTCCAGAGTAATGTGTTAAAGCCTCTCCTGTACCACAGAGTATCTAGTGGGCAAGTTGGGGTGAGGGACACCATCTAAAGGAGAATCCATTAGATTGCCCCATTAGTGATGCCATATTCCTATTGCCCTGATTCTCAGAGCTTGCTCTGAATGGTTGCTGTTCTCTTTACCCTGTCTTCTACCTAACTGCCCCTGCTTTCCCATTGGCCTTTCTAGAAGCCTCCACCTACCAACCTCTGTCTGCTTGCCTCTTATAGCTCTGTCCTTTGGATTACACAATTTTTTCTCATGTAGTGCTAACCTTACAATACCTCTGGTTTTGCCTTTGTATATCCCTTATTCTGGAATATTCTTCATAGCACTGTTTGTGTCTTTAATTGCACTTACCATAGTTTGTAAACATATACTGATTTATATGCTTGCTTATCTATCTATTTATTTATTTTTATTTTTTTACAAATAGTTTTATTGTCAGGTTGGTTTCCATATAACACCCAGTGCTCATCCCACAAGTGCCCTCCTCCATGCCCATTTCCCCCCTCCCTCCCCACACCCATCTGTCTTCAGTTTGTTCTCAGCATTCAAGAGTCTCTCATGGTTTGCCTCTCTCCCTCTCCCCCACTATTTCACCCCTTCTTCTCCCCCATGGTCCTCCATTAAGTTCCTCCTAAACCTCCTATACGTGCAAACATATGGTATCTGTCCTTCTCTGCCTGACTTATTTCGCTCAGCATAACACCCTCAAGGTCCATCCATGTGCTACACATGGCCAGATTTCATTGTTTCTCATTGCCATGTAGTATTCCATGGTATAGACAAACCACATCTTCTGGATCCATTCGTCCGTTGATGGACACTTAGGCTCTTTCCATGTTTTGGCTATTGTTGAGAGTGCTGCTATGAACATTGGGGTAAATGAAAACCTATGCATCAGCAATACTATATCCCTTAAGTAAATTCCTAGCAGTGCTATTGCTGGGTCAAAGGGGAGTTCTAATGTTAATTTTATGAGGAACCTCCACACTGTTTTCCAGAGGGGCTGCACCAGTTTACATTCCCACCAAGAGTGTAGGAGGGTGCCCGTTTCTCCACATCCTCGCCAGCATCTAGAGTTCTCTGATTTGCTCATTTTAGCCACTCTGACTGGCGTGAGGTGGTGTCTCAGTGTGGTTTTGATTTGTGTTTCCCTGATGAGGAGGGATGCTGAGTATATGCTTGTTTATTTAATACAAAACTGTATGCTCTGTGGTGGACCATCTCTGCTTGCTGACCACCAAATTCTTTTTTTAAAATTTTCTTTAATGTTTATTTGTTTCTTAAGAGGGACACACACACACACAGAATGTGAGTGGGGGAGGTGCAGAGAGAGAGACACACACACAGAATCCGTTATATGCTCCAGACTTTGAGCTGTCAGCACAGATCCTGACTTGGGGCTCAAACTCATGGACCGCAAGATCACAACCCAAGCCAAAGTCGGATGCTTAACTGACTGAGTCACCCAGGTGCCACATCTTCACCACTGAATTCTTAACCCCTATTACCATATGTGGCATACATTGGACATTGTCATATTTGATGGCTGGGTGAAATGAAGGTATTGGTTCAGTAGGCTTGAGGATGGGTTGTGAAGCTGATTTATACCTATGCAATGTGCAGTACCAGTGAATCCTAATTAAGAGCTATTTGACAGCTAAGACATGGAAAGAGCCTAAGTATCCATCAGCGGACGAATGGATCGAGAAGGTGTGGTTTATCTATACCATGGAATACTACATGGCAATGAGAAACAATGAAATCTGGCCATGTGTAGCAACATGGATGGACCTTGAGGGTGTTATGCTGAGCGAAATAAGTCAGGCAGAGAAGGACAAATATCATATGTTTGCACGTATAGGAGGATTAGGAGGAACTTAACTGAGGAACAAGGGGGAGAAGAAAGGGGGAAATGGTGGGGGAGAGGGAGAGAGGCAAACCATGAGAGACTCTTGAATGCTGACAAAAACTGAGGACTGATGGATGGGGGGGAGGGGGGGATGGGCATGGAGGAGGGCACTTTGGGGATGAGCACTGAGTGTTATGTGGAAACTAATTTGACAATAAACTATTTGTAAAAAAAAGCTATTTGAATTATTTAAATGATTGAATTTTTTCAGAAAATGAATGGAAATATTGATTGCTGTTTTATAAGTGTATTATTTATACTTTTGATGCTCATGATTTCACATTTAGGAATGTAATATTATACTTCCAAAAATAATTTATTTACTTCAGTTTATACTATTATCAGTCAGATTTAAGTGTCTAACATTTAGAGATTTTCAAGAAGGTAGGTCCTCACTATTGATTGCTTCTGGTTATAATTCCGAGGGGAAAAAAGAGTCACCGTTAAATTAGCTTCATACTAATTATACCTGCAGGCTACACAATAATTAGAACTGTTTGTTAGCTCTTTTGGGCTTTTGATCACACCATTAAAAAAATAGATTGCTAAGTAAAAAAATAATATAATAATCCTTAATATTTGTGGAAAATAACTACTGAAATTCCACTTTTTTTTTAAGCTAGTGTTTTTAGTGTTGAGAACTGGAGGATTTGTTTTTGGTTTTGTCTTGTTTTATTTTTTTAAATTATGAAGTATAGCAATAAAGGGAATCATTTAAAAATATTATAGTCCTATTCTTTGTTCTTCCATACTTGAACCAGAAGCTTATTTAAGCATTTAATAATTTATTTTTTTGTCTTAATCGTGGTAGAAATATCTTTTACAGACTGATACTTGTGGTCGTTTGAAAGCTCAAGATGAAAATATTCATAAAAAGGGGCGCCTGGGTGGCTCAGTCGGTTAAGTATCTGACTTCGGCTCAGGTCGTGATCTCACAGTTCGTGGGTTGGAGCCCCACGTCCGGCTCTGTGCTGACAGCCAGCTCAGAGCCTGGAGCCTGTTTCAGATTCTGTCTCTCTCTCTCTCTCTCTGACTCTGCCCTGCTTTCTCTCTCTCTCTCTCTCTCTCAAATAAATAAAACATTAAAAAAATATATTCATAAAAAGAAATCCTATAGAGAATGATGGAGTTCTCGTAAGGGAGGAGCAAAATGATGGGAAGGGGATAGAAACAGGAGTGATCAACCCCCACTAAGATGCTGTTGGGGGAGGTGAGTGGATGGAGGGCAAAGAGGCAAAGTGGGGAAGGTTGGAGACGCACATTCTGGGATAATTTGCATATTCTCAGAAATAGTAGTGGGAGGTTGGGATGAAGAATTAAATCTGCTGAAGAACCAAAATACTGTTCTTTCTTATTATACCCCCACCTACTCATCCTACACACATCCCTCTGTACACACTGATGCTTTTTATAACCCTTGCATGTTGAGAGTCAGACATTTGATGTGCATCAGCTGCAGTGAGAATACAGTAGCTTTTTTTCTGCAGGCTCTTCAATTGTAATCTTGAAGAAAATGTTTACTGGTTCAGTTTTCTGATTTATATTTTAGCTGCACCACTGGGAAGGGTGGAAATAGTTAGCTTGTTTGTCTCTAATATACCCAGAGATTGATGGACGCAAGCTTCTCTGTTTGACACGGGGTGGCTTATTAACTGTTCTTTTCTCCTCTCTGTCTGCACTGGGAGTATAGAAAACAGGTTAGAAGAAGTAGGTCATGAAATTTAACTGAAGAAAAGTAAAGTAACATATTTATGTCTCTTTCCATCTTTCAGAAAGCAGTGCACTTCTAGACAGTTGCAGAAAGGTAAAAATACTTGTAGCCTGTTTTTTTCCCCTCCTAGTACATAAGTTGTATAAGTGACATAAGCTAACAATATTTAAAAAACACTAGCCTATTATAAAATTTCCCAGTCCCGTTTAAAACAATGGACCTAGGTTGGGGCACTTGGGTGGCTCAGTTGGTTAAGTGTCCGACTTCAGCTCAGGTCATGATCTCATGGTTTGTGAGTTCAAGTCCCACATCGAGCTCTCTTTCAGCACCGAGCCTGCTTCAGATCCACTGCCTCCCTCTCTCTCTCCTCCTCTCCCCCACTCTCAAAAATAAAAATTAAAAAAAAGAAAAGCAACAACAAAAAACAATGGATCTAGGTTTCCAGAGCATATTGGAGCCAAAGAGAAATATTAATGTTGGAGGAGAAGAATAGCTGGACAAATATTTAGATCAACTGATCTTAAGCTTTCCACCCAGTGCCTGGTGGTAGGAAGCCTTCTGCCCTTTGCCTGGTGGTGGAAGGAATTCATTAACTTTTCTTACTTATAGCTCCACTGGGGGAAGAAGACTCTGTGGGGTGAACTGTCCGTTCTCTTATTTATGACTCTTCAGTTAGGTATAGTGTCTAGGGAAGTTTTAGAGTTGGTTATTTGGAATTCAAAATGCATTTTTCCATAGAAATAAAGTTTTAATTCAGTGATAGGGTTGCCTTGTAACAGTAAAAGAGCCTTGGACCCAGAATCTGATTTGGAGTTAGAGGTTGCATTTTCTCTAAGCCAGAGTTGCTTAATCTTGCCACTATTGACATTTTGGACCTGTTATTTGTCCTGCAGGATTGTCTTGTATTTCATCGTAGGAGATGTAACAGCATTTCTGACCTCTGCCCTGGATGCCAGTAGCAGTCACCCAGTCATGACAATCAGAAATGTCCCCTGGGAGGCAAAGTTGTCCCTGGTGAAGAATCCTTGCTCTAAATGTATGATCTGTTAAGACCTTGGACATATTATTTAACAGCCCTCAGCCTGTTTTTCTGTCTATAGGTTGGGTACTACTTTATTTCACAAAAGATAATGGATGGTTTTAAATGTGCTTTGAAGTCTATCTACATGTCTTTATTAATACATGTGTATATATGTGTATATATGTTTTGTTTAATGTGCACACATATAGTAAAGTTTCCCGATGTTTTTTCTTTTTAAAAAGATTTTTTATAGTTTATTTACTTTTGAGACAGAGAGAGACAGAGCATGAGTGGGGGAAGGGCAGAGAGGGAGGGAGACACAGAATCTGAAACAGGCTCCAGGCTCTGCTCTCAGCAGAACCTCATGCGGGGCTCAGACCCACAAACCGTAAGATCATGACCTGAGCCGAAGTTGGACGCTTAACTGACTGAGCCATCCAGGTGCCCCAAGTTTCCCAATGTTAAGTCATTCTTTTATTTCTGGAGTAAAACCTGACTGATCATGATGTATTGCTCTTTTTTAAATACAATTTAAAAAAATATTTTATTTATTTCTGAGAGTGAGAGAGACAGCCTGAGCAGGGGAGGGTGAGAAAGAGAGGGAGACACAGAATCCAATGCAGGCTCAAGGCTCTGAGCTAGCTGCCAGCAAAGAGCCCGATGTGCGGCTTGAACCCATGAGCCAGGAGATCATGACCTGAGCCGAAGTCGGACTAAGACCGACTAAGCCACCCAGGAGCCCCTGTATTGTTCTTTAAAAGAGTTTTTTGTATTAGATTTTCTAATATTATATTTAAAATTTTTTATACATAGAGTCATTCATAAGTAAGCTTGACCTATGTTAGTGTTTCTTAAAATATGGTCCATATGCCAGTACCAAGTACTGGTAGTATGTAGCCTACTCTTAGGTAGTATGCAGAAAAATATTTTAAAAAATGTAATATGTATGCAGTTATTCAATTAATTTTGACAAGTGATACTGTTTTTCATTTTTGATAGTGATAAAAATTTATCTTTTAGAGAAGCTAATCAATTTAAATGAACATTAATAATTTTTATATGTACTATTGGTGGTTTCTGGATATGTTAAAAATTGTGAAGATGGCACTATAATAACTGAGGTCTGGGGAACATTGGCCTTTAAAATTGTGTGTGTGTGTGTGTGTGTGTGTGTGTTGCTAGAGAAAGGGGTGAAGGCGAGTAGGAGAATTATCTATCTATCTATCTATCTATCTATCTATCTGGTTTGTTTTCCATATTCTGTGAGCCTTATAAATGTTCTGAAGCTTTTCATATAGGGGTTATCAGTTCTTCAAAGGCTTGGTGGAATTTACCTTTAAAGCTATCTGGGCCCATTTTATTTTAGAGGTATTTTTCTGTTGTTTTTGTTTTGTTTTATTAAGTTTTTATTTTTTTAAAATTTTTATTTATTTATTTTTTAACGTTTTATTTATTTCTGAGAGAGAGAGAGAGAGAGAGAGGCAGCTTGAGCAGGGAAGGGTCAGAGAGAGAGGGAGATAAAGAATTGGAAGCAGGTTCCAGGCTCTGAGCTGTCAGCACAGAGCCCGAGGCGGGGCCCGAACCCATCAACCACGAGATCATGACCTGAGCTGATGTTGGACGCCCAACCAACTGAGCCACTCAGGCACCCAAGTTTTATTAAGTTTTTAATTTTAAGTCCTGTATAGTTAGCATACAGTTTTATATTAGTTTCAGGTGTACAGTACAGTGATTAAACAATTCTATACATTATTCAGTGCCCATCATGATTAATCTCCTTCACCCATTTCACCCATCCCTCCACCCACCTCCCTTCTGGTAACCATTAGTTTGTTCTCTATAGACTAAGAGTCTATTTCTTGGTTTGCTCCCCCCACCCTTTTTTTTCTCCTTTGCTCATTTGTTTCATTTCTTAAATTCTACATGAGTGAAATCATATCATATTTGTCTTTCTCTGACTGACTTATTCACTTAGCATTATACTCTCTAGCTCCATCTATGTTATTGCAAATGGCAAGATTTCTTTCTTTTCCGTGGCTGAATAGTAGTGCATTGTGTATATATACCACATCTTCTTTATCCATTCATTGATCAGTGGACACTTGGGCTACTTCTGTAATTTGGCTATTGTAAATAATACTGCAGTAAACATATATCCTTTTGTGTTTTAATGCTTTTTGGGGGGGGAAGGGTAAATACCCCATAGTGTGATTATTAGATCATAGGGTAGTTCTATTTTTAAATTTTTGAGGAACCTCCCTACTGTTTTTCACAGATGCAGCACCAGTTTCCATTCCCATCAACAGTACACAGGGGTTCCTTTTGCTATAGATCCTTGCCAATATGTGTTGTTTCTACTGTTTTTGGTTTTAGCCACTCTGACAGATGTGAGGTGATATCTCATTGTAGTTTTGATTTGAATTTTTCCGATGATAAGTGATGTTGAGCATCTTTTCATGTGTCTATGGCTGTCTGTATGTCTTCTTTAGAGAAATGTCTGTTCGTGTCTTCTTACCATTTTTAATTGTAAAATACAAAATTATTTTTATTTTGTGTGCTGAGTTGTATACGTATATATTCTTTATATATATTAGGTACTAACCCCTTATCAGATATGTCATTTGCAAATACCTTTTCCCATTCTGTAGGTTACCTTTTAGTTTTGTTGATTGTTTCCTTTGCTGAGCAGAAGCTTTTTACTTTGATGTAGTAGTTTGTAGTAGTTTATTTTTGCTTTCATTTCCCTTGCCCCAGGAGGTAAATTTAGAAATATGTTGCTATGTTGCCAATGTCAGAGAAATTACTGCATAGGGTCTCTTCTAGGATTTTTATGGTTTCAGGTCTCACATTTAGGTCATTAATCCATTTTGAGTTCATTTTTGTGTATGGTGTAAGAAAAAAGGTCCAGTTTCATTCTTTTGCATACAGCTGTCCAGTTTTCCCAGCACCATCTACTGAAGAGACTGTCTTTTTTCTGTTGTATATTCTTTCTTCCTTTGTTGAAGATGAATTGATCATATAAATGTGGGTTTATTTCTGGGTTTGTATTCTGTTACATTGATCTCTATGTCCATTTTTATGCCAGTACTATACTGTTTTAATTACTATAGCTTTGTAATATAACTGAGGTCTGGAATTTTGATACTTCCCATTTTTTCTTTTTCTTTTTCAAGATTACTTTGGCTATTTGAAGCCTTTTGTGTTTCCATACAAATTTTAAGATTCTTTGTTCTAGTTCTGTGAAAAATGCTGTTGGCATTTTGATAAGGATTGCTTTAAATCTACAGATTGCTGTATTATAGATCTTTTAACAATATTTATTCTTCCAACCCATGAGCATGGAATATCTTTTCATTTCTTTGTGTCACCTTGAATTTCTATCATCAGTGTTTTATAGTTTTTAAAGTATAGGTCTTTCACGTTTTTGGTTAAGTTTATTCCCAGATATTTTATTATTTTGGGTGCAGTTGTAAATGGGATTTTTTGTTTTTAAAATGGTAATTTCTTGTAATTATTGGTCTGTTTAGTATTGCCGCCTCTTTTTGGTCTTATTTTGAGCTTGAATGCTTTATTTATTTATTTATTTATTTATTTTAATTTTAGAGAGTGAGACAGCATGAGCAGGGGAGGGGGCAGAGGGAGAGAGAGAGAATCTTAAGCAGGCTCCATGCTCATTGGATGTGAGCTTCATCTCATGACCCTGGGATCATGACCTGAGCTGAAATCAAGAGTTGGACGCCCAACCGACTGAGCCATCCAGGCACCCCTTCAGTGCTTCTTTTAAAGTACACACCAGTACGGGGCGCCTGGATGGCTTAGTCGGTTAAGCGTCCGACTTTCGCTTAGGTCATGATCTCGCGGTTCGTGGGTTCGAGCCCCGCGTCGGGCTCTGGGCTGACCGCCAGCTCAGAGCCTGGAGCCTGTTTCAGTCTGTGACTCCCTCTCTCTCTGACCCTCCCCTGCTCACGCTGTCTCTCTCTCTCTCTCCTAGAAATAAATAAAACATTAAAAAAAAAAATTAAGAAAAAAAAAAAAGTACACACCAGTTCATGTTACCCATTTACTCCTCTCTGTACTTGAACAAGCCAAGTACAAGCCAGTTCCCTTCCCCTTTGACCCACATGGTTTCATTCTTCTCTGACTAATGCTTTGAAAGCTGTTCCTCTTTCCTTGTCTCTCTCTGACAACCATCTTTGTTCTTCATGGCATGTATTACCATATGACATGCTATATATTTATTTTGTCTGTCCCTCAATTCTAACCCCCAAAGGAAAGCTCCACAACAGGAGGGACTTCATCTGTTTACTGATTGTGAAAACCCCAGTACTTGGCATATAGAAAGTCTTCAGCAAATATTCATTGAATGAATTGATATATTTATATTTTCCTAGAAAATTATCCACTTGGTTTAGAGTTTCAAATCTATTGTCATGAATCTATATTATTCTCTTAATACTGTATTAGCAGTTGTATCCTCTATCTCACCTGGAGCACTGTTTATTTGTGTTTTCCTTCTTTTTAAGAATCAAAAATCTTTTTTTTCCTCCTTTCTTGGTCTTTTCACAGTATTATCTTTTGGCTTATTAATCAAGTTGGTTTCTTTGTTTTCTCTTTCATTAATTTCTGTTTTTATCCTTATTAATTCTTTCTGCTGTCTTAATGTTTAAAATTATTTTTAAGCTCCTTTTTAAAGTCTGGTTAACACAGTATTTTACTCTTATTATTGTGGATCAGCCCTTGAAGTCTATTTGAGACCCCATGTAGCCAAATATCGATACATAAAAATGTCTAGAGTCAGCCATTCATCAGTAGGAAGCTAATTCATGGGAAGAGTAACTTTGGAGTTTCACAGGTACAGGGAGAACTCTGTTGGGTGCATTCACATATTTTCTAGATTTGTCATCTTGAGTAACTTGCTTAATTTTCCTGAGCTCAGTGGACAAAAATGTGGGTAGTAAAGCTTTGTGATAAGTAAATGAGAATATATATGTAAAAAACATGGTTCCTGAACATGGAAGGCATATTCAAAAATTCTTTCCCTCCTATCTTAGTGCTTGATATATAAGGTTTGATCGTACACACTCTGTCCCAAAGAACTCATGAGTAAACCAATAGGTCAGGTCAAATAAAAGAGATATGTCAGGAGAACAAATGGGAGGGGACTTGAATTCTTGTGAGGGTGAGGGCTGGTGTGGAGGAAGAAGTGGAGAATTACACTAGAGATGGGAGTATAACATGATGCAGAGTGCAACTTAATGGAGAGGTTTGTGAGCCTGTGGGCTGACATGGACCTGGTATTTCTCTAAAGCCTTTGGCCAGTGGAAAGAGGAAGAGAAGGGAGAGCTAACTGCTGTGATGGGCATGTGAGACAACCTGCCACGTGTCTCTGGCTCAGAGGGACCAAGAGGGAAATTAATCAGGTGGAAGCATCTAACAGGTGAGCCCAAGAGAGTATGCACTGCATCTCTGTGATTGAAGGTTGGGTGTACCAGAGTCCTGGCACCACGTTAGCCAGGCATAGCATGGCCTCTGCCATTTGTGAATAAAGCAAGTATGGGATGCTCCCAAATTAGAAACATCTATGATTATTATAACAGTGGGAGTTGCTGAGTTGATGGCTCTGACATAGAAGGCTCACAAACAGCAGAGTAAAGCTGGTGGTGGGAAAGGTACTTTACTTACACTTTTTTTTTTGGTAGGGGCGCCTGGGGGCTCAGTTGGTTAAGTGTCTGACTCTTGATTGTGGCTCAGGTCATGATCTCCCGGTGCATGGGATTGAGCCCTGTGTGGGTTTCTGAGCTGATAGTGCAGAGGCTGCTTGGGATTCTCTGTCTCCCTCTCTCTCTGCTCCTCCCCTGCTCACATTCTCTCTCTGAAAATAAATAAAGAAAAATTTTAAAAAGTTAAAAAAAATTTTTTGGTATAATTTAGTACATGACTTTTTTTTAATGTTTAATTTTGAGAGAGAGAGAGAAACAGACAAACACACACACACATGCGCGTGCGCACACACACACACACAAGTGCAAGCAGAGAGAGAGAGAGAGAGAGGGAAACACAGAATCTGAAGCAGGCTCTACTCTCTAAGCTGTCAGCACAGAGTCTGAAGCGGGGCTCAAACTCACAAACTGTGAGATCATGACCTGACCCGAAGTCGGGTGTTCAACCCAGATGCCCCTAAATGACTTTTCCAGTACTACTGCTTATGTGCGATTTTTTATTTGTTTGTTTGCCTTTCTGTATTTCTGAGATGGGCAGAGCTGGCCTGCAGCAGAGGCTTAATAAATATAAGTTACTTTCCATCTTCCTTCTTGTTTCCTTTCTCTTTACCCAACTCTTCTGGGCTGTGTACTCAACTTGGCCTTTATAGGGAGACAGCCCTCCTGCAAGGGCAGAGTACATGTCTGCTCCCTTTTCCCTGCTGTCTGCTGCTGTTGGCCATCTGGGTAGAAGAAGGCAAGGGTAGGAGAGGTGGTGGAGATTACTTGTTGGCATCAGGATAGTATGTTGTCTTTTTCCTGCCCTTGACTCCTCTTATCCTCTGCTCGATGCTGCTCTTGACTGATTCTGAAAATTATAATCTCCTGCCTCTGTAGAGACCACACGAATGCCCTTTGCATTGGGTGAGAGGCCCCTCCCCTGGCCTCCCTGTGTTTAGAGGTACCTACTTGCAAGTAGTGTGAATGGAGCTTCATGAGCTGACTTGGGTGCCCACAGTATGTACCAATAAAGCCCCTTTGCTGGATGGGGCTGGGGGTAGATAGAGAAGGTATCTTTTATCTCCAGTATCCCACATTTTGTTTAGAATTCTCAGTTCAAACCTGACCTTTCAGGCCATTATGAGGGTCAGAGTAGGAGTATAAAACACATTTATTGGTTCAATTTATAGCCTTTAAATATTTAGACATCCGGAGGTCAGCTTCCAATTCTATACTTGCCGTGAACCTTGGAAATGTGAGCAGTGGACCTACATAAGAGCACTGCCCCATGCAGGCACTCTACTGCCTATTGGTGCTGCGAGGACCGAGGCAGGGTGAAGCACATGCCTCTCCCACCCAACATACGCTCCCCTGGGCACGAACCATCACTGCTACTGCTCACCATTGTTCCTTAGAACAATGTCTGGCATGTGTTGAATGAAAGAAGGACGAATCATGGGATCTGGACAGCACTGGAAGGGAGGGAATTATTCAGCAGGAGAGCGCAAGGACCCTTAGCAACTACATTGGGGTGTGATTATGTGTCATAAGCTGCAAGTCAGCTGTTTGGCCAGGATGCTCTCTGGGATTCATTTTTCTTTTGGATCATATGAAGTTTGAAAAGTTTTGTACCATGTAGAGACCCTTGGTTATGTGAATTTGATAACATGTTCTTGTTTCACTCTGTATCTGTATCATATTTTTGAGGGAAAGGAATTCTACCATAATTTCCTGATTCAGGTTTTCACCGCAAATATCCATGTAGGGTGGTATGTAGTTCAATTAGTTTGGAAGAAAGAAGGAAAGAAAGAAAAAAAAAACAAGGAAATCGAAAAAGAAGAAAGAGAGAAAGAAAGAAGACATATAAAAAAACCCCCAGACTACCACAAATTAAGACAAATAAGTGGGAGATCCATTAGAAAAATGATTGTGATTATTATTGATTATTGTGACTAAATTTTTAAGCAAAATATGAATGCTATATTTTCTGAAAAATTTTTCATAGAAGTCCTCGCACTATTTTGAAAGCATTTTCAAAATAAATAAGACTACCAAGGATATCAAAATTCAAGTAGATTGAGATTCAAGGCAAGTCTGGGTTTTCATAGTGAGGAATGCTTATCTCAGTGTGACTTGAGTGATTAAGGTCATTTGAAATCTGGACCACTTGTGGATGTTGGGTGAGCATGTAAGGAGAAAAGGTCAAGTGGAACTCATTCTGTGTCGTGGTCTTTTTTGGGAACGTACAGTAGCTGGAGCTGAGGAAAATGTTATCTACTGATCTTGTTTCTGATTTTGGAAAACTATGCAGTGACTCTTTCTAATGCTCAAGAGAGATGTAAGCATCCATGTTTCCAAACCGGAAGATTTGTTTTCTTAGATTTAATTAGAAGTAAGCGTAAGTCACTGAGTGTTTTTATCTATGATAGTACTTGTAGATTTAGATATTGACAGGTTTTTTTTATGTTTATTTATTTCAAAAGAGAGAGAAGAAGAGAGAGCAGAGGAGGGGCACAGAGAGAGGGAGACAGAGAATCCCAAGCAGGCTCCATGCTGTCAGAGCCTGACACAGGATTCAGTCTCATGAACCATGATATCACGATCTGAGCCAAAATCAGGAGTCAGATGCTTAACTAACTGAGCTGCCCAGGCACCCCAGATTTTGAGAGTCTTTTACTTAAAGGAGTATTTAAAAAATCTAAAGCGGGAGAAACTCTGTGCTTTCATGAATATACATGCAAAACACACGGAGGAGTTAGCCTATTAGTGCTAATTTGAGAATTAGTAGTTTGTTCCCCAAAACATTCTCCTTTTGTCAGTTTTTGTAATTGTGGCATCTCTTCCAACTCTTTAATATCATGCAAAATCTGAAAGGAGAGTTTCACAGTAAGGAGAACATTTTAAAAAATATTAGTCATCTTTCATAACTTACGATTTAAAATAGTTATTTGGATATTTTAGGATTTTCATAAAAGAGGTAAAATGTGTTGCTGCAGCTACTAGCAGATTATTGTTTTCAAATTAAAATTCTGCGTTATTATTTCTTTAATTTCTGAAAAGAACCAACTTCTGAACAAGGATTAAATTCAGTAGGTGGGTTCATTATATTATTGTTATTTGCACTCATTTTATCTTTCTTCCTTATCGCTCTCCAGCTTTGTATTCCAGAGAGAAAAATCTTCACTTTTAGAAATGGGTTAACCTCACCAATTAGGGCAGGAAAATTAAGGATGATCTCACTGTTGGAGATTTACTGTCCGTCGGTGGGCGTTGTGTCCCTCAATCAAAGTGTGTTTTGACCTTGGTGTCTGAAGTGTTGAATGCTGGATAAGTGACCATCTTGTTGGCAGACAGGGTCGAGGACAGAAAGAAGTAGGAGAAGGGACATACAGATGAGAAATAGAAATGTGGAGGGGACGCTGGTGTCCTTAAATCCAGGATAGTCTAGATAAGTTATTCCCGAGTTCTGTACTGAGACATTTTGTATGGGTTAGAAAAATTACGGATGTACTAAATTTTAATTAAAGCTGAGGTTATTCAACTTAAGGAAGTGGTAATGTGGTAAAATAGTATTAATAGTGCTAGTTTTTTCTTTCTTAAATATCTTTGACAAAATAAAAAGTCAGTTACTCTATGTCAGCCTGCAAAATTTGTTTGACGTTTTACTATCGTGTGAAACCCCAAGGCCTGCCATTCACTCTTCTGGTGGCAGCAGCAATTATTTTTTTTAGCTTTGGTGTTTTTTTTTTTCCCCTAGTCGTGTCAGCTGTTCCTATGGAATTTATTTGAAACACTTATGTCTTTTGATGGTATAAGACTTGTGCGTATGTCTGTATATACAGATGTATGTTTTGTGTGTGTATGAAGGAGACAAGCCTACTACAAATGCCTGGGCGTCTTTAGGTCATACAGTGAGGAATTGGGCTTTGAGTTTACTTTATTTTGAGTTACGTTCAGTTATGTGCTGTTCTTACTTTCTCTAAAAGTCAATATTCAGAGTTCTAGATCCTGGTCAAAAAAGTTGAGGAAAGGAAGTTCTGTAGTTTTTTTAAAAAGATTTTTTAAAAAATATTTTATTTATTTCTGAGAGAGAGAGAGAGACAGTGTGAGCCGGGGAGAGTCAGAGAGAGAGGGAGACACAGAATCTGAAATAGGCTCCAGGCTCTGAGCTAGCTGTGAGCACAGAGCCCAATGCAGGGCTTGAACCCACGAACCGTGAGATCATGACCTGAGCCGAAGATGGATGCTTAACCCACTGAGCTACCCAGGCACCCCAGAAGTTCTGTAGTTCTTGAGAGTGTTTTCACATGTATTATCTCATTTAATTCTTATAACAACTAGGAATCATAGAGGTAGCATTATTCATTAAAGAATTTCATTTATGAGCAAGGGGTTGGCAGTCTCTCTCTTTTTTTTTTTTGGAAGAGGGACATTTTTCAGGGAAGGTTAAAGTTAGAAGAAATATATAGTAAGTAGAACTTGAAACAAAATGGAATCTCAGACTCCTTCCATCTTTTGTCATAGGTCATAGAAAAGAGTATCAGTATAATGCATCACTGAGTTTTGTTGTAACAAAGTCTGGTCTCTGAAAGGTCATGTAACATAATTCTTAACTAGAATGATTAAGAACAGTGAAGTTAAAAAAAAACAAACAAACAACAAAACCCTGAGGAAGAAAACATTCTGCTAAGTCTCTCTAAGTTCTTTAGAGAGGTGTTAGTGGTTTGGTCAGTATTGATATTTAGTGTAAAGTGCTTTCTAATTTAAAAAATGCATGCATTTTATTATGTTGTTGAATCCAAGAGTAAAAAGCAAGTCCCAGAATTAAATATAATTTATAATATGAATATTTACAAAATGAAGGACTCTAAATTTGCCTTTGGGAAGGTTACTAGTAAAGATAAAGGATGTCTGAAACTGTAGATTCTTTAAGAAAATATTTATTTTGGGGAAAGCACAAGGAAGGGGAGGGACACAGAGAGAGGGACAGAGAATCCGAAGCAGGCTTTGTGCTGACAGGCTGACAGCAGTGAGCTGGATGGATGTGGGGCTTGAACTCATGAACCATGAGATTATGACCTGAGGCAAAGTCAGATGCTCAACCATCTGAACCACCCAGGTGCCCCTGTCTATAGATTCTAAGAATAAATGCAGCATCATTTTCCATGGTAAGCTCCTATCTAAAGAGCTTCTCTTGCATTGCATTCTCAAGTCTTTACAGGGTCCTTTTGCTTTGTTAATATTTTTAAAAAATATTTCTTTTAAAGTTCATTTATTTATTTGAGAGAGACAGAGACAGCACAGGTGGGGGAGGGGGCAGACAGAGAGGGAGAGAGAATCCCAAGCAGGTTCCATGCTGCCAGTGCAGAGCCTAGCACAGGGCTTGTACTTATGAAACCGTGAGATCATGACCTCAGCTGAAACCAAGAGTTGGATACTTACCCTGACATACTTACCCTGACTGAGCCACCCAGATGTCTCTTGTTTTGAAACTGTTAAATGCAGAATGGATTACTTACATTTATTTGTCAGATGTGTTTAAGTTTGTACATGAGCATTGATGTAAAAAAATTCAGAATGCTTAATCCTGGTGAAGGTCCAGTGAAACTACTACTATAGTCCTGCAGTCAGAATGAATTTAAGCTTTGTTTAAAAGCAGTTTGTCAGTACATCATAAGAACTTTAAATATATGACTATTTATTTATTTACTTTGGTGGGGAGAGGCAGAGAGAGAGAGAGGGCGAGAGAATCCCAAGCAGGCTCTGTGCTATGATTACAAGCACAGAGCCCAGTGCAGGGCTGGATCCCATGAACTGTGAGATCATGACCTGAGCTGAAATCAAGAGTCAAATGCTTAACCAACTGAGCTGCCCAGGCACTCCAAATATATGACCTTTTAATTTTACTTTGGGGTCCCTATTCAAAGAATAATCAAAAAAATACATCTAAATCTTTATGCCCAAAGATGTTCACCATAATATTATTCATAAAAATGAAATAAAAAGACCTTTGAGCTATTCCAGTAAATGGTAATGGTTAGAAAAATTATGACATAGTCATGCAATATTTTTCTAGCTTCTAACGTGACACATGGTTAGAATTTTTGATTAAATGAGAAAACACTTATGCTAGAATGTTAAGTGAAAAAAGACAGGTTGTAAGATTCATATGACTTCCAATTATTAGGAGTGACAGTTGCTTTTGAAGTTCCAAGATGTCTTGACTTTTCTGGTGAGTTGGTGCATTATTCTTGCAGAATAGAGGCCTTGTGATTCATTCAGGTAAGTCAACATTCATATTCTGTCTACTCTGCCAGATATTGAGCTGGGCCCTGAGATACAAAGGTGAAGTTCCTCACATCTTTAGTATCTGAATGCAAACCTAATATTTACTCATAAGTGTTTACTAGTAAGCAATGGAGTTCTAGTTAAATGTCACAGCCCGATTTTGTTCCACCTTTTGGGTGGAAGGCTTTGTTTGCTTTAGGAACCCAGGTGGGGCAACCAAAGTGCAGCAGCAAAACAAACAAACAAACAACAACAAAACCCAAAAAACAAACAAACCAGGAGAAACAACTTACATTAGGTTAGGAAATCTCAAGTGCACAGGTGGGTCTGAACAATTTTGGCACATATTTTGGGAGTAATCTGTAGATCCTGGAATTGGGATTTAGGGGTAAGATTTTTCCATATTTCTCCCTCTGATAGGCTCCTAAAGGCCTTTAGCCAGTCTGGTTTGTAGTACTCCATACTAGCAACTGGGAATGGGTCTTCTCCACCTAACTGAGAATTCCTTAAAGGCAGGTACAAAGATTTATTTCTCTTTTAGTCCATTTCTCTCTAGCCTTTCATAGTGTCTGGCTAATGGTAGACACTCAATAAATGCTTAGAAAAAATGACTTACTGGTGTATTTATAGTTAACAACTGCTGTGCTGCAGAGTAGATGGATGGAGAAAATCCAGGTTAATATTTGAATAACATAAAAAACCATGACCTCCTCAATGTCATTACTCTTCTGCAGTGAACATTTAGGAAGAATATTTACTCATTTTACAGGACAGTGAGGTTATATAGTATTTTCTACCTACTATCTCACAGGACATAATAAACTTGAGACTAATTATAAAGCAACCTAAGCTCCTTGGAAGAAAAGTGCTATACATATCTGAATTGGAAATTTGATTATTTTTAACTTCAGTGGGAGTTCAATGGCAAATGAAGAGTGAGAAGGGTTTAAGATTTGGAGGAAAACATGCTGTAAAAAGAATATGAGTGTGATAATTATAAAAAATGTTTCAGATTAGTCATACTGATAGAAGATAAACATGAGAATTCTATATATGTATGCATATATAAATACATGTATTATAAATACATGTGTTATATGGAGAGATTAATCAGTGTTTCTCATATCAGCACCAGTATATTGCACTTATGGCTAATGAAAAGAAAAATCATTGAAAATATCAATGATGAGAATAAATATTCTCTCGGTCTTATGTTTCAAATACCATACTGGTATCTGAGGCCACCATGGCCCAAGGGTTTTATATTTTTTTAGTGATACAGCACACACACACACACACACACACACAAAGTTAAGAAAATATGTGCAAGCACATACTACAGGAATTTCAGGTTTATTTTTTTGCAGGTTTTCTTTTTTAAAGCAGGTCTAAAATTAGTTCTTTCAACCTCTATATATTGTTATTGGGAAGTTGTGTGCAGTCAGGCATGGGGTGGAAAGCAAATAATTTTATCATTAAAGTTCCTTATATTGTAAGTATAAAGTCAGATATTTGGAAAGATAAAGGATATGCCTCTTCCTTTCCTGCTCTAAAACCATCAGTGGCACTTCTTGCCTGTATAAGAAACTCCACAATTTTCTCTCTCTCTCTTTTTTAGCCTTTGTAGTCTGTTTTTAATTTTATGTCCACGACTCAGCATTGTGAACCATGCACCAGTCAAATTGACCTTCCCTCTGTTTCTGCTAAGTATGTTGCTAGCTGACATGTGCCCTGTGCTAAGAATCTTACATATTTTGTCTCATAAAATCTTAATGGTGACTGAAAGATAGTTGCTGTTATTCTCCTTCAGGTTCATTATTTTGTCTAAAGTCACACAGCTAGTGAGTGCCAGAGCCTTAATATAAAGCCAGCTTCTCTGACCAGAAGCCCGTGCTTATGCTATTCTGTCTTTCCCTACTATTTAGATTGCCTGTTGTCTCTCTCTCTCTTTGCATGTCTATATCCTGCCCTTTCTATAAGTGTGGTCTCTCCCTCCTTTGACAGCCCATCACTCTTTATATCTCTGTAGAGGTGTCCATTATCTCTTACAGTATATTATAACATTTTTGTGTTACATATCTCATCTTCCCCACCAGCTCAAGAGCTCTCTGAGGAGAGAGAATGACAGAAGTTGCATTCTGCCAACTTTTACTGATCACCTACAATGTGTCTGGTATAATGCTATGCCTTTCCATGCAATTATCTCATTTAATCCTCTGAGCAATGCTAGGTAGAAGAACTCCAGTGCATTTTACAAAAGATCAGAGTGGGCAAGTGCTGAAGATCACAGAGCAGATGCAAAGCCAGTATTTATGTTCTGAGTCTTGACTCTGAGTCTAGAGCTCTTTCCACCATGTACAGAAGCTTCGTTGAACCCTCAGTGGAGTGCCCTGCATCTGGGAAGCTTGTGATAAAGTCTGTCAAACACATAAACATGAATCGCCTCAACTGGCACCCAAAGAGAGAGAGTTCTGCAGATAAAAAATGTGCTAGGAAGTTGTAGTAGACTTCAATATTTGGATTTCATATATTCAGTTGTGTACTGGACAGTCCTGAACATCACAGATTGTCTTGGTCTCCTCAGCTGACATGCCCTTCCCTTGTGTGCTCTATTTTTGTTAATGGCAGTACCATCTAGCCAGTTGGTCCAAGGAATCTAGGAAATTTCCTAAACTTGTCCCTTCTGTTACTGACTGCTTTCCTCCCCGCCCACTCTAACCAAAAATTGAGTTCTGGAAATCCTATTTCTTAAGTATCTTTTAATCTGTACCATCTTCCCTGCCATTTGGGATCATTGCAATTGCTTTCAGATTTTCTCCTTTCAATAATATCCTCCACATTGCTACTAGAATGTGATTTCTGACATGGAAATTGGATCATCTCACTTTCCAGCTCAAAATTCCTTTTTGATTGCCCCCACTGCCAATTTGTCAGTGTGGTATATGAGTCTATGATCTGGACTCCTACTTAGAAGCCTCAGTTCCTACTTCTACCCTCCTGGCGGCACAGCATGTATTTTGTAGTCTAGCCACTCAGTAAATGCTTATAGAGAGAAACCAATTTTGAGTAGTAAGTAAATAGGCTTTGTTCCCCAACCCCCAATTTAGGAGCTAATGTTGAACTATTGTATAAATTTGATTGTAGTCTTACTAACCTCTAGTCCAAAATTTGCTTTTTGAAAAGGATTGAGGGCACGTGGGAAATTCTCCTCCTCTATCTCTAGCTAAAATTATGGCCAGTTAGGTCTTTCACAGATCAAGGAAATACACGTTTTTAAAAAAGACATGGACAGGGGCGCCTGGGTGGCTCAGTCGGTTGGGCATCCGACTTCGGCTCAGGTCATGATCTCACGGTTTGTGGGTTCGAGCCCCACGTCGGGCTCTGTGCTGGCAGCTAGCTCAGAGTCTGGAGCCTGTTTCAGATTCTGTGTCTCCCTCTCTCACTGACCCTCCCCTGCTCATGCTTTCTCTCTCAGAAGTGAATAAAATGTTTAAAAAAAAAATAAAAAAGACATGGACAATACCTAATCAGTGACATTAGGTATTGAAATTTAGTCTTTGAAAGATAATCGGATTGAACATTCAGATACCCAGAGACTCAAAGATAAAAAACAAACAAAAAAACCAAAACTATATCCATTAGAAATGAAAACATATCTGAATCTCTGTTTATCATCTGATTCTGATCTTTTTAGAAACATTCAGGCAGATTTTTCTGAAATATCCTAAAAGTTCTTATTTCAGTCCACCATCTCTATTCTGTGCCCCACCCCCCATAAGTTTATAGCAGAGTTTTTGTCTTTAGTTTTTTTTTTAATTTTATTTTATTTGAGAGAGACAGAGACAGTGCAAGTGGGGGAGGGGCAGAGAGAGAGGGAGAGAGAGAGTCCCAAGCAGGCTCAGAGCTGCCAGTGCAGGGCCAGACACAGAGCTTAAACTCATGAAACTGTGAGCTCATTACCTGAGCCGAAGACAAGAGTCAGATGTTTAACCAACTGAGAGCCACCCAGGCACCCCGTCTTTCATTTTTTGAAGAGTCAAGGCTGTTGATAAAGTTACATCTCTGCCCTCTACCATCACAGACTTGAAATATCTTTGTTGTTTTTGCCAGTAAAATGAGTCTATTAAGTTTTGTGAAATTTTGGTAAAGAGGGGCAATTTTTCTGGCTGCTTCATGGGGTATACAATGCAAGCCTTAATTGTGGAAAAACAGTGTTATATAAAATTTTTTCTTACAACTTTATTGAGGCATAATGTGTTAAAATTCACTCATTTTAGCTGTATGATTCAATGGTTTTTAACGAATTTATGGAGATGTACATCACCACAATCCAGTTTGGGAACATTTTTATCACCACAGTAAAATTCTTCATGCCCATTTACCGAGAATCCTTTTCCCATGCCCAGCCCTTAGGCGACCACAAATATACCTCCTCCTTTCTAGATATAAATGAACTCCGGGGCTCCTTGGTGGCTCAGTCAGTTAAGTATCCAACTTCGGCTTGGGTCATGATCTCCTGGTTCATGGGTTTAAGCCCTGTGTCAGGGTCTATTCTGACAGCTCAGAGCCTGGGGTCTGCTTTGAATTCTGTGTCCCCATTGCTGTCTGCCCCACTCTCACTCTGTGTCTCTCTCTCAAAAATAAATAAACATAACAAAATTAAAAAGAAAATGAACTCCTACAATATGTATTTTTTTGTTTTGTTTTGTTTTTCCCTTTTTTTTTTTTTACTTGGCATATTATTGAGGTTCATCTGTATTACAGCATGAATCAGCTCTTCATTACATTTTATTGTTGAATGATGTTCCATTGTATGGACATATCTGTGTTATTTAGCCATTCACAGTTGCTGGACATTTGATGAATAATGCTGCTATGAACATTTGTGTACAAGTTTTCATGTGGAAATAGGTTTTCATTTCTCTTGGATAGATACTTACCTAGGTGTGAGGTTGCTAGACTGTATGGTAGATACAGGTTTAACTTTTTAAGAAAATGCGTGTTTCTCAAAGTGGCTGCATATGAAGGTTCTTGTTGGAATAAATCTTTTTGAAGTGCTTTGAGGCGTTCTCTGGGTCAAATGAGAGCAGATCGGTGCATGAATTTAGTTTGTGGGCAAGTAAATCCCCTGTCATTGTCAGGGAAAAGGTGGAGGCGCTTGGCTCCTTTTATAAGAAAGACAAAACAGGAAAGGAAGAGAAAATAGAGGGAAAGAAGGGCAACCCTATCCTCCAGCCTTTGAACAAGCACTGAATGGTTTGTTTGTTGAATTTGGTTTTGGTTTTAGTTTTTCAGTGCTTATCAAGAATAAATAAAATCCTTTCCAAGGAAGGCCTAGCCCAGTGAATGGAATGTTCCAGGTAATTAGGCACCTCTGTCCCATTTTGTTTGTTTGCATCTGTGTGGAACCCCACAGCCTAGGCTTTGAAATGGGCCTTTACTTGTATCAGGTAAATGTTTTCTAGTCCCTGTGCTTTTTCAGTTCTTAGCTACCTTGTTCTTGGCTACTTAGCTTGTCGCTGTTTATAGTCTTTTCTGCAGATGAGTTCAGATATAATCACGGGGCTTAAAGCATCATCTAACGAAAAGAAGAAAGTTAGGGGACAGTGCATTCCTCTTGTGCGCCTTTTGCTATGCCATCTTACTGGTATTTCCTTGAGTTACTTACTGGTTTACGAGATCCACTTCCCAAGGCTGAGGGCCAAGTGGGTGGGCCATCCCGCACTGTTAAAATGACGGTGTCAAACTTGACTGTATAAGGAGTAAGCATTTGAAACAGGCTTTGTGGTCTATTTTCACACTCCTAAGGCTGTTTTTGTTTGGGATTCTTTAGTTTAATGCTTTGAAGGAAAGGATTTGGATTAAGTTGACTCTATGGGGTGTTCATTACTGTGTATATCTGTGATGTGGGTTCTTTTGATCTTTCTCCTGGTCACTCGTTAGTCCCTATTGAATTTAGCTGTGTCCCTCTAGCACGCCACTGAATTATAACAGTGTCTTTGAAAATAAATAGCTTTGAGGATCTTAGAAGAAAAGCAGTACTTTGTTATGGAAAATGATAGCTTTGTTATGATAGGGTGGTTGTAGCTCCCTCTTTGAGTCCTTGTAAAATCAGCTCACAGTTCCTAGCAAAGCATAAAAACAAAACACCGTTTTGAAAAGTATGTTCAGTAAACCCTCCTATGAGCCTACTAATTTACAATATTATACTGTCTTCTGATTGGCAAAGCAAAACAATACTGAGGACTCACTGCCTCTTGAAATTCCAGGTTTCTTGAGGTCATCACTGAAGTGGGAAACAAAGGCAGAAGGAAATGGAGATAAAATTAAATTTCCTTATAGCCTGCAGCCCACTGACAAATACTTAAGGCAGGCAGAGTATAGCATTCCACCAGAAACTCCCAATGGTCTTTATGTAAATACTTTGCTAGAGGGAAAAACATCCTTAGCTTGACAATTACCTAGGCCCCTAGGATCCTGTGAGTCTTCTTTAGCATATGAAAATCCTTTCGGAAATTTCCCCTTGCCTTTACCCCCCTCAATTCCCAAGTATATAATCAGTTACTCTTCACAATCCTGAGGCAGCACTTTCTGTCCAGGGATCCTGTCCTTGTGCTTTAATAAAACCACCCGTTAGCACTGAAACAATCAAGAATTCTCTTGGCCGTCAGCTCTGAACTCCAACATTTTCCACATGAATCTCCTGATGTAAGTATATTTAGAAAAAAAAAAGAACTTAAAATTATAAGAATAAAAGACACTAACTCTATTTTCATTACTGCAAAAATGTTTTAAATTCATTTTAGTGGATGGGCATCTGGGTGGCTTAGTTGGTTAAGCATCCGACTTCAACTCAGGGCATGATTTCACAGGTCGTGAGTTCGAGTTCCGTGTCGGGCTCTGTGCTGACAGCTCAGAACCTGGAACCTGCTTCAGATTCTGTGTCTCCCTCTCTCTCTGCCCCTCCCCTGCTCACACTCTGTCTCTCTCTCAAAAATAAATAAACATTAAAAAAAATAAATTCATTTTAGTGGATCTGGAATTTTTAATACAATATACTTTGTGTAGGTGATGTTTTACCCTTTGCATTTTATTTTTGTATGTATACATTTTATGCATATTTTAAAATATTTATTTATTTTTTAAAATGTTTATTTAGAGAGAGAGCAAGTGTGAATGGGGGAGGGGCAGAGAGAGAGAGAGAGAGAGAGAGAGAGAGAAAGGGGGAGAGAGAGAGAGAAAGAGAATCCCAAACAGGCTCCTTGCTTTCAGTGCAGAGCCTGGACCCAGGGCTTGATCTTGCAGGAGATCATGACCGGAGCCAAAATCAATGGCTTAGTGGACGGAGCCACCCAGGCACCCCTGAACTGGATTTTTAAGCTAATATTTATTGAATGCTTACTATGTTTAGGCACAGAGTTTCAGCTCAGGTATTATGTGTTGAACTCAGGTATTATTTAATTTCTGAAATATCCTAAAGGTCACTGTCATTGCAGAAAAATAGGAAAATATTGAAAAGTAAAAAGAAGAAATTCATTAGTAGGCCAATCTTTTAGAGATGACATTTTGGAGAAATTAATTTTATTCTTTTCTCCCCACCCCCAGGTTTATATGGGTGCAGGTGTATTTTATGTGGTGTGTATGTGTGTATTCTTCATTATAAAATTAAGATATTAATGTATATGTTGTTTTGAAATGTACTTTTAATTCCTTTAATCATGTATAGCAGAATGAACAATTCCTCATGCCATTTCACATTCTCTTACAACATCATTTTAATAATTTTTTCTCCTTATTGTAAAGGGAATAAACACATTGTTATTTAGTGAGCCAATTCAGAAATATAAAGTAAAAATAGAATCACTGTTTTGTGTTGAGACTTTATTTATTTATTTATTTATTTATTTATTTATTTATTTATTGAGACTTTATTCTTGATCTCCTTTAAAAGAGCTGTTTACATGTGGGTGAAAATAGTTGTCGGGATTATGATCTGACATGCCTTAACTCCTACTGGTGTCTGTAAGAGGGGAATTGGGTATTTTGTTGTTTTGGATGTAAGAAAAGATTTGATCCTGTTCCTTGTAATATACCATTGAGAAATGATATTTTAAGAGACTGGAGAATGTGAGCAAACTGGCCTACATGCACTGTTGCTCAGTGTGGTAATGATAATCCTTTTGAATACTTCCTAATCTTAGAATGTATACATGTACTTCCCATTTTAAAAATGAAATATAGTAAATGAGGTTTTAAAAACTTCTGGTCTTTGAAACTATCCCATTGTAGTTCTAGGACTATAGTTTTGTTTGTTTGTTTGTTTGTTTAACTAAGCCTTGTCCACATTCTCTGGATAAGGATACAAGTGTCCTGAAAGACCAAAGGATTCCTTAAAACTTATGGTGCATTTTGGAGAGATGCTTTTATCACTGCTCTCATGGCAATGCTGCCTAATTCATGCATTGATCTAATAGAATCACTGTCTTTATATGAACATCTTATCTTACAACAGTATCAAAATATTTGAGTCATGCATTTATGGTCAGTATTACAGTTTTGAGATGGTTAAGTTCACTTAGTATTTGGCCCCTGTCTTAGAAGACGTCTGTGTCACGGTTGAATTGTCTAACAAGATATTGCATGGTGTGGGTTGTAATTTAAGGCAGCCACCTGGAGACCTCTTCTGCAGACTCTAACCAAATAGTCCAACTTACTTCCCTGGACTGTGGGATGTGGTTCCACTATAGGATTAAGATCTCAACACCTGCATATTGAAGCATTAGTAAGCAAGGTCTGAATGGGGTTAAATTTTTCCAAGAATAGACAGGGGACCTTTCTTCAGGAGCTGGCCTGAGTATTATCACCCAGAAATCAGTGATGTAGTGGTAATTACCTGTCTTTTATGGCACCACTACAGCAGTAATAGCAGTCTATTTAAATCTTATGTTTGAGGATTTAATATCAGCCCTAAATTCCTAATGAGAAAATGTATAGAAGTGAAGCTGCTTAAATTTCTCTGAACTTCTATTTGGAATTCCATGGGTAAGGAGTGGACCCTGAACATTTTTATTCTTGTTTAGTAGTTCCCTTGGATGCTGGGTTCCAGTCTTGGTTACCAGGTTAACTATCATTCCATTCATTAAGCTTCTCTAAAAAGGGCAGAGTATGGAGTAATAATTAAGAGTGCTTCATTCCACATGTCTTCTTCCATTTCTGTCCCTTGCAGGGAAGCCTGCCACCCACACTCTGGGCTCAGAGAAAATGTTGCCACTGATTTTATTCTATTAGGAACATTCATGCGTGTATGTAATGCTGGCCAAGTGTATGAGCTTGAGGGTTTTCCAAAATCATCATTTTTCTCTGAGCCCAGGGGGATTGCATCTGTAGCATGTGACAGTGTGAAGCCTGGCCACCCTTGCTGTGCTCTGACATAATGAAAAGGTCTGTCAAACTGCCCAGTTCCACTACTTGCATGAAAGTTGGTGGGGAGGCCCTGGAGAGCTACAAAAATGCATTTAGTTTGCATACAGAAGTGTGTGATACCATGTGATGTCTACTGATATGTCCTCCAGAGCATTTTGTCACCCTCTGAATTGGTTTTTGCCTTTCTGTTGAGCTTTTTTCTTTTCTTGTTTTCTTTTCTTCCTTTCTCCCCACTCACACTTTCCCTTCTTTTCCTTGAAATACAACAAAAGGCTGCAGGAACTAAGTAAGGCCTGGGCTGGATTCTGTCCCCTACAAACAGGTCTACCACCATCAAAACCATGATGCCAGAATCTTGATCTAGAACATCACCACACCCTTTACAAAATCCACAAGAACTGCCACATTTCTGACACTACTTATGTGTGATATAGGTGGGGAAATTGTAGATGCTATATTTGACCTTGGTAAGAAATAGGAAGAATGTGGTATGATGAAAGATAGTTCTGAATTGACTCAAGGATTTGTCTTTCTGTGTTTGGAGAATTTCTACTTTTTACTTATTTTACTGGTCTTTTACTTACTAAGTATCTTACTTCCTTACGTTTTAGATCACATTTTTCTTCTTAAAACTTATTTTAAATTTTAAAAAATTAATTAGTTTTTAAGACTTTCATTTTTATGGTGATAAGTCATCTTCTTATTTTCCTTATCATCTCATTGTTTCTTTTTCCCCATACACATCTTCCTCCATCCCCTTGTTACATACTGATGTTCTCTCCTCTTCCGCATCTTTGACCTGGTCTTTTTCTCTTCCTGGTTTCAACTCTGTGCTCTGCTCCCTACTAAGTTTCTCTGAGCTACACTTTTTCTGGAGACCTCCACTTTGATGTTTTACAAATTCTCACACTCAACGTGCCCCGAATGGAACTCTCATTTTCTTCTGTTTTCTCTTCTCTAACTGCTCTTTCTCTTGTGATCTTGATCTTCGGAAAACGAGGACTTGTCTAGACTTTTCCTTCTCTCAGTCACCACGCTTAATCATTCGCTCTCTGGGCCTCATTGGTTCTTCTTCCTTAATACTGGTAATTCTGCCCTCCGCAGGCCCCAGTGCTCCCAGGCTGGCTTGAGTCAGACCTGCATCACTTCTAATGTAAAATCCTGTAATAGAACCTCTAGCAACTTCCAGTTTTGTCACCCACCCAAAGTGCAGCCAGAGGATTGTTTACCACACTGAATTGTACCTTACATGCTTGACTCCCTCAAGCACTCACGTGGTTTTCAAGATGAAGTTGAAACTCGAAGGTACATTCAGAGCCCTCTGTGATTTGGCTTTTTCATGCCTCATCAGCTTTATGGTTGCTGTTTTGCCACACATGTCATCTTCAGATCACATTTGCACATCCACATCCACACACACAGAGATGCTTGTGCATTCCAGCCACACTCACCGTTACCTTCCCTCATGGATGAACCGTTAGTTTCCTGAACAAGCCATACTCTCTTATTCCTTTGTTTTTGTTTGTGGATTTGATTTTGGCAATCCCATTGCTGCTCCTAATTGTTCTTCCTTTGCTTCTTCACCTGGCTATCTTCTTGTGGTCCTTATGTAAGACTCCAAGTAGGAAGAGCTTGGGTGGCTCAGTCGGTTAAGTTTCTGACTTCAGCTCAGGTCATGATCTCACAGTTTGTAACTTCGAGCTCTGCATCAGGCTCACTGCTGTCAGTGCAGAGCCTTCTTTGGGTCCTCTCTCTCCTGCTTGTGTCTTCTCTCTCAAAACTAAATAAACGTTAAAAGGAAAAACATTCCGAGTAGGCACCATCTCTTCTGGAAGAAGTGACCTAACATGTTGAGTATTATTCTATGCCTCAGTGCTCTTATAACTGTGGCCACAGCCCTGTTGTATCATTTATCATTTTGCCCTGTAGTGATTTTTGTGCTTATTTGCTCCTTAACTGGACTAACTAGTTAATCATGATGTAAATTCATCAAGGCACAGAACTATTCATTCATTCATTCATTCATTCAACAAGCATTTGAGTGCTTTCTACCTACTGGGCACAGGTCTAGTTGCAATTTTATTTGTATCTCTGGACTTAGCACTTAAAGTGTAATGACTGGAAATAGTGGGATATCAGTGAGTGTTTGTCAGATTACAGTCTGGGAAAAGATTTTCACCCTCAGATGAAAAAATATCCTGGACAAATACATCAAAATGGTAGCAGTGGTGGTCTTTGGGTGTGGGAGTTCTGGTTATTTATACTTTTTCCTTAACTTTTCTCATTTACATAGAGCATATTTTACTTTATAATAAGACTAAAACACCTTAAAAACGATAAATAAGAATTATAATTATAAGAAAAAGTGATGGTATTGTAAGTCATTGTATATTTTCAAATGAAAGAAGAAGTAGATTATGAAGCAATATATTTCAGGAGAAGCACAGTCTTTTTTTTTTTTTTAATGTATGTTAAAAAGAGGGCCTTAGACAGAAATAAACCTTGAGTATATAATAATCTTCAGCAAGGGTGCCAAGGCTACACGGTAGGGAAAGGATAGTGTATTCAGCAAATGATGCTGGGAAAACTGGATATGCTATACAAGAAGTTGAACCCTATCTTCCGCTGTATACAAAAGTTAACTCAAAGTGGATTAAAGACCTACCTAAGTGCAAACCTGAAACTATACAGCTCCTGGAAGAAAACATAGGGGAAAAGCCTCATGAAAATTGGATTTGGGAATGATTTTTTTTTTCTATGACACCAAAGGCACAGGCAACAAAAGCAATAAGAGACAAATGGGACTCTGTCAAACTTAAAACTTCTATACAGCAAAAGGGCCAGAGTGATAAGACACCTTACTGAATCCGACATAATATTTGCAAACCATATATTTGATAGGGGATTAATGTCCAGAATATATAAAGAACTCTTCTAATTTAAAACAAAAAAACAAATAATCTAATGAAAAAATGAAAATGTTTATCTTGGATAAACATTATTCCAGAAAAGATACACACATGGCCAACAGGCATATGAAAAGGTACTCCATTTCACTAATTATCAGGGAAATGCAAATCGAAATGACAATGAAATATCACCTCATGCTTGTTATAATGGCCATTATCAAAAAAATAGAAAATACCAAGTATTGGTGAGGGTGTGGAGACATTGGAGCCCTTGTGCACTGCTGGTAGAAATGGAGAATTGTGCAGCTGCTATGGAAAACAGTATAATGATTCCTCAAAAAATTAAAAATAGAAGTGCTGTGTAATCCAGAGGTCCCACTCTTGGGTATATGTCTACAAAACTGAAAACAGGATCTTAAGGAGATACTGCACACCCATGTTTACTGTAGCATTTTCACAGTGGTCAACAGGTAGATACAACCTAAGTATCCATTTGGTGTGTACATACAATGGAATGTTATTTAGTCTTAAAAGGGAAGGAAATCCTGTCACATACTCCAACATGGATGAGCCTTGAGGACATTATGCTAAATGAAACAAGCTGGTTACAGAAAGACAAATACTGCATGATTCCACTTTCATGAGGCATCTAAAGTAGTCAAACTATTAGAAAGTGGAATGGTGGTTTCTTGGGTTTGGGAGCAGGGTGAAAGGGGGAATTTTTGTTCAGAGTACAGATTTTTAGTTTTGCAAGATATAAAAGTTCTAGAGATCCGTTGTAGGATATGTGCATATAGTTACCACTACTGTACTGAATACTTAAAAATGGTTGAGGTGGTAAATTTTACGTTATGTGTTTTTTACCACAATAAAAAAGAGAGGGGCTTTGGGTAATATGCTTCAAAATTAGAGTAATAATTGACCAGAGATTTTCTAAGAAAGGCTTATCTCCTGTCCTCAAGTCTAGAAACACCCCTCTTCCTCAGGAGGGAGCCCAGTGCTCCCTCACCCCCAGCACGTGCAGGGCCCTGAAGCACGCACGTGTCCATGGAGGAGAGGAGCCCGTCCTAACCCTCATATTCCTATGGATACTGGGTGGGGCAAGAGTTGTGACCCACATGCAGGTTGTTTTGTTGTATAGTCTTCTGGATTCTGTGGTGACTTCTTGTCTGCAAGGTTGTAACAAATAGACTGCCTCATCCCTGCTTTCCCCTAAGAAGGCCATAGCACTGGGGGTGCAAATGACTGCTAATTAACCATTTCATTGCTGCTAATGGGATTTATATATCACACTCTGCTTCTTACTCTTCTGAAGCAAGGTAGCTACTGTGACTCCTGCTTACCAGCCTGGCTACCTGCTTCCATTTTGCCAGAATGTACCATCTGCTCTCATCCGTATTTTATGAAGCCTGGATCTGCTGCGATGAAGTGAGCAAGGCTTTGATGCTTGGAGAATGTCTTTGTTTTCTGCTTTCTTTATGCCCTTCTCATGCAGCCTAGACATGTCATGCATGACCTTTGTGCAATTCCAAAAGGAAGTGAATGTGACCTCCTTATGAGATTAGGTCTCAGGTCCCCTCTCCCTTCTGAAAAGCTACTACAATTCCTTTTGTGCATTTTTTAGTTTCCTTTTTAGTTTGTTCTGGAGTTAAGTTATTCTAAAACCTGACACTCTGCAGGACTTCTATTAGCATGAGTAATAGAGTCTTGCTTTTATGTGGCTGTGATGAGTTTAGGGCTGTGCATAATTGTGTTGTGTCTAATTGTGTTTCTCTCTTCAGATCTCCCAGTCACCCTTTAAATCTGTAATTGGACAACTAAAGCTTCCCACAAACTGGCCTGATCTTTCCTTTCAGAATTTTCTTGACTGCTTCGCTTATTTCTCCTTACACTTGTGGTTCTCTCTTTTCACTGGTGGTATTAATACCTCCTGGGAAAATTGAAAACAATCAAAATACTAGAGATACCCAGGCGCCATCCCAGATTCTCAGTTTCAGTTGGTCTGAGAGCCTGGGATCATATCATAAGAGGCTCTCAGCCGATTCTTATAAGCAGCCAGGATGAGAACCACTGCCTCACACTCATCCGGGGCTTTGTACACACAAAAAGGAATATCATATACTTTTTGGGACTAAAACATTGAACCTAGCACAAAACCTAACCAATACCAAATAATCACCACTTTAAAATTTGTGGATTGGTGACCAAAACTGTCTGTTAGGGAAATGCAGAGGCTCCAGATGCCATTTCAAAATTTATAATGAGATTGGCATTCTTGCTGGCATCCCTGTCATATTTTAATCTAGAAAATGTGTGCAGGTTTGTTGATAAGCAAGGAATTTGCTGAACAGTAATACCCATAATTCTTCATGGCCTTTACCCAGTTCAGGATCTATGTTTTCCAGAACTGTTGAGACTAGTAGATGCAGTTTCTGTCTGCTGTTCAATTAATAAGGAAAGATTTGAACAATTAATTATTTGAATAATAGCTACATCAATCAAGTGCTTCCTGATACACTGCTTCAAGCATTATGTGAAGTACTTTATATTCACTATCTCATTTAATCCCCACAAAAGCCCTATGAGTTAGATACTGTTACCTCATCTTCTAGATGAGAGCCTTGCCTAGTCCCAAGCCCTTATAACTTTTGTGTGCAATCTAATGTCAGATGGTGGTGAAATGAAATTGTAGAGCAAAATAATAGAATGGTAGGGTTTTTGAAAGTTGGAATTTTCTTTTTATTTTATTACATTTTTTTAACATTTATTATTTTTGAGAGAAAGAGAGAGAGACAGAGCACAAGTGGAGAGGGGCAGAGAGATAATGAGACACAGAATCCTAAGCAGACTCCAGGCTCTAAGCTGTCAGCACACAGCCCAACACGGGGCTCGAACTCACAAACTGTGAGATCATGATCTGAGTCAAAGTCAGACACTCAACCAACTGAGCCACCCAGGTGCCCCGAAAGTTGGAATTTTCATATATTCTTTGGAAAACCAGACTATCCAGAACAACAGGCCTGGTGTCTCATTTTTGCTTCAGAGAAAAGTTTATCTCTTGAGGCTACAATTGGCTTCACTTAAAAAAAAATCTTTTAAGTACTTAATTGATTTCAGAAGAAAAATTAGTAGCATCCTACCATTTTGCTTTCTAATAGGGAATTATGAAGAAGTTTGTAGTTGAACTTTTGATAACTAGCTCTTGATTTACATTCCAGACCTATTTTGTGAAAGCTGAGCCTTGCTGAATGCTGAACTGACGTGAAACTTTATTAATGTAATGAACATTTACTTAGCAGTTACTGAGTGGTAGGTACTGTGCTTAAATACTCTCATGTGTTATTTCATTTAATCCTTACAAAGTGTCTTGGATACAGTTACCACTGTTTGGCCAATGAGAAAGCCTAGGCTCAGAGAGGTTAAGGGCTTTGCCTAGAGCCACACAGCTCGTACATTGCAAAGTTGCAATGCAGATCAGGACCGCTAGTCTTCAAAGCACATACTTTTAGCCACCATATTAGATTTTAATTCATCATATATTCATATATTAAAAAGACTTGAGTTTGAGAATGGAACACAAAATGGTAAACTGGTTGGTCTTTTCCTTTGTCCAGAAAATGGCATCATCTTTATAATGCTAAAGTTGGAAGTAATCTATTTTCAGTAAAAGACTTTGGCTCTTTGAGTAAGATGAACTTTGTGCTTTAAAGACCTCCTCCATTCAAGTTCAATATACATTTTATTGATTTGTTTGTATTTTTTTTTCTTCCTTGAATTTCTTCTGGTTACTAGCCTGATTTTATTTAAGAATCTGTTTTCCCTAAGGTTAAATGGCTTCAACCTAAGAGGCCTCAAACTGAAGTGTAATAAGAATTGAATTTATTCTTAAAGATTTTGCCTGTTAGGTCGTTCTAAATACACGTTAATGTAAATGTGAAATAGGTACCCAGACAAAGAACATGACAGGCATTTTAATTAGTATATGAAAACACTGATTTCTGTTCCTGACTTTGCTTATTAATTTGTTCTTTCTCTTCCTTCCCTGAGAAATGAAAGTGATGTGAGAGCACTTTGGGTGTGCTCAGGTATGCAGCGCATTTATTCCGAATGTCTTTCCATTTGGTGTCACCCCTGCGATGACTGTGCTCTCCTCCTTGCTCCGGGGCATCTATGGAGGACTTATTTCATTGTGCTAGCTCAGGTTGTTGAAACACTGGCTTGTGGGCTCCTCGATGGTGAGAAGAGATTTCCCATGATGCTGCCAAGGGCCTTCCTTATAACAGGTGCTTGCTGTGTGCTTGAATCTGTGAATGGGGCAGTTGGCAAATGTGTCACTATTTTCTTTCTTAAAGTTTGTGGTGGAGCTGAAAGGAATAAATGTTTGTTATTATTTAAATGCTTTGGCTTAGAAGTCCTTAGAAATGGTCTTTACCTTAAAGAAGCTGTGGCATAAAGTGGAAGATAGACCAATGTCTATACTATATATGCTACTATATACCTAAACTTAAATATATATATTATATACTTATGTATCTTATAAGTATATACTTATAAGTATATAGAATATACATACTACTATAACTTTTAGTATAAATGCATGATATGGTGGGTAAAGGGGACAAATGGAATTATATGTTCTCATTTTAAAGTTTTTATGGGGGTGCCTGGGTGGCTCAATTGATTAAGTGTTCGACTTCGGCTCAGGTATGATCTTGTGGTTCATGGGTTCGAGCCTCATGTTGGGCTCTGTGCTGACAGCTCAGAGCCTGGAGCCTGCTTTGGATTCTGCTTCTCCCTCTCTCTCTGGCCCTCCCCTGCTCATGCTCTGTCTGTTCCTCTCTCAAAAATAAATAAACATTAAAAAAATAAAGTCTTTATGGAAGATGTGGCTCTTGAGCTGAGTTATAGAAAACTATTATGATAGAAACAAGGTGGTATAGGATGGTCGTTAAGGGGGGGAGGTGGTACTCTGGAATCTGACATCTTGGATTTAAATCCTTCCTCCATCCTCTGCTAGCTATATGACCATAGACAAGTTTCTTAAATCCTTTGGGCCTCAATTTACTCATCATCCATAAAATGTGAAAATCAGTGATACCACTCATGGATTTGTGAAGATTAAAGGTGTTAATACCTACAAAGCACATAGAATAGCTCCTGGTGCATAGTTAGTGCTCAGAGATTGGTGGCTACATGTGACAGTTGGGGATAGAACTGTGGTGTGTTAGAAAAATTTGGGAAGCTGACAGCAGCCCCACATTCTCAGGTGGTTGTGACAATAATTCATTTCCAACGAAGACTGCTGACTTATGGAATATTGGAGAAAGGCTGACCAACCTGGGTTCCTACCTTTTTCTACCATTTACCTAAACTTTGACTTCCTTGTAGATTATCCTTAGACCTAAACACCTGTAATTCAGGTCAGCAAATGGAAACTGAGTATCTGCTGTGTGCATTGACTAATACCAGCCAGTTTTTTTAGGAGGTGAGGTTATAAAGAGAATCTCACTTTCTGTCCTGGAGGAGTGTACGGTCTAGTGGCATCAAGTAAGTATCACTGCTGAGGCACAACTCCATGTTGCCAGCACGTAGCAGATTGTCGACAATTGTTAATTATCCTTCCTTCAGGACTCCTTGAATCCAGAGGATCTCTGGAAATTCAGATTATTGCTAGGCTTGCCATCCATTTAAGGCAGGAGTTGGCAGACTTCTGTAAAGGGCTAGATAGTAAATACTGTAGCCTTTTCCAGCCATATTGACTCTGTTGCAGTTACTAAACTCTGTCATTGTGAGAAAGCAGCCATAATATGTAAATGAATACGTGTGGCTGTGTTTCAGTAAGAGCTCATTTACAAAAATAGGTGGTGGGGGACAGTTGAGGTAACTTGACTGTCGAGACTGGATTGAAGGTGGACAGGCCTATGGGGAATCTAGATATAGATCACTGACTTCAATGTACACTATTTATAGTATGCCCACTCCTAAAAACATGCCTGAAGAATGAAGGAGTTGTGTTTCTGAAAGAAATCACATGCAGTAGGCTGCCTGAACCTGGATAAAGTGGGTTGTTTGGGAGATGAGAATGGCAACATGGTGGGGCCACATAGAAGGGTGACGTAGAGTCCATCGTGCAGATATGTTGGAGGGTTTTGTGGAAAGGCTTTAAGAAAGGGCATGAGGAAGAATAATTGATGTAAATTTTAATTGCATCCAGAGGATGGTATACAGATGAGAGAGAGGGTTTTTCTAAGTAGAAAGGGTGCAGTGGGCCAGAATGGCAACCCAGATATTTGAATGAATGTCATAGATTCATAGATGTTGGATTCAGAAGGGACCTTATAGATCTGGTGGTCCAGTCCTCTCATTTCAGTGATAACGATATTGAGGTCCAGAGAGGGGAGCAGTGATGTGATTCTTTGAACTTCTTTTAGTGGATGGCCAGCTCTTGAATCCAGCTATCCAGACTTCTTTTCCACTCTGTCTTTCAGCAATAAGATGTCAGTTACTTAAGACAGAAGCTGTGATTTGATCCCCGTTATGAGAATGCAACCTCTCTAAGTTGTGATTGCCCCACCGCCCACATTTCCAAAAGAGTGTTTCTTCTGTGAAGAAGACTGAGGACATTTTTAGGTTGACATTCTTTTGAGATCAACCTTTTGCTTGTCATACAGTTTGGGCAGATTTTTGCCGGGGCTCCTACAAACCCTTGCCTCTCTATGCCATGGCCACTAGATTCAATGTAATGGAGTGTCCAGAGCAGGTAAATGTAGGCCCCAAACAGGTCGCAGCTGGCGGGATGCTGAGCTGAAGTCCTGCTCCTCTGCAGACTATGATTTTGTGATTTCTGTTTATAAACATTGATTTCAATTGTTGTCAGTTCTCTGGAAACGTTTCTGCCTCTAGATGAATTTTTATAGCATTGGCTGCATTCCAAGATGCTGGTTTAAGGTGGATCAGCCTTCAACAAAAGTGGCTGATAACTCAATTTTATACCTTAATTTCAAAGAACAGAGAGGAACAGAGAAAAGGGACTAAAGCAGTGCTCTATTTCAGCCAAGGTAGTCTCAGGTTAGCATCATACAGTCTCTGAAACCTGCACAAAGTATCATCTCTGGCAGAATTCCTAAGTAAATAAATGAGTTCAGCAGATATTGGACTGGCTACCACGTACAAATTGCAGTGCTAGAATAAATGATCATATTTAGTATTTGAAAATATGCTGGACCCTGTTGCTAATAAACTATTAACATTAACATTGGTACTATTATTTTACAGAACGTGAGACTAATACTCTATGACTTTGGTATAGGCAATTTAAATTGCTATAAGGCAACTAACATAGGTATTATTGTTACAACTTATAGAAATGTTAATAGTCATGTTCATGTTCAGTTTAGCAGCCATGAAGCATTTTTGGTTAATGGTTATTGTGAAAATAGTGACTGTGAATACCACCGCTTTAGACACAGCATCTGGGAGTTTTATCTTTTACGTTTGAAATCAGACCTTTAGAGTATGGAAGGTTTTTAGAGATTCTGTAACCTCACATCTTCATGTTGCACATGAGAAAGGTGGGGCCTGGAGAGGTTTAATTGTTTACTGAGAAACCTGTATGTTTAATTATTGGCACAACTATGACAGACAACCCAGATCTATCACTAAGAAGTCAGGAGTAATTAGATTATTTTTTTTCTTTTGGGACCGGAGCAGGGAGCAGATTTTAAGAATGGTGTCACCTTCTCTACTCTAATTTCCCTGAGTCAGTCTTTGTATTCTCTTTTCTCTGGCACGTAAGCAGCCTTATTCCCTTTCTTAAGTATTATAAAAATTCACCAAGGATTTTTTTTTAGTGCCTAAATGTACAAAACACCAAATCATTGGCCTTGGAGGAATCAGAACAGTGTAAGGCAGTCTCTGGTCCTAAGGATTCACCGAGTCCTGTCCTTCTCTGTCCTGAAGAGGAAAGAGGGTTGAGATTGCTGCAGAGGACGGGAACTTTCAGACTTGGCAGGTGCTTTTGTGGCCCGAAGGCCACGAACATGGCCATGAAACGGTGAATTGTGTGTGTTGAAGGCTAGGACATCCAGTACAGACCCGGAGGGGAGGGTGCTGCCTGGGTCCTGCTGGGCTGAATAAGCGCATGAATATAGGAGCTGGAAGAGGCTTTACCCAAAGAGAGTTAGCAGAGGAGATGGCTTGGTTCCTGGGAATATACGATTCAAGACCATAGGGCAGTAAAGGAAGGGCACAGGGATTTGTGACCTCGGCAGCTGGGAGGGGGATGCAGGATAGAGACAGCACGCAAGGAAGGATGGTGGATGTGAGCGGGGCACGCCCTTTAAATGATGTCCTGCAGGCGTCAGGGTGAGAGAGGCAGCCTGAGGGAACCGGGCTGGTGTACACAGCTTCAGAAAATTGTGATTGAAGTAATTTTGAACACAAATTCTAAAAGAAGAACTAAATTTTGGTCACATAATAAGGGTGCTGTGTATGGAAAATGCAAGAGGAGTAACCTAGTTCAGAGATTAGAGTAACTTGGCTGAGCAAAATCAATAGTGAGATTTATAAAAGTCCCTCATCCAGGCACCTGGGTGGCTCAGTCGGTTAAGTGTCTGACTTCGGCTTAGGTCATGATCTCACTGTTTGTGAGTTCGAGTCCTGCATTGGGCTCTGTACTGCCAACGCAGAACCTGCTTCGGATTCTCTATCTCCCACTCTTTCTGCCTCTCCCCCGCTTGTTCTTGTTCCTTCACTCAAAAATAAAGAAATATTTTTAAAAAAGTCCCTCTTCACCTTACTAGTAATGAGCATGAGATATATGTTTCCTGTGGACCAGGCACCTTTTTGTGTTACATCTCAGTCCTCCAAGAACTAATGAAGCAGCTGCCATTATTATTTCCCGTTTTAGAGGACATGCAGCCTTTGGATCTTACTCAGCATTTTGTTGCCCAGTCTCAAAAGAGGTATTTGAAACCAGGGAATATAATCCCCAGGCTTGGACCCGTAGCCATTACACTTTCTTGTCTCCTCATCCATACCTGCAATGCCAGTGTTAATCTAAAACAACAACCGTTCCTTAACTTCATTAAATATTTTGGCCTCCTAAGTGTCCTAATGTTTCCTTCCCTCCATAAGAATACAAAACACTTCCACAGAAGGGCCATGCACTGCAGTCAGTTAATATATCTTGTAAATCTCTTTTCATCTAAGGAGCATCCTATTTTTTTTTTTTTTTTGTACAATATAATTTTTGAAGAAATTGAATGACTTGGCCTATTAGAGTATCCCCCACAGTCTGGACATTGCTGAATGCATCCCTTGGTGTTAGTTTGATACTTTCCCCTGTACCCTGTTTTTTTTTGTTTTTTTTTGTTTTTTTATAAATTGGTAGGTGAATCTTGGAGGCTTGAATAGATTTGGGTTTTGATTGTTTTGTTTCGTTAGCAAGACTGCTTCTCATACTTCAGAGGTGGTATTGTATTCTCACATAGTAGATTCTGAAAGCTTGTAGGAAAAGGTTTGTAACACCAAGGTGCTGTCAGTTTTCTTGGGAAAAAATGTTCCCACAACGTAATAGAGAAGGTTGGAAGACCTTCCCCCCAGCCCACCTGGCTGTGTTGGATGCCCTTCCTCCCTTATGTCTCCAGGGCACATGGTTCCACAGCACTTATGAAACCAGATGGTCTACTTTCATGTCTGTCTTCCCAACGCCACTTGTGGACTCTTCAAGGAATTGTATGATTCTTGACTTTTGTAACATAGAGCTTAGCATAATGCCTGGCATCTAGACACATAAGATTTATTAAACCCCCTGAATAAATAAATTAATGAAGATAAATGCATTCTCAAGGCATGTTTCAATTTGTGGTTATTACTGTGCTTGGCCAGTTGTCCATGTTTTCAGTATTTGCGTGCTACAGTGTAAGCCTTAGAAATGAGAAAAATAAGAATGCTTCTTTTAGTTTCATTAAGAAATCAATGCACACGTGGAAGTGGTTTGACTTTAAAATACCTGTTTAGGGGCACCTGGGTGGTTCATTTGGTTGAGCCTAATGTTGGCTCAGGTCATGATCCCAGGGTCGTGGCATCAAGCCCTGCACTGGGCTCTGCACTGAGTGTGGAGCCTGCTTAAGATTCTTTCTCTCTCTCTTTCTCTACTTCTGCCCCTCTATCCCCTCTAAAACTAAAAAAGAAAAAGATTAATTACTGGAGAACCTTAGTTTTCTTGAGGCAAGCTACCAAGTTGTAAATGTAGGCAAAACTGGACTGTATTTGCTCGTTGAAGCTGTGGCATGCACAGTGGCATTTAGAAGACAAGGAGCAAGAGAAGAACAAGGCACACCACTCAGAAGGGCTCTGTGCTTGGGGTACAGTGCTCTGTGGCTGGTATTTTGAAATTCTTTTTTTAAAAGAAGTTTTATTTCTTTAAGTAATCTCTGCACCCAACATGGGGCCTGAACTCACGGCCTCTCGATCAAGAATTGCACGTTCTTCTGTCCGAGCCGGCCAGGCGCTCTGCTAATTTGAAATTCTTAATAATTTTGTTTTTGAATTTGTATTGTCGTAAATGAAGTCGATGGGATGATGGAGCGTGTCCAGGAGCATGGAGCCCGGCCTCTCCAGACTTGGCAGCCACTCTCCTGCTCCCTGGTCCTCTGGTCTTGCTTGGCTTGCCCACACCCTGACCATCAAGTAGCCACTATCACCCTTGGTCCCCTGTGGGAGTCTGGGTGCAGGAAGTGTCAGGGTCCAATATGCACACCCTGTGGTGAGAGGCATGGTGTTGGTCATTTTTACCTTGTGTTGGCGGCACCATAATGCTTTCAGCAGGTGACTCGGTGCCCCTCACCCACTCCTAATCCAGGTGCTGAGTGTGTCCCTGGTAGCCTGCCTACAATGAGTTGGGCTGCATGCCCTGTTGCAAGGGGAGGTGTCTGGCTTGACTTCACCTCCCCTGACCTAGACACTGAGTCCAGCAGCTGGTGGGAGGGGGAACCCACTGGTTGGTGGGCAGCACACTTATACCAAGTCTTGGTGTGGGGCTCTCTGGTGCCTATGAGCATCTGTTCTGGCCCAGGGAGTATCTCTGTTTTCAAGGGGGCATGCTATTAAATAGCAAATAAAAAATAACGTGACAGGTCAAGAGAGAGAAAGACCATGGAAGAAAGGAAAAATATATTTCTGTGTCTTTAGTGTCATTTTTATCCTATCTTTTTAAAGATCTTTATTTTTAAGAGAGAGACAGAGTGTGAGTGGGGGAGGAACAGAGAGAGAGGGAGACACAGAATTCAAAGCAGGCTCCAGGCTCTGAGCTGTCAGCACAGAGCCCCGATGCAGGGCTCGAACTCACAAACCCCAAGATCATGACCTAAGTCGAAGTCAGACGCTTAACTGACTGAGCCACCGAGGTGCTCCTATCCTACTTTTTCAATAAGGAATTAGCTCTACATTTTTTTTTGGATTGGGCCCTGCAAATTATGCAGATGGCCCTTGAGAGGAGGCAGTTGAATGCATATGGAAAAAGGGGGAGTTTGGTCATTGTGCAGCCAGCTCTCTCCATGAGGAGGGAGTGTGGTCAGTTGACTTGGAGTTTTATAGGAACAACATCTAAGCTGCCTTGTCAGAGATAAGAACATCTGTAAGGACATCTAAATCCCTTAGTCTTTGATTTCACTGTGTGCCAAAGCATTCTAATGATTATGATTTGTCTTCCATGAGCTTAGCTATGGGAGAGAACATAGTAATCAAATGAACTTTAAGTTTTCTAATACTTAAAAATTTCCAATACCTCATATCTAGTAAATATACTCATCTATTATTGTAAATGGAATTAATTGGTGTTATGATTTTTCTATGTTCGTGTAAGCTTAATTTATTAAAGCCCACATCTGAAGATGCATCAGCTTGGTGGAGTGTCACAAGTAGGTTTTTGAGCATCCAATCTGAGGGCTGAGTTGAGTTGTGGTCCATTAATCCCGGAAAGGAGCAACCCCCGGAGAGGTCTCTTAGGAGATGGTCTGTCGAGGGAGTCCACCACACCACGGTGTGGCAGGGCACATCCACACTTACTTTCCTAAAGTGTTTACAGCCTGGGCACAAATAACAACACAGACCTTGAACAGAACAGGCATAACTGTACCTCTTTTAGCAGCACCTAATGAGGATGTAGCTCTTGGATAGGATGAGATTAATATGTAACTGACAGGGTCAGGGAAGCCAAACTAAAATCGTGAGATTCTTTCTAATTTTAGAATGAGAAACAAGTTTGTGGTTTTCAGAAGATCTTTTAAAAAACATTTGCTGCCAAACACCTGCTTTGCCATATGCCTCTAGTACTTAAGTAATCCTCAAAGCAGGGGTGAGTTTTCACAGAAGAGTTTAATTATGAATGCAAAAGCCTTCCTGAAACTTGCTAATGAAAGCTTTTCAGTGTCTACTGACTACAAGTGATAAGGTGATGACTGGAGAGACTGCAGAGGGCTAAAATTAAGTCCATTATTTCTTCCCAATTAAAATATTTATTCTCAAATACATGTCAGAAACATTTCTTGAGTGCAAGTACTTATTAAGTACAATGCACTTATGTCTTTGTACATGTGTATAATGTATCCGCTGAGCTATGCCTGGAGGGGAAACGTGACTGAGGGTCAGACACTTCCCTTACGTAGCCAACAGACAAAGATAGGATATTTTAAATGGGACTCTGGCTGTAAGGGACCTCAAACTTGCTTAGGCAGGAAAAGGATACTTTTCACTCCTGTAACTGACAACTCTGGGAAAGGACGAAGTGTTGGGTGGCACAATGAAGGCAACAGAGAGTGTCTGTCACCTTTCACCTCTGTGTCCTGTGGCCAGTCCAGCTTTCCGTTCTCCCGATTCAGTGCTTTTCCCAGTCCCTGTCTCCACCTTGTCAAGTGCACATCCCAGAGCCCCTGGCAGTGGCTGAGGAGGGAATGTGTAGACTGCCTGAGCCTGGCCCTCTGCTCCACCCTGGGGGCCTCAGAGGGGACCTCATTCAATTCTAATGGGCTGCTTATGGAGGGTACTTGGTGTCCAGACAGAAATCAGGCTTTTATCACATGTGAAACAACCCAAATGCAGCATTGTTTCACTATAACGGATAAGTGAGTACACAAGTAGGGATTTGCGGATAATAAAGTACAAAGTATTGCGTGTGGGGGAGGATGAAAGAGAAAAATATCTTGTGTCGGGGAAGTTGGAGAAGCTTTGTGAATGACACCTCTAAAACCGATTTGATTTGCTAGAAATGTGGAAGAGAGATGTTTCAGGCAGACCATCTCTTTCATTGGGACATACGGGGAAAACAGATGGCTGAGATAGGAACAGGGTTAGGGAAAAATACAGACTGGAGAATAGGTATTTGTGGGGGAGTAATGGTTGGTGTGGTGGGAAAAACCTTTGGGGTCATGTTGTGAAAGATCTCAAATGCTGGGTCAGATATCTTAACTTAGCAGGCAGCAAGGAGCCTTCTTGGCATGGGTAGTATACACATAGAGCTGCAGTTAAGACAGACTAGAAGGAGGCTCAAGATGCACTGAAACAGGGAGCCCAGTTTAGAGACTACCTTAGTCCTTCAAGCAAAAGTACTGTTGCACGAGTGGAAAGTCAGGGCAGGATGACAAAGAAAATACAGCAGGAAGAGTCAAAGATAACTTGAAGCTCTTGAGGCAGGTTTCTATTTATAGAAATAAGGAAATCTGGAAGAGGGAGCTGGTAGAGGAAAAGGAGAGAGACCCTGAGTCTGTCCTTGGAAATATTGAGTGCTGTGTGAACACAGCATAATGTGCGTGGTTAAGCATTGGATGGAGACCCAGGTAGTGGAACAGAGTAGCTGTGGCTCAGTGACCCAGTGAGTTTCAATCAGGTGGGCAATCTGGGACATGATTTGGGACAATTTTGATTTTGATTACAGTCCTGGGATTTGGCAGGAGTCGCCCTGCATTTCTTGAGACGGCCCTGCACGAGGAAGAGCTGTTCCCCCCAGACGTCAGTTGCGCATCCTGTTCAGAGGATTGAGAACCCCTTGCTGACCATGGCTGTCTTGTTGGCAGGTGTAAATTCCTGCTCCTTGTTGCTTATCTCTATAATGGAGTGATGAGTATTATGCCAAGGGCTTTCAGGTACTTTCGGAATTTTACTCCCACCTTCCTCTTGATAGAGATGGGGAAAATGTATGGCAGAGATGGAAGTAGAAATGATGTCAAATGCCTGGGTTCACCTCCTTATTTGGCCACCAACTTGTCTGTACTCACAGTGGCCAGTTTTCTGCACCTTTGGTTCTTTATCTGTTACATAAGAAATGGAGGGCATGGCTCTGAGCCTGAGTAATAATATGCTGGTGGAAGGAGTTTATACTGTACTATATTGTGACTTCTCAATTATTTTAGAATTACGTACCCTCCTCTTTGGCCCTGACATTAGCTGTGTTACTTCTCACTAAGTGGGCGTCCACTCTAATGGGTGCTTTCTGACCCCATTTGTCTCTTAGGATGAAAGCCAGTAATCATCAAGTTTGTTATAAGAGACCACATTTTATACCACAGCTTAGAGGTTGTCTTTTCCCTCGCCTGGGTTGCTGCCTGCCCCTACAGATGCCATGAATGTTTCTATTCGGCCATACAAATCAGTAAGGGTTTGCAGTGAATTGAGAAAGTGGTGATGAAGGCAGCCTGCTACTTTCTCATAATTTAGACTTCCCTGTTCTCAATCGCAAGGCTGGCTTCCTTCTTCTGGGATGACTGGGGATCTGCTCAGTTACTTCTGTCATATTTTTTTCTGATACTATTCTTTATGAAAATGTTTATGGGGATTAGGTAACAAACAAACAAACAAACAAAAAAAAACAGCTTCACAGAGTTAAGGTAAAACGAATAGTGATAATACTAACAACAGCAATAATTATTTCCCCTGACGTACGTAACCCGTTCTGGTTAGTGGGTATAAGCAACAGCATGTTCTGACTTAACTTTAAAGTAAAATATCCAACCAAACCCCAGGGACTGCAGAGCTACCGGGCAGTATACCATCTACCTTTCACGTCACTGAACGGTAGGAAAAGAAATGGCAGTACATACCAGCAACCAGGAGGCACATCTGCGGCAGTGGGTCTGTGTTTATGAGAACCGTTTTGCGTTGTGCAGGGTGTGTGTGGGCAGTTTTTCCTTCTCCATGCTGCCTGTTTAAATTCTGCTCTTCAGAGCCTAGGTCAAGTTTCCCCTTTGCTTGGAGCCACTCTTCATGCTAGGGACACTCTGTTTTCTCCTTTTTAATTTCCCGCTGCTTCTGTTTCCCCCAAGCCACTGTCTAAGTCTTACTGGACATTTGTTTCATGAGTGGGACTTGTGTCCTTTTGGAGCTGTTCAGCTCCTGCACGACAGTGGTGGTCCTCAGCATTCCCCACTCTGATGTTATCAGCAAGCAGCGGAGCTTAGTGTCTTCCTGTCTGTTTTATTGAGATTTCATTTTAAAGAAGTGTGAAGCATTCATTCAGTTTTTTGACAATAAAAATTTGAAAAGAATTAAAGGGAAGTCAATTAATAGCATAGGCTTTGTATTAAAATATGGCACTAATGAAAATGAATCCCCTGGGACACTGTCAGGGATTTTGAAGATGAATGAATTTTGCATACATCCCATTTAGAATTTTCCTTCTGAATCATTTGAAAGCTGAGAAAGCAGAAGTGTTTTCTTTATTTTAAAAGCATGTGAGATTTCTTATAAATGATCTATTAATTTTTAGCTCTAATAAGGAAATTTAGATTGAATTTGATTTTTTTAATGGCAGCAATTTGATGGATTGAATGGACCAAAACTCCTATCAGACAACTGCTGGAAAAATATTCATGATGAATTTCTTCCACACATTAAATATGGGCTAATTTCTCCTTTTATTATATTCACTTAGCTTTTGCTTTTTTTTTTTAACGTTTATTTATTTTTGAGAGAGAGAGACAGCGTGAGTGGAGAAAGCGCAGATGGAAGGGGAGACACAGAATGTTAAGCAACATCTAGGCTCTGAGCCCAATGTGGGGCTTGAACTTACAAACCGTGAGATCATGACCTGAGCTAAAGTTGGACGCTAACCGACTGAGCCACCCAGGTGCCCCATTAGCTTTTGCTTTTAATGAGTTGAGGACATGATATTATTTCTGTCTAGATTTTTTTGCATTTCCTGCAGGGGAATGAACACAGTCTTTTACAGTTCAGAATTTTGCTTTCCTTTGTACTCCAAATTTTAAGCCATACTTTCTTCTTTTCTAGGTTTATCGGTAACCAAATTAAATAATAGACACAATATGAAACCAGTGAGAGCTTTGGATAAACTGTAAATTAGTTATTGTATTCTTAGATTTTTAGGTGTTTAGTGTCTTATGGATTAAAAAAGACCTACTTTGATCATTGTTAACTGAAGTTTTTCATAATAGCTCTGGAAGAAGGATACAAAGATAATACCCAGTTTGGTAAAAATGAAGTGAAATGGGTCACACTGGTGGTGAGATTATAAATTAAGAAATACAGTCTTAGGAAACACTCAGATATGCCCCATGCTTATCTCATGTTTTCTTAAGTGATATCTTTTTATAAATTGTATTTGTAAGACATCTCAGATATAAGCAAAAATGAGGCAGTGTTAGTGAAGTGTTAACCAATCATTGAATATTAATGCCTACTGTTTTTCGAGTAGGTATTAATACACAAAGGTAATTAATACACAAAGGTAACTTTGTGTCAGATACTGTTTTAAGCATTTTGCATGCATTATCTTATTGGTTTGTCCCAATAATTTAATGATAGATGTGCTGTTGTCACCTACCTTTTTAAAACTTTTTTTTATTTTGAGAGAGACAGAGAGAGTGAGCGAGTAGGAGAGGGCCAGAGAGAGAAGGAGAGAAAGAGAGGGAGAGAGAGAGAGAGAAAGAATCCTAACTAAGCAGGGTCTGCACTGTTAGGACGGAGCCAGACACAGGGCTTGAATGCATGAATCAATTAACTGATGAAATCAAGAGTTGGACGATTAACTGTGCCACTCAGGCTCCTCCCTCCTTTTTTTGTTGAGGAAATTGAGGTGCAGAGAAATTGTGCAAGTTGCTGAAGTGATAGAGCCAGAAATGGAACCCAGGCTGTTTGACTCTAGGGTTAGTACATCACATGAGTTTTTCCTGTGTCAGGGAAACAGTGGAGAGGTTCTGTGCTTGACAGAATGGTAACGGCTGAAGGGTCCTAGGTTGGGAAAGTGTGGGAGGGTCCAGAGATCAGCTGTGGGCTCGCTGAAACGTTTCTTTTCTGTAGCAGTGCCTTGGTTTGCCTTTTGAAACCTCCCTTCCTCCTGATGTCAGGAGTGGGCATCTGACTTGGGCTGGGCCAATCATAGAAATCCTTGTACCTCCCAAGCCACATGATTGGTTCTGGGATGAGCATATAACCCATGAGAGGCCAATTAGAACTGATAAATGTTCATTCTGGAAATTTTATTGGAATTCTTTAAAAAGAGATGCTCTCCCTTCACTGGGCTTAAAAGCTAGGAAGATGTAAGCCTGAAGCTGCTGGCAGACATCGTGTCACTATTAAGGTAAGACCCTACTAGAAAATGAGGATCATGCAGAGAAAAGCAGAGGTAAGAGATATAGACAAAGGGATCAAGTTCTGATGGCATCTCCTGGATCCAGCTTTGGATCCCTTCCCTTTCGCCTCCTTTCTCCTCCTTCCCTGCTTTTCCTCTCTTTCCCATTTACAGTTGAGAGAATTCTAGCATAAAAGGTGAAAAGATTTAGGAGCTGTCCAACGTGGATAGACCTTCATTTCTGCTCCTGGTTTGGAGGAGGAACTGGTCAACTGCATCAAGGGTACAAAACTGAGTGGGAGCTGTGTTGTCTGAGGGGTCTTCTGAGCCTCTCAGAAGAAACCACTGAGAAAAGACTTTGGTTACTGATGCTCTCTGGGAGGCAGAATCGTGGGACCATGGACCAAGCCACTGTTGTACATCAGAGAAATTTGTAAGCCGTGGACACCCACCTATAGTCCCCTCTGCTAAGCCCAAAGGGAGCATGATACATACCATGTTTCTATATTGAACATATTCTAATAAATGGGTCTGTGCTTTGAGAGCCTGGATGTTAGAGTGATTAATTTGCTTAGTTTCAGGCACTTGAAGGAAGAAATTAGAAATACTAGCAAATGCTTTCATCAAAACCTTATTTATCCTGAAACGACCTTGTATAGTCTATCATGTACCTTGTAGGAAGCAAGTCTTAAACGAGTAGTCAACAGTGGAAACAGGATGGAACTTGTTTGATAAATCTTTCCATTATCATATATGAAATGGCAGATAGCTTTCTATTTAAGTGTTGCACCTTTGTGGAGGTATGTAGCTCCCTTACAGCATATCATAAGATAGGTGTCTGTTTAAATTGGTACTGCTAAAGGTCTATGCCCTTTGGGTAGCCTTTCTGAGCTAGTGTCCAAATGAGTGTTCGTAGTGGATTCTTTGAGAAGGCTTTTTTTTTTTTTGGTGTGAGAACATTATTATTAAAGCAAAGGCACACTCTCCTAGTGACTATCTTAATTTCCCTCAACTTATGGCTTAATGATATTTGAAGTATCCAAGCACCTCTATTTCTGCTTCTGCCAAAACGCAGGTCTTTATGGTAGCTGACAAATGTGCCCTTTCTTACTTTGTTTGTTTGTTGTTAAACTGATAAATGATACATGTGAATAAATAGTCATCTTCTTGCATTAAAAGGTATATTTAAATTTTTTATTATACATTTAGTAAAACTATTTCATTTTTATTATGAATTCAGTTGGCAGTAACCAAGATCACTAGCTTAAAGGCCAAAGAGTTTATGTTATTTCATTTTAATTTTTTTTGAAAATGTTTATATATTTTGAGAGAGTTTATTTATTTAGCATGCACAAGTGGGGGAGGGGCAGAGAGAGAGAGAGAGGGAGAGAGAGAATCCCAAGCAGGCTCCACGCTGTCAGTGCAGAGCCTCACACGAGACTCTATCTCAGGAACTGTGAGATCATGACCTGAGCCAAAATTGAGAGTCAGATGCTTAACCGACCGAGCTACCTAGGCGCCCCAAAGGAGTTTATTTTAAAATACACCTTCTTTGAACAGTTATTTATAGTAAGATGATACTACTTGATTTTATATAGTTTATTTTGTTGGAAGATTACATTTCAACCCAAAGGGTTTGTGCAACACATTTTCTTTTCTGGCTTCTGAAGTTGGCTCTGGAAAGATTCTAGCTGCATTGTATTAGGCAGAAGCCCACACTTGCACCCACATTTTCTGGTGATGTGCCATTTTCTAAATATGTCCTGCCTGTTCCAAAATGAATATCAATAGCTGGAAGCAGTTGGAGAATGTTAATTTAGCTCTTGTGTTAAAGAGTGGCACTCGGTTTCCTAGATTGTGCCCTGTTCCCATGTGGGTTTTTCAAATGATTTATTTTCTTTCTGTTTCTTTTCCCTTCTTTTTAAAACAGAACATTCAACGCTAATGTATTCAGACCTGGTGTTGCATTGTTTGGCATTTATATCAACCTTTATCCTGAAGCCTGATAGATCTATAGAAAGTTGGTAGAGTTTATTTATTTTCAGAGAGAGAGAGAGAGAGAGAGAGAGAGAACAAGTGCATGAGCAGGAGAGGGGCAGAGAGAGAAGGAAAGAGAGGATCTCCAGCAGGCTCCACAATCCTCTTGAAGTTGACACAGGACTCAGTCTCCCAACTTGTGAGAACATGACCTGAGCAGATACTAAGAGTTGGACACTTAACCGACTGAGCCACCCAGGCACCCCTCACACTGCAGTTTTAATTTTCTGGTTTAAGATATTTTCCACTAATAATTTCTGTCCTAAAAATCCAATCCTTTTCTAAATTTCTATTTTTAACCTCTAGGGTTTGGATATAGATTACTTGGATGGATGGTTTTTTAAAGTTAATTGATGGTCATCTTGCACAGTGGTTTTTAACCTTTCTTTATTTTGTACCCTGGCCAGTAAAGTTTATTTTTATTTAAAAAATTTTTTAAATGTTTGTTTATTTTTGAGAGAGAGAGAGAGCATACAAGCAGGGGAGGGTAGAGAGAGGGGAAGACATAGAATCTGAAGCAGGCTCCATGCTGTCAGTATGAAGCCCGATGTGACACTCCAACCTACGAATAATGAGATCATGATCTGTGCTGCAGTCAGATGCTCAACTGACTGAGCCACCCAGGTGTCCTAGTAAAAGTTTACTTTTAAATGATACACACTTACCACTATACAGGACCATATTGTAAATTATATGTTATATAATTAAATAATTTATATGTGTCTTTTATGTATATTATACAACAGACAAAAGCCTAGGAATCACAAAGATTTTATAAGAAAAATGTTCTATTATTTTTTTCTTGAGCCCAAACGTACCTTACTTTAGAGACCACTGGTTTAGAAAGCAGAGATTATTCATTGCACCTAAATGTTTTTTTTTTTTTTTTGTGCTATAACACTAATTCCAGTTTGATATTTTTGAAGGATGTAGCTTTTAGTAAACTTCAGAATGAGTGTAGCTTGAAGAGAACTTTTGGTCATAATTAATTGCTGTCAGTTCTTATGAAGGGAATATGGTTTCCAGTTCCTCAAAACAAGATCTTAAAATTTTATTATGAAGTATTTAAGAAATACAAAGAATATAACATGACAAATGCCCATACTTTTGTCTATCGCCTTAAAAAATAAAACATTACTTTCCTCCTGCAGGCTCTGTTCTTTTCAGTTTGCTGTTTCTTATTCCCATGCAATTAAAGACCTATGTTTGGGACCCAAACAATGAATTATTGTTTTATACATTATAAGTTTTATGCAAAACATACATACAATGTATAGTATGTATTTGTGTTCAACTTCCCCTCACTCTGTACATGTTGATTATGGGTAACTCAAATTTACTCATTTCTATAGCTATATAATATTCTGAAGTTTGAAAATACCATGGTTCTTCTATTCTTCTGTAAGTGACATTTAGGTTTTTTTTCTTTTCCTTTATTTTTAAATTACAGATAATACTGGTAGGATTCTTAGTGACAATCTGTTACTGTTTTACTGTTTATCTGTTACTGTGTTACTACGATTTCCCTAGAATGTGCCTGGGATGGGAAGTGATAGATTGTGGGGGTATGTATACCTGTTCACATTTATGAGCTACCCCCCCCCCCAGTGTACCCAGGGATTTCCCAGGTTCAGCATCCTTGTTAACACTTGATATTGTCAGGCTATGCAATAATGTGAGATAACATCTCACTGTGGCTTTAACTTATCTTTTCATGATATGTTTCTTGGCTATTAAGGTTTCATTTTCTGTAAATTGCTTACTCATATATTTTGCCCAGTTTTCTTATTTTTTTTTCTTACTGAGTTTTCTCAGTTGGCCTCACATGCATGTGTACCCACCCACCCACCCACCCGCACACACACACGCACAAACACAAAGTGATTCAATGACCCTTAGTTAAAAAAAAAAAAAGGTAAAACAGACTTGTTTTTGTTCTCACATGCGACCCTGATATGGTATCATATCATACTCCTCTCCCTCAGGAAAGTCCTTGCTTCTGCAGGGTCACGTTACCTTGTATGTAAGCTGTCATTAGGTTGCTAAAAGACATTTTAGAGCCTAAGGACTATCTAGGAAGATGAGGCAGAAAAGCAGAGGAAAGAAACAGCACTCCTGGTCTTCCATAGCTCTACTGAACACCTGCGGGCTTGCTTTAGATACACGTGTACTGATACGTGCATATCATGCTGCCCTTTGTTCTCTTCCTCTTCGAGCCCAATTTCCAATGTTCAGATCTTGCCGAGCCTAGAGTTCTTTTGAAAAAAGACCTTATACCTTCATACATTTAGAAAACCTGTAGCCAGAGAAGTGCAGGCATTAACAACAAGCAGTGAAAAAGTACAGTGGCTTAAAGCAGTGCTGTGTGAAGTGGGATCTGCTGTTGGGCAGCCTCCCAACCCTGGATAGTTTGTTAGACATGCAGATTCTCAGCCTCCACCCAGTCCTACTAAATTAAACTACATTTTAACAAGTGAAATTTGAGAAGTTTTGCTTAAAACCTTTTAAAAAATATTTTATTTATTTTTGAGAGAGAGTGAGCAGGAGCTGGAGAGGGACAGAGAAAGAGAGGGGGACAGAAGATCTGAAGCAAGCTATGTGCTGACAGCAACAAGCCCGACGTGGGGCTCAAACCCACAAACTGGGAGATCATGACCTGAGCCAAAGTCAGACCCTCAACTGACTGAGCCACCCAGGCTTCCTGAGACATTTTGCTTTCAAACACAGAATCCCGGAGGCACCTGGGTGGTTCGGACAGTTAAGTGTCCGACTCTTGATTTCTGCTCAGGTCACGATCTCACGGTTTGTGGGTTTGAGCCCTGTGTCAGGCTCTGTAGTGACAGCATGGAGCCTACTTGGGATTCTCCCTCTCCCTCTCTCTTTGCCCTTCACTCCCGCTTGTGTGCCCACATGTGCATACACACACTCTCTCTCTCAAAATAAATAAACATACCCCCTCTCCCCCTCACAGAATCCCAGTCAAGATTGACGTACCTCAGAAAGGACTCCTCCTCCACTAATCTATCCAAGTAACTGAAGCCTGGGGGTGGGAGGGTGGGTGATGACATATACCATACGTATACCACATGTCAACGTGTACCGTTCAATTTGAGTCTCTACCAATCAGAGGTTCATTTTAGTTCATTTAATTAATCTAAACATGCCTCTTTAAAGCAATTAGTAGGAGAATGAAGGGGCTGCTATTAATTTGTGTGTTAATGATTATTAGACCTGTTCCTATCTGCTATTTTATAAGGAAATGGAAGTTTTTTTTAGGAAGGGAAGAGAAGAGAAGGTAATTTTGTAACATGGGTCATTTAGGGAATAGGCTGAGCCTGGATTGGAGAAGCTGTAAGGGAGACTAGGGGAACATGAAATTTATTTCGTAAGAAGAGGAAATAGGAGGTAGGATAAAGGGAGCACCAAGGATTTTGCTCAGAAATGGGGAGAACATCTTCCCTTTTCCTTTTTTTGTGTTACAATAATTTGTATTGCTAAGACCCAGTATTATTTTAACCTATCAAGTTTAGCCTGGAAAGTTAATTACCATTTCTGACATTGTTTTTACTCATCAGTTTTCTACTGAGTATCATTATGGGCACATAGCTGAATGGGGTTGTACGCACACATAGTAGTCCTTTCCTGGGACCTTAGAGCTGAGAAGGAGTCAGATATTGAAGCCACAATTATGCAAAGCATGGAAGTGAACTAAGCCTCAGTGCCTTCTTATCTCACAGGATTACTGTGAGGATTCATTGGGGTCTGAGCAAAAGGCTCAGAGAAAGTTATCAGTAAGTTGTAGCTCCTCCTCCCCTTCTCTCCGCATGCACCCCTCCCCGCATTCCCTCTCGTCCTGTCCCAGGCAGCTTGATTACAGTCAGTAGAGGTTAGTACTAAGAGGTTAGTGCTCAGAGTAGTAGCTGTGCCAGAATAATTTTAAGGTGCAGAGATAAGGAGGAAGTGGTTTTCTGTGGGAAGAGACATTTGGGGTTCCCAGTGAATGGCTTAAAGAATGGATATACACAGTTTTTGTAAATGTTGAAGATGAGAATCACCTTCATTTAAATCCCAATAATTTACAGCTTGCTGAAGACAAAGGCTAGGCTGAAATTTCCCCCTAAACTATTTGGGAACCCCTCGTACAAGCTTTATGAGGCCAAGCTGGCATTACCTGTTACTTGTTAGGTCTCAGCAGGTGGCTCAGGGTTACCAGGGTGCTGTGCTCAGTGCTAGCATGGGTTCTAGTCTAACAAGTCTGAAAACTAGGGAGTTTCAGATCAGAACAAAAGAATTAAAGATAATAAAAACAAGGAGGTGAGCAAAACCGGAAAGAATATTCCTAAAACACTTTATCACTGTCTTCTCAGAACTTCAGTAGCTCCCTCTGCCTATTTAGCTTTCCAGGTATCTTTCCCCATATTGGCCCCAGATCCATTTCTGGCTCATCTCTTACTCTTTTACCTTGTCCTCTGCCCATTCAGTAATCCCCCTTTGGATGACTGTTTCCATTCTTTCCGGCTGACCAAAACCACAACCGTCAAATCCCATTCCCTTTTCGTCTCTGAGGTCTTCCTGACAGTTTTAACTGATTTGGATCCTTCCTGCCAACTTCACTAGTATTTTGTATACCTGCCCCTCACAGCATTACCTCTGTCTTGATCCTCTGAATGCTTTGGAAGTTTCCCCAGGGCTGGGGATCTTGTACTTTTCTATTCTTACCAGTTCTTACTGTTTCTTGCAAGTGATGATTTCTTAATGTAAAACGTAACACTTGCTAGCTAAACTCCTACTGTGTGAACCCAAAAGCAGAATAGACTTGGATTTCTTGGAGAGGGGACTATTTGGAACCAAGTCACAGAGGTGTAAATACTTTCCTCCTGGCTCATCTCGGGCTGCTGACTTGAAGTCTCTGAAGGTTGGGATGAGATGCACAAAGTCAGTTCTTGAGCCACTTGAGAGCAAGCTCCAGTGCACCATATAAAGGGGTCCCTCACTTCCCCACTGATGATCCAGTCCCTGGAACCAAATATTAACACATTTGAATAACATGGTTTCCTTTACTGTCAAACTCATGGATGAGGCAGGACAGTCATTTGTCCTCGATCATTGCATTCTTCTATTATGTGGGTGTAGTGAAGAGAAATCTTAGCCTTTAGACTAGCTTTCTAGTTTCTAAAAAGATAGTTTTACAGGCTTATATGTTACACAGCCAGTCAAGAAGTTATGAGATTGGATCTGAGACCAAAGTTTTATAGCTGTTTATTTGGACAGCCTGTAAAAGTAATTCTTTGCAAGACTAAGTGCATAGCAGATGTTCAATAAATATTGGCCAGATGATTGATCTAAGGAAAGAGGCAAGAAAGAGGAATTTCTCTGTATATGCAGTGGAATTACACAATGCACTATAAAAGTAATATCAGACAAGAAACTGCACAGCTTTTTTACTTAATGTCTGCTTGGATCAGTGGTCAACCAGGATGGCCAGGGATTAGCCTGGCACAGTTAGGAAATAGGAGTTCATTTGAGCTTAATGTAAGTACAGATATTTGTAGGTAAATGTCCTAATTTTTTATCATGGACTGAGTAAAAGATAAGGCAGGTTCCTTAAAGTAAAATTAGGTTTAAAAGCTGTGGAAGGGGGCGCCTGGCTGGCTCAGTTGGTTGAGCATCTGACCTCAGCTCAGGTCATTATCTCACAGTTCCTGGGTTCCAGCCCCGCGTCGGGGGCTCTGTGCTGACAGCCAGCTCAGAGCCTGGAGCCTGTTTCAGATTCTGTCTCTCCCTCCTCTCTCTCTGACCCTCCCCTGTTCACGCTCTCTCTCTCTCTCTCTCTCTCTCAGAAATAACTAAAACACTAAAAAAAAAAAAAGGCTGTGGAAGAAAAGGTGAATTTAAGAGCACCCTAAAAGGAATGGTAAATGTTGGGTCTATATTGTTCTGGACACATGATTATTTTTTATTTTTATTTTTTTTTAATGTTTATTTTTGAAAGAGAAAGAGAGCATGAGTGGGGAGGGAGTGGGCAGAGAGGGAGGGAGACACAGATCTGAAGCTGGCTCCAGGTTTTGAGCAGTCAGCACAGAGCCTGACTTCGGGCTTGAACTCACAAACTGCAAGACCATGACCTGAGTCAAAGTCTGACACTTAACTGACTGAACCACTTGGGTGCCCCCACATGATTATTTTTAAGTCTATTCTTCTTACTGGAGAAGACTAAAGACACTGAAGCCAGCATTATTTTGATTATTTCAGTTTGATTTCCTAATTAAAGCTAACTATTGCTTCACAGATAATCTAGATAAGAAAGTTAAAGGCTGTTGCCTTTAATAAACACTGCTGAATTTGGAAGACTAGCTTAGCCAAAATCTTATTTTATAACTTGAGATTCTAAAAAGCAATAGAAAATCGGCCCCTTAGCATTTCCCAAAATATTCCAGTCCATCTGCCTGAAAAAACTACTGCCAAATACTTTAATTTGTTAGTAAGAAAGAAAACACACTGACTTCTAAAGCTGTACTTTGGGTTTTTCGTCCTCTATTGGGGTGCATATGGAGGGTGTTAGGATTACAGGCAAATACCTGAATTACCATTTTCTTGGTTAAGCAAGCGTTGTACAGACTTGTAATCTTATCCTCTTTGGAGGTTTATCTGCCTCTTTCCTAACATACATATTAAAAACCCCGGTTAGGACACTTACTTTTGGCCTCATTGAATTCTTAACGGATTTGAACATAGCCAGTGAGATAGATAATCACAAGCTCAGTGTTTGCCTCTTGTTTGTAAAATCCTTCGAATTATTCTTCAGGGTTTTCTTTGACTTTTTCCTTTTCTTGATTGCTTGGTAGTTTTCTTATGGAAAACTACCATTATGGAAACCTTTATCCATTTGAATGCCTGAGTTTAGTCATCAAAAATTTGTCATATAATATCTCTTAAGGAAAGAGAGCCTACTTATTTTTGGTGGAGGCTTTATGGTTAGTAAAACAGAACAAAACAACAAGGGCACTGATGATACTTAGGTTGTAATTCTCACTCCTGCCAATACTATTTGGCTCTGAATCTACATTAAATTCTTTCTTTCCTATATAACATTTGCAATTTTTCAGGTGGGAATTCTGGGTAATGTTTAAAGGCCCTGAAGGGGAATTAGATAAGGCAATAAATAACAGCTGGTGATAATGTGGCAACATATGCTTTTTTGGGTGCCATTTTCTTTTTTTTTTTTAATGTTTTATTTATTTCTGAGAGAGAGAGAGAAAGACAGCGTGAGCAGGGGAGGGTCAGAGAGAGAGGGAGATACAGACTCCGAAACAGGCTCCAGGCTCTGAGCTGGCAGTCAGCACAGAGCCCGACACGGGGCTCGAACTCATGAACTATGAGATCATGACCTGAGCCGAAGTTGGATGCTTAACCGACTGAGCCACCCAGGTGCCCCTGGGTGCCGTTTTCTTAATGTTCATATCGAAAGATCCAAAATGGAACTGGAAGCAATAGGGATGGTAGCGGCCTCCAAAGTGGGTCGCAGTTTTATAATATTCCTCTTCAAAAGTGTTGGTAGAAGAAATTGCCTGAAAAAAACTTGGATATGGATTAAAAGTAAAATAAAGGGACCTGATTCAAATCACCTGAAAATAGTTCCGCTTTATAATATAAAATATTATATAATCAAGTTTAAAGCACTAATAAAAATATTAGCTATCTCTCTGCAATGACTACTGTTATAATGCAGACTGATACCAGTTTATATTACTATTCTGAAGAAGCATAGTCCTGTAGTTTTGAACTTTCATTTCTGTTAAAATCACACCTGTTTGTTTTGTGTGTTTGTGTGTGTGTGTGTGTGTGTGTGTGCTGAGAGAGAAGAGAGCATGCAGGGAGAGGGGCAGAGGGAGAGAGAGAGAGTGAATCCCGCCTGCACTTAGAGCACGGAGCCTGTTACGGGGCTCAGTCTCACAAACTGCGAGATCATGACCTGAGCTGAAATCAAGAGTCTAATGCTTAACTGAGCCACCCAGGAGCCCCAATTTCCACTTTGTAGGAGTGGTAGTGGTGGTGTGTGTGGATGGTGGTGGTGTGCAGTCTGACCTGCATGATGAATCTGCTTTGGATCTATTTCAGTCTGTTCCCGAATATTCGAGGCAGTAAGGCATCTCTCATTTTTTAGAGAACTCATCTCTCAGAAACTCATACTAACAACTACCACTGATAGAATGAACATCAGTTATAATAATTACTGCTGCTTTTCTTTTATTCTAATCTCGTGAAAAAGGTGAGACACCTCTTCTTCTTCTTCTTCTTTTTTTTTTACAAATAGTTTATTGTCAAATTAGTTTCCACATAACACCCAGTGCTCATCCCCACAAGTGTCCTCCTCCATGCCCATCTCCCCCTCACCCCCACATCCATCAGTCCTCAGTTTTTGTCAGCATTCAAGAGTCTCTCCTGGTTTGCCTCTCTCCCTTTCCCCCACCATTTCCCCCCTTCTTCTCCCCCTTGTTCCTCAGTTAAGTTCCTCCCAATCCTCCTATACGGAGACACCTCTTCTATACCCACAGGGCTATTGGTGTATCAGTGGTGATCATGCGTGAAGACAGAATTGGGTTATTACAGATCCCCATGACTAATTGGTACTTAGCAACTAACTTCTATCAGTACTCAGAACCCTGGCATTAGTACCATTGGGGAATGGGAGAATTTGCAATTTCTTTCGCCCCTGGTGTGATTGTGGGGTTATCTCTCGTTGGGAAGTCTCCTTGGGACAGGGGTCAATGAGCAGGTGAGAGCTGGTTTCTCTCATCTGGAGCTCTCACCTGTTTATCATCTTAGGCCACTCTCTTAAGGTTTTCTCTTATATTTTATTTTCTAGTCTTTCTGTTTGCTTGCCACTAGATCTCCTTAGAGTAGACATTTCTAATGTTGAAATCCAAGAGTACTGTTGTTTTACCTGATTTATGTCTATTAATACTGAGGATTGTTAAGCATGATGATGAAAGATCATTTCATTTTGTTCAGTGCTTTTTTTTTTTTCTTTCTTTTTTGTTTGTTTGTTGTTGTGGTGGTTAGGAGTTGCTTCAGATATTTACAAGTTTATCATTTACTAAAAATTCAAAACTGTCTGCTTTATAAATAAATGGCCTTAATGGAAGATCTGTTAATAAAAAAGGAACATGTTTTGGTTATATTTCTGGGAAGTAGTGATTATATTAAGTTTTAAGATTCTATTCAGCTAAAACCTGATTAAGGCAAAACAAGGAAATGGCATTCTGGAAAATGCTATTAATGGATCCAGAAATGTCCCTGTCACTTGAATCATATAATAGAATTTGGACTGAGCAAAAATTTGGTGGGTTGATTAGAATCCAAAGTCTAAGAAAATGCCTTGTCTTTCTAATTCTATTCTTTCTTTGGACCAATTTATTTTGCATTTCATTTCCAGTGAACTATAATTCCTCTGTCACTTTTGTATGTAATTTAACATTTAAATTTTGTAGTCCCATGCTATTTATTGTTTTTGTGATGTTGTCCCTCCAACTGGGCTGTAAGCTTCTAGAGAACATGTCTTTCCTATTTCTCTATATTCTGTAGTGCCTGACATGGTCCTGGACATAAAATAAATGCTTATTGAATACCTAGTACTTAGGAATCTGGCTAATGGTCAGTGGGTCAGTGTGTTCACATTTCTTGTTATCTTTATCGTCTGGTTTCATAGCTTTTGCTCTGGAGCGTTTTAGAGCCTTGTATCATTTGCTTCAGCACCTTGCAGTGCCAATTCATACATTTTTACCCATTGGTGGCATGTAATAGGTCAAGCCAGAGACAGCCTTACAAGATCTTTCACTGTCAGAGACTGGGTTGACTCAAGTGTATAATGTAATGGAACTGGTAGAGGGCAGAGGAAAGAGAAACAGCTCCCAGTATATTCTACTGTGGTGGATTTAAAAAATTAGGGGCACTATCCCTTTTGATTCTTTGGATCAGACACCATATACGTTAGTGATAAACACTTCAGCATATTCTGGCCGCTTTCCCAAGTATAGACTGCTTCTGTATATTTTTTTTCAGGTTTTGTGGTAGTAGTGCTTTCTAAAAGTTTGTTGTAAGAGAAAGGAAGACAAAACTAGGGGACATTTATTAGATGAGAAATTTTAGATGAGAAAATCAAGGACCAGTGTGGTTAAGAGGTGAGTGTAAGGTGAATAGTTAGTAGAAGTGTCAGAAATAGGACAGTATGGTGAGTAGGTTGAGATAATCAATTGATATTATTTCTCAATTCTCTGACCCAGTTTGTAGAATGTGTTATTCTGTAGATAGATATCTGAGACACTCACACCTTCTTAAACAGTATAAATTTTTTAAGAAGAAAGTGTTTTAAAATGATTTTTTTATATGTGCATATATTGAACAAGTCTGCAAGATGACTTTACACGGAACATAGTTGAGAGAGAAAATGCCATGTAGTGGGGCATGTAGTTGGGAAATCTGGGCCATAATTCTAAGTCTATTCATTACAGACTGTGTGACTTTGTAACAAAAAATCATACAGCAATTAGAGAGTCAGTTGGCGTTATCACTGAAACATTAAAGAATTGGACTAGATTCTCTCTGGGAGGTCTTTTAGTTGTGGAATTCTGAGTAAAAATGAAGCAATGGTCAGTACCTGGAACTTGACATGGTCAACGCTTTATGAATCAGAGTAGAGACTGATGCACCTAGTATCTTACCAAACAGGTTAGCTGCTCAACATTTAAAATTTCATTTCTTGACTCTATACTATATCTGTACTATACTGCACTATGGTATACTGTATCTGTATCTATACTGCACTATTGGTGTTCTTTCAGATGATTTCTATTTCTTCAGCTTTATTTGAGTATTTTTTCTTTGCATGGAGCTTTTTATAGGAATATGAATAATGAGAATAAGTATATATAAGCAGTAAACCTATTATTATTTAGGAATCTTTTGGCTCTTCCAAATGAGCAGTCCACACATACTTTAGATGTATTGGCATATTAAAGAATCAGGAAATTAAGATTATTAAAATTTGAAGTATTTTTTTAGTGAAAAGTGCTGTAACTACTCCAAGGGCTAGTTTTGTTGAATTAGTGTGTTTTGCCTGGTAAACTTCCCTTATTTTACATTCTGTGGAAAAGTAAATTCAGAGCCTCTTAGCCATGCTCAGTCTTCTTCGAGGAAAGTGTCCCAGAAGGGAAAATAGGAAGGCCATCTGGTCATACCTAAGTGTCATTTTACTTCTCCCACATGCGGGGATATGGTTACTCTTATTTGCTGATTGTTGTGATCTCAAGTGATCAGTCTTTCGCCTGCCCAAGTTCAAACTATGTCTACAGTGCCTGGGGCCCTAATGTTTCCCCTGCTTTTCCTCAGAGGATAGTTTGTCAGTAAAGACTCTCAAAGAACCATTTGGAATCTGTTTATAGAGTGCTTTTGGAAGACTCTGTGTGGCAAAGGCAATGTGCAGCCAGTTGGGTGGCAATGTTTTCCTTGTTGGGGGAAGGTTAATGGGGGATAAGAGATGATGTGGGCAGTAAAAGCTCCTAACCTAGGGTCTAACATATTTCAGATGCTTAGTTAATATGTTATAATTCTGCCTCATAATTTTATCTCTAGGTATATAGACCCCAGTCTGCAAGCAGGCTTATGTATTTGTTAAGACTTAGGAAGATCCTTCAGGATATTTGATTTATTGTAGAGTTTTAGCACAGTGTCTTTTCTGTTGTTAAATTTTTAAAAAAACAAGCTAACTGCTCTGTGAGTTGAGTATCAACTCATTGGGTGTTAGCAACTAGGGCCTTAGTCTGTACTGAAGGCTTGTGTATCTAGAAATAATACAGACTCCTTTTCAGAGGACACAAATAAGGGAGGGTGAATTGTGAGAAATGGAATCATTCTTTTGAATTTATATGCTGTTGTTGGATGAAAACACAAGGAGTAAAAATACTAGATCAACTTGTAGTTTGAAATTAAAGGGCTTTGTATTTTTGGCTGCAAATGGTGGTTCAAACTTTTTATGTTATGTATCAGATATATTTCTTTAACAAAAATAATTGATTTTGGATCATTAGACAAACTACAACATTGTCTTTCAAATTTCTTTTGCTTCACAAATTCAGTAATCTAATACTTTTTATTTTATACTTCGCATTCTTACTATTAACTATTACTGTGTTCTTTAGTGAAAGTATGTGCAAATTTAGTTAATGGAGATCATTTCAGTTTAAAATGTAAAAGAAGGCTTTTTCCGCAAAAGGATGCCACAATTTAGAAACAAGGCAGAATTTATATTTAAAGAGTACTTTATAAGGAAATGTATAGAAACATTGCTATCACATTTTATAATTTTGAATTATGAAATACTTTAAAAAGCTTCTGTTTCCATAAAATCACGAAGGAGGTAAAGCTATTTGTGACCACTGGTGTTATTCAGCTTTGTCTTAGAGATTCTAACCAATGCAATTATCTTGGAAAATAAATCAGGAAGATACAGAAATCACCATTATTTGTAAATGATATGGTTGACTACTTAAAAAACGATAGGCCAAGGAAATTAAAACCATTTAAGAAATTAAATAAGGGGGCCTATATTTAATCCCAGTAAGAATCAAGTAAATACAAATAAAACAAAAATGAGATTTGTTTTTACCTACCTCTCAGATGGGCAGTATTTAATATAACAAAAGCAAATTTTTATTGAGTACTTCTTGTGTATCAGGTGTTGTTGTAGCAACTCATTTAATCCTTAAAAGTAACCTCTGAGGTAGGTATAATGATACAATCCCTGTTTTACAGAAATCTACAGAAATGTTGAGTAGCTGTCCCAAGAACTAGTCCATAGCACACCTAGGATTTGAACCCAGCTCTGGAAGTCTACCTCTAGAACCTGTTTTCTCAGCCACTAAACTGCCTCCAAAGATTGATAACCTTCATTGTTGGTGAAGGCATCAGGAATGAAGCAGCTGTCTCCCCTATACTGCAAGTATGGGGAATATTCACCACAACTAACTCTTTCTTTCTTTCTTTCTTTCTTTCTTTCTTTCTTTCTTTCTTTCTTTCTTTCTTTCTTTCTTTCTTTTTCTTTCTTTCTTTCTCTCTCTCTCTCTCTTTCTCTCTCCCTCCCTCCCTCCCTCCCTCCCTTCCTTCCTTCCTTATGTTTTATTTATTTCTGAGAGAGAGAGAGGCAGCATGAGCAGGGGAGGGTCAGAGAGAGAGGGATACACAGAATCTGAAGCAGGCTCCAGGCTTTGAGCTAGTTGTCAGCACAGAGCCGGATGCAGGGCTTGAACCCACAAATCACGAGATCATGACCTGAGCCGAAGTTGGACGCTTAACCTACAGAGCCGCCCAGGCACCCCTGCAACTTTTTTCTAAGTGGCACTCTGGTAACACTTGTTAACACCTTATGACCTGGCAACTCTACTTCTAAGAATTTATCCTAAGGAAATAATCAGGTGAATGTGCTGTAATGAATGTATGAGGATATGTTTACAATGTGATTTATAGCAATAATTACATGACCATCTTGAGGATCTTGTCTAACTAAATTATGCTGTATCTTATAGTGTAATGCCATATGACTGTTTTAAAAGGATGACATGGTGCTATGTTTATTAATAATACGGCCCCCATTAGATTTTGCATGAAGAAAAGCAGGTTACAAAACAGTTTGTACTCTGTAGTATGATCTCATCTTATTTATAAATTTAAATAGCAATGCGTGTATTTATAGACCAAACTGCAGTGGACTGGCATCTCTGAGTGGTGGCGTTATGGATCATATTTACCTCCGTCTTTATCTTTTCACATCTTTTTTTGTAACTTTATGATGGTGTATATTATTTTTATAGTTGGGGAAAAAAACCCTAAAAAGTATTTATTTTACTTATTCCCTCATCTCTTTTCTCTTGTGATAAAATTAGGTTGGTAAGTTTGATTGTTAGTTTCATGCTTTCTGAATGTGAGCCATGTCACAATTTTGTTTCCGAAGTTTCACCTTCCAGTTATGTATTCCCTACACCCAAACTACCCCAGAGCCTTGGGCGTGCCGTCATTAGGTGGGGCTCGTGAGCTTTGCAAGTACTCTAAACTGCTGAGCCCACCCTGGTTGGCTTGAGCTTCCGGATTTAAACTTGATTTTTCCATAACATCATTTACATAAAAATAGAACTCAGAGTAACTAAATGTAAGCTATCATTGAACATTAGAGCGGGTGATATTTTAAAGCTGCATTTAAAATCAACAAATGTCATTAATAATCAGGAATCTTTTGTCAGTCCAAATTTTTCTTTCATGATTGTATATGCAGATCCTGATTAGAATCTTCCTTCCTTCTTCAATCTTAGTTTGATGTAAAAAAATCTCCCAAAACTTGTGCTTCGTTGCAAGCCCCTACCCTGGGTTTGTATTTGACTGGTATTGAAGCACTTTGGACAGTTTCTGTTTTATTTACACTTTGAGCACATGTGTTTAAAACTAATTTAGGTGGCAAGATTCTTTCAAAGTCCTCTTTAGAAGTAATTGCCTGACAAATTTTAGCATCACTCCAGTCAGGGACCCTAAACTTCTATGATGTAAAAGAAGGATTACAACTAGCTTTTTTGCAGGGAATCCCAAGCCTTTTAGTGATTAGATGCTTTCAATTCATAAAAGTCTGTTTTCTTAAAAAAAAGAATAGAACCTACCCTCTTCTCTCTTATATGAGTGGGTTAATTTGGTTCCATGGTTTTTGAAGGCTAAGCGAATACATATAAAGGTCTTGCTGAGTTCCCTAAACATATTACTTAGAACATAACTAATTACTATTAAAAGCAGATTTACCAAAAATAAACTAGTTTTCATTGGAGGCCACAGTTTCCTCATGGATTCTCAGTGGTCGTTGTGGGTGAGGCTTAGTCTTGGGATTGGTTTGATGAAATCATAGGACTATCTCACTGGACAGTGGCCATTGATAAACCCTGTGCTGAAAATATACCAGGCTCTGCTCATGGGGCCCATGTTTTTTCCTTAGAGCTTTGCAGTCGGTCACTCATTTGGCTATGCAAAGACAGGGCCTGGAATTGTTTTCTGGGGAAGATCTTGCCCAGAAGTGATCCTTCCTCTATGCAAGAGAGGAGTGGCCTTTTGTGTCCCTCGTGTCAAATATTCAAGGTCAGATTTCTGTTAGTGGACATTATCTTGAACTTTCCATTGCCAAATTCTTACGGAAAACTCATTTATAAGAAATTACATTCACCAAGAATTGCTTAAAAGATATGAAGTCTAGTTATTGCCCTAAGCTGTAAAATTTAAGTCTGAATTTTATCCTGAGTTAAACTGGAGTATAGCTACTAGAGCAGTGCCCTTCCAGTAGAGGTAAATTGTGAACCACTCATATTCATGTTTTTAGGAGCCACCTAAAGGTGAGAAAGGTAAAAAGAACAAGTGAGATTAATTTTAAATCTATGTAATTTAACCCAATATACCTAAAATACTATCATTTCAATATGTAATCAATATAAAAACTTATTAATGAGATAGTTTACTTTTGGGGGGTTCTAGTCTTTAAAATATGGTGTATATTTTGTACTTACAGCATATCTCAATTTGGACTAGCCATATTTCTTTTAAAAAAAAATGTTTGTAATGTTTATATTTTAGAGAGCGAGAGAAAGACACAGCAGGAACAGGGAAGGGGTAGAGAGAGAGAGGGAGACCTAGAATCTAAAGCGGCCTCCAGGCTCCAAGCTGTCGTCAGCACAGAGCCTGATGTGGGGCTCGAACTCCCGGACCGTGAGATTATGACCTGAGCTGAAGTTGTACACTTAACCAACTGAGCCACCCAGGTGCACCATGGACCAGCCATATTTCAGATGCTCAATAGCCACATGTGGTTGTAGCTCTTATAGTGGATAACACATTGTAGACCATTGTAAAGCTATGTATGAATGTGCCTGAATTATAGCTAGTTTTGTTAAGCCAATGAGATGTCATGAAAATAACAACACTGTCGTTCTTGGTGTAGATAGAAGAATGCAGAATACTACTTCATATTATCATGAAGACTAATAGGAGTGTTTGGGATGCTAGAAAGCCAAGAGAGAAATTAATGGCCTATTTCTAGTATCTGAGCAGTGCCGAATGGCCTAAGTTCTGGGTATAAACTTTACTCCTTGGTTTGCTTCTTTTGCTTTTTCGGTTTTGCTTCTTTTCAGCTCATTGAATGTCATATAGCAACACGTCACGCATTTTTTTGTGTGTGGAATAAGGATGGGGTCCATAAAGTTTTGTGGTATTTAAATTCTTATTATATTTAAGTAATTATGTCAGTCTATATTTTATGGAAAATAGAATTGAAAAAATATTACAAAGCTGAAGTCTCTCAGTTGACTTTTGGTTCTTTTAAAATTTAGTTGAATAAAACTTGGGATGATAATATCTAAGTTATTTGGGCTAATATGGGACTATATAGAAATACTAACTGGTGATTTCTGTTAGCAGTTCTCAAATTTCAGCATTTATCAACATCAGCTGGGGAATATGTTAAAAATTTGGTGTCTTGGCCATGCCTCACAGGTAGGCTATGATTAGTAGATTTGGGTTGGGTTCTAGAAAATGATAGTTTAACAAGTTCTCTTGGATTTCATATTCCTGGTAGCTGCTTCTCCCATCTTCTTCCTAACCATAATCTCCCAGAAAAAAAAATGCTTTCCGTACCTGACCCCCACAGTCTTTTTCCTTTGGTCTTTTCCCCAGCCCTAGCTTTATTGAGATATAACTGACATGTAACATGTTTAAGGGGTAAAACATGATGAGTTGATACACATATATTGCAAAATGATTACCACTGTATTGTTAGCTAACATCTCTATCACCTCACATGATTTCCATTTATTTTTGTAGTGAAAACATTTAAGATCTACACTCTTAACAAGTGTTATGTATATAATATAGTAGTTTATAATAATAGTATTATTAACTGTAATCACCATTAGGTCCCCAGAACTTGTTCATCTTATAATTGGAAGCTTTTATATTTTGATCTCTAATTCCCCATTCCCCTCTGCCCTCTCTCCCTACCTCTCATTCCCCAGTATTTTTTTTTTTTTATCTCTCTTTCCTTGGCCTCTCTGGCTACTACCATATTTTGTATGGCAACTCCTTATGCAAGGAACCCTCTAAATATGTATTCATTATTCTTTAAATAAAATGGATGGGTGAGAAGAGAAAGACAAAGGATGGGACTTTAACTGAGTCCTACTCTGGAAGGGTCTCCCCATTGGCAAAGCCACTCCTTCGGACCTCTGTCACACCTGCACATTGCAAAGTTGTCAGAGCCCATGGAGAGTGCCCTGAGGGAGGGAAATTGCTGCTTCTCAACTTATAATAAATCTGTGGTTCATAACAAACAAACAAACAAACAAATAAATAATGACTTTCTCTGCCTGCAAAGCTTATAGTAGATGGACCAAGAATGAGGACCAGAAGATTGCGGAGAAGGCAATGCAATTCTGGTAAACTCAGAAGCTCTGTTTTGGCAGTGGGAGGCTGCTTAGCACCTGCATTTAGTAAGAGGTGAAAGATTTATTTGATCTGAAGAGAAACCAGAGTGTGGCATCTGCATTTAGGACATTGACTTTAAACCCTGTAAAGAGATGATTTGATCTCCCCACCCCCCAATTTTGTGGGTAACCCTAGGTACCATATGATGTGGCCTAGGCATAGAAACCATAGGGAGCTGTGGTATATGGGCAGAGAAGCAGGCTTTAAGGACCTAAGTGTGGATCTCAGCTGTGTCACCCACTGGCTTGGTACTTTCATCTGGAAATCAAATCTAGAATTACAGCTCCATCCTAGGGCAGCTGTGGAGATAACATGGCGGTGAGGGTCGGAGCAGAGGGTAGACAAGAGGTGTCAGAAAAGCAGTCCTTTTAAAGTGAGCCTGTTCAGGGGGACCTGGGTGGCTTAGTCGGTTAAGCGTCTGACTCTTGGTTTTGGCTTAGGTCATGATCTCACGGTTCATGGGTTTAAGCCCCACGTTGGGCTCTGTGGTGACAGTGCAGAGCCTGCTTGGGATTCAATCTCTCCCCCTCTCTCTGCCCTTCCTTGCTCTCTCTCAAAAATAAATATTAAAAAAAAAAAGCTTTAAAAAATAAAGTGAATCTGTTCATAATGGGAAGCCAAGTTTTATAGTCAATAGGAAAAAGGGGTTTGATATGGAAAAGGAAGAGTTCTAATTATGGGTATCAATTTATCTTGCATACAACAAAATCTAGCTTTAGTCACAAATACGGCCTAATTGTTAGAAGGAAAAAAAGAACATTTAAATGAAAGCATTGACATTTTCAAAGTTGAGGGGAGTTACTTTTTTCAAGGAAATTGTATAATAGCACAATGTAATATTTGTCTTTCTTACCACAACTGTGAAAGGCTTACTACAAAAACTGCCAGGGCTCTATCGACTTTCCCACAGCCTGTGTTTAATCCTGTGACATTCAAATTGCTCTTAATTTTCTTCCTCCTTCACTTGTCAACTATTCTAACTTTTCCAGGCCCTTGTTAATCAGTGGTTTTGAATGTGGTTCGAGAAGTTATTCAAAATCTCTTTCATTGACTTTTATGAATTCCTGAATCTCTCAGTAGTTCATGCAGTTTCTCTTTTTAGTCAGTTTATTCTTGGAGCGTCTGAGTCTCCGTGAGTGACTGACTGACAGGTGTGATTGGCAGGGATCAACTCTATCATTGCAGGGAAGAAGTAGCTGAATAGGGGTGAATTTAAAAAGTCTTTAGCGGCAGAAAAAATACGTGAATTAGAAGATACAATTATAGAGAAAGAGGAAGCCAAGAAAAAGAGAGAGAAATTGGTCCAGGAACATGAAAGGAGAGTTCGAAAGCTGAGTGATACAATCAAACGGAAGAATATCCATATCATAGGAATTCCAGAAGGAGAGAGAGAGAAAGGAGCAGAAGGTGTACTTGAACAAATAATACCTGAGAACTTCCCCAACCTGGGAAAGGAAACAGATATTGAAATCCAAGAGGCACAGAGAACTCCCCACAGACGTAAACTGAATCGATCTGCACGACATACAGTGAAACTGGCAAAATACAAGAACAAAGAGAGAATTCTGAAAGCAGTTAGGGATAAAAGGGCCCCAACATACAAAGGGAGACATATCAGGGTAGTAGCAGACCTATCTACTGACACTTGGAAGGCCAGAAAGGAATGGCAGGAAATCTTCAGTGTGATGAACAGGAAAAATATACAGCCAAGAAGCCTTTATCCAGCAAGCCTATCATTCCGAATTGAAGGAGAGATCAAGGTTTATCCCAACAAAAAATGGAGGAATTCATCATCACTAAACCAGCCCTACAAGAGATCCTATGAGGGAAATGTTGCAAGGAACACAAAGTCCCAGAGACACCACTACAAGCATGAATCTAACAGAGAACACAATAACTCTAAACCTGTATTTTTCAATAATAACACTGAATGTAAATGGACTAAATGCTCCAATCAAAAGACAGAGTAGCAGAATGGATTAAAAAGATTAGATCCATCTATTTGCTGTTTACAAGAGACCCATTTTAGACCTGAGGACACATTCAGATTGAAAGTGAGGAGATGGGAAAACATCTATCATGCTACTGGACATCAAAAAGAAAGCTGGAGTAGCCATATTTATATCAGACAAACTGGACTTTATTTTTTATTTTAAAGGCAAAGAAGGGCATTATATAATAATTTCAGGGTCTATCCATCAGGAAGAGCTAACAAGTATAAATGTCTATGCACTGAATTCAGAAACACCCAAATACATAAGACAATCACAAACATCGATAAGAATGTGCTAATAGCCAAATATGGAAAGAGCTTAAGTGTCCAACTGATGAATGGATCAAGAAAATGCAGTTTATATATACAATGGAATACTACATGGCAATGAAAAAGAATGAAATCTGCCATTTGTAGCAACATGGATGGAACTCAAGGGTATTATCCTAAGTGAAATATGTCAGGCAGAGAAAGATACCATGTTTTCACTCATGTGGAACTGGAGAAACTTAACAGGACCATAGGGGAGGGGAAGGGGGAAAAACAGGTGGGGGAGAGGGAGGGAGGCAAACTATGAGAGACTCTTGAATACTGAGAACAAACTGAGGACTGATGGGGGGGAGGGGAAGGGGGATGTTGGCATGGGGAAGGGCACTTGTTGGGATGAGCACTGGGTGTTATACGGAAACCAACTTGACAATAAACTATATTAAAAATATATATCAGAAAAAAAAAAGTCTTTAGCTCATTGTTTTGTGAACTGTTTTGCTTTCTTCCTCAGCTCCTTAATAGAGTGGAGCTGGATAATGAATACCTAGGATAAAAAGATCACTTTTTTGTCAAAAGAATTTGAAAACAATAGTACTGTGAAAATGTAGGAAGTTCTTTCGGGGAAGGTTTCAAACATTTTCTATCCTAATACTTGAATCGAAATTAAATTTGGTGTCAATAAGCAGGATTGTGGTGCTGAACAGTTTCCTTTTCCGTGTGCTTCACACTGATGTTCATTGAATTTGTTGGTCCTCCCTGATGATTCTGCAAACCACTGGGAATATCAGAAATTGGGTGATTTATTAATTATTATTTTAAATGAGTACTTTTTCTAGTCTTAAGACTGTAAATTCCTTGAGAATGGGGTCTGTTTCATCCGTGGTTGCCTGGAGCTGGAATGACGGCTCACAGGCAGCAGGCACGGGAGATTGCTGGTATGAACAGTCAGGGCAGTTAGCACTCTGTGTTTACGACTTACATGTGACTCCCCTCCCTCACGTGATGATGCCTTCTTGTTTGATTACATCCCCTTTTCTCTCTACGGTGCCTTTTGTTCACCTTGGTAATAACAGCAAGCCTCAGTTGGTAATCTCAGACTTTGAAATGTAACCTGCATGTCTGCAGCTTGTGCCCACAACTGTCTCATGTGCCAGTGAAATTGCTTCCATTAGAAATCTTAGTGTGGTGGCAAATCGCCTGGAAAGCTAAAGACAGCAGTTGAATGGACATTGAATGGACATTGTTCTTGGTGCTCTGCTGAACAAAAAAAGGTCTAACTACATTTGCCAACTTAGAGGTGACACCTGTCTGTCATTTCCAGTTTTCCATGGAGCATACATTCTCGTGGGATGGAGCCACTAGACACTAGACAGGCTCTAATGACTCATACTGGATATTAGAATGTGAAAGTGCTATGGAGGAAAAATAAAGCAGGGAAAGCGTAGTGTTGAGGAAGCTGAAATTTTACATGGAGTGGTCTGGGAAGGTCCTGCTGAAAGGGTGGCATTTGGTAAAAATGTGAAGGGGTAGCAAAATGAGACATGTGGCTATCGAAGAGAAGAGCTTTTGTGGTAAAGGAAACAGTAGATGCAGAGGTCCTGTGGTAGAGTATGACTGTCACCTTCCAGGAGTTGGAGGGGGTCTGGGATAGCATGAGCATGGGTGGCCATGGTGGTAGATGGAGTCAGAGAGGACCAGATCATGTGGTCCTTGTAGACCATCATATGGGTTTTGGCTTCTATTCTAAGTGATATGGGGGGCCCTGGAAGGTTTTGGGTAGAGAGCAAATGATCTGACTTCCATTTGAAAAAAGTCATTCTGGTTGCTCTTTCGAGAATAGACAGCAAGAAATCAAGGATAGGCGCAATGAATGAGATGGTTTTTGTTTTTGTTTTTTTTTTTTTAAAGTTATTTATTTTGAGAGAGAGAGCAAGTGAGGAGGGAAGGAGAGAGAGAGTGGGAGACAGAAAATCCCAGGCAGGCTCCACGCTGTCAGTGCAGAACCCAGCGAGGGGCTTGAACCCATGAACTGTGAGATCATACCTGAACCAAAATCAAGAGTTGGATGCTCAACCAACTGAGCTACCCAGGTGCCCAAAGGAGGTGATTATTTATTCCCAGGACAGATGATAGTGGTTTGGGTCAGACTGAAGCCATTGAAATATAATTCCTATCTTCCCTTTTTTAAATTGGATTCTTTCTTTGAGAATTCATGCCATGTTTCCATGGCCTGTTCATACCTTTCAAAGTTCAGTTCAATTTTTCTCATTAGGCTTTTCTAAAACACTCCAGTCCCTGCTGATTATTCTCTGCGATGAATTCTTACTGACTTCTGCACTTACACCTAACAGTATAGAAGGGAGTTGTTCTCTATTTCTTTCATTTAGATTGTTTTTTATATTTTTCCGTAGGATAGCAAGGACCTTATCTTGTACTTTTCAGCATAAAGTAGGCACTTGACGTAATAAATCCTCTTTGAATGTCTGACTAAATTCTAGAGAAAAGTCCACATGTGCTCCTACTGTTGAGCTGGTCCTTTCAAATTCTTCTTTACTCATTAGTGGCAGTTAACTCCATCCATTCATTTATTTGAAAAACATTTACTGAACACTTACTGTATAACATACAAGAAAATAAGAAATTGTCCTCAAGAGAGTTTATAGTCTGGCAGAAGAAGACATGAATCTTTATAATCCGACTCTGAGGCGTTGTGAAATATAGGGGATAAGAATGTAAAAAGGCCCCTGGCAGGGACACCTGGGTGGCTCAGTCGGTTGAGCTCCTGACTCTTGATTTCGGCCCAGGTCATCATCTCCCAGGGTTGGGGGGGAGGGATTGAGTCCGGCATTGGGCTCTGCACTGAGTGTGAAGCCTGCCTGCTTAAGATTCTTTTTCTCCCTCTGCTCCTCTACCCTGCTCATGCTCTCTCCCTCTCTCTCTTAAAAAAAAAAAAAAAAAGGCCCCTGGGATTCAAAAGTAGGGGAGTTGCCTTCTGGCTGGGTGTTCTTCAAGAAGGGTGGTCTCCAGGCCTTGAAGGTGTGGTGGGTGCAGTGGGTGGAGAGAATGGCGTGGACAGTGCCAGGCACAGATAAGTTCACATGGACAAAGTCTGTATGGCACTTTCTCATGTGTCTATTTAAGGAAGTATAAAGAAATAGAAGACCATGGGGGAAGGGAAGGGGAAAAAATAGTTTCAAACAGAGGGCGGCAAACCATAAGAGACTCTTAAATACTGAGAACAATCTGAAGGTTGAAGGTTGATAGGGGTGGGGGAGGGGGAAATGGGTGATGGGCACTGAGGAGGGCACTTGTTGGGATGAGCACTGGGTGTGGTATGTAAGCAATGAACCGTGGAATGTACCCTCAAGCCCAAAAGCACACTTGACACACTGTATGTTAGCCAATTTGACAATAAATTATCTGAAAAATAAACGGAAGTATAAAGAAATCCACCCTTCAGGTTTCAGCTTCATCAGCTTTAACATCACTACCTTGAGAGGCCTGCCCTGCTCAGCCTGCTTAGACTTGGTCCCACCCCTGCCCTTTTGTTTGCTTCCGTACCGGGCCTGTCCTTATGTTACTTGATCAGGAGTGCTGTCATTGAAGCAGTGCTGCCGGGTGAGGAGACGCCAGAGTCAGAGAGGCCTGCTGAGACGTGCTGGTCTGGAAAGGATCCGACGTGAACTTGGCTTAGTCCTGCTGTGGTGGTAAGAATGGAAAGAGAGAAGCATTAAGGCTTAAAAAATGTGTTCTCTGGGGTTCAGAGTACATGCAGCCATTACTAGTGTTTCTGGTTATGACCTCTGTGTGTTTTATGGAGTAAACAATTATATTGGAATATAGTCGATTGTCTTTTCTAGCAGCTTCTGACAATCAGTAACTAGAAGCTTATGTTTCGTGGTTTGCATCGCATGGAAAACTTTCCCACGAAAATGTGTTCCAGTCACCACAAAGTGAGGCAGAATTTTTAATTTCTGAATTCCATTTACCAGCAATTGGTAATTATCTGCAACTTCAACTAAAGATGATGTTGTGGGGTGTATTACACACACACACACACACACACACACACACACATACACACGACATCTTTTGCCCTAGGGATGTTCAGGGAGTAGAAGTTTAATATCTTTCAAAAGAGATGACTGTAAAATGAATTGATTCCACTTCCTCCACACAAACCATCAATATTTGTCAACAGATAAGCAAACCACCAACAGTGCTTGATATACAAGCAAAGGCTTTTTCTTTTTCTTTTTTTTTTTAAATACTTAGACCCTGGAACTTCATGTGTATTTACTGAAAAACAGGTTGATTGTAAACACATGAAGTTTTGGTTCCCATTTTTCTAATTTGGCATACTGTTTGAAAATGATTCTTGAAATGAAGTCTTACTCTTCTTAATTTAATAGAATTTTAAAAATATAGACAAGTGTTTTAAAAAATCGGGGGCACCTGGGTGACTCAGTTGATTAAGCGTCTGACACTTGGTTTTGGCTCAGGTCATGATCTCACAGTTCGTGAGATCGAGCCCCATGTTGGGCTGTGCACTGACAGTGCAGAGCCTTCTTGGGATTCTCTCCCGCCCTGTCTCTCTGCCCCTCCCCCACTGGTGTGTGCGTGCTCTCTCTCCCTCTCAAAATAAATGAACTTGTAAAATACAATAAGAAATTGATATCCATGCCAATGAATATCATCCCAGTAAGGCACTCATTACAATCTACTTTCAACTTTTGAGGTAAATGAGTAAAGTTGTTGCCTTTCTTCTTCCCATACTTGCTATCCGATTCTGTTTTCTTATTACATAGGGAAGGGTCTGTCATTTGGGTGCTCATATTTTGTTAGTTTCGCTTTTCTTTTTCCTTTATTTTTGCCCAGCATTCATCTTCTCTTCTTCTAGTTACAGCCATTTGCCTTTTCCTTAGGAAGCTGCCTTCAGGTTTGGTCCCGATGCCTTTCCCTCTCCCAGGGCGCCAGCAAGCTTTGTGAGACTTGCCTCCTCAGCGGTGCCCTGTCTCGCTGCCCCTGCACGTCTGAGTACTGTTAGTTGTCAAACTGCACGTTTTAATGGGTAAAAAATTACATCTCATTTTTAAAAAATTTGTTATTTGATATATAATTATTAATTACTTAACTTTTTTCTTTTGCCAATTATCTATTCAGACCTGCAAAGTTTAATAATTGAATTCAAAACTTTATTGAGTTTAAGGAACTCCAAGGAGTTGAACCGAAGCTTAATGATTTTCTCTTCTTTATCTCGTTGTATATTCAGTGATGGAAGGCTAGAACAACATCTTGAAAGCACTGTTGCACTCAGTATTTAAAATTGAAAGCTTTTTGGGGCACCTGAGTGGCTCAGTTGGTTAAGCATCCGACTTTGGGTCAGGTCATGATCTTCCGACTCCTGAGTTTGAGCCCCGTGTTGGGCTCTGTGCTGACAGCTCAGAGTTTGGAGTCTGTTTCAGATTCTGTGTGTGTCTCTCTCTCCGCCCCTCCTCCACTCACACTCTCACTCAAAAATAAATAAGCATTAAAAATATTTTAAAATTAAAAGCATCTGGAACTTAAAATGATTTCTTCTTATTTGTGTACATTCCTTTTCCAAACTGACAAGTGGACTATTTTTATGTTGTGGATCCTAACATATTATTTGCTGAAATTGTGAGAAGGACAGGTTTTTCCTAAAGAGAAAGATCCTGGAGGGTGAGTTGCATTTTCTGATACTTTTCCCCCTGAGAAGAGGAAGTGAGAGGCAAGACAGCTTGAGTCAGCCCAGGCTCTCTGTCAATGCCCTGGTGTCCAGGGAGCACTTACTGGCAAGTGGTATAGCAGGGATTTTCTGGTACTAATCATTCTACTAGAACATTCTTGCCGAGTAAGGTAAGTATTGGGGTTATGGTTATGTGTGATAAACACTGAGTGATGACTACGATTGCTTCCTCTTAGCAGCAGACATGGTGGAAATCCCCTGGGAGAGATCTGTAGTTGTGAATTTGGTAATGGCGTTCTTCATTTCCTACGTCAACTGCCCTTGTATGTCTGATGAGCCGTTGATTTCTCTTCCTAGGTTTCTCACATCTCCACTTACTGCAGGCTAATTATATTTTCCTTAGTGTTTCTTGACATATATTTTCCCTTTTGTTTGCCTCATTTATATAGTAGAACACACACGGAGTTTGAAGCATAGTATAGTTGAATAGATGTGTGCATACGTGTGTGTGTGTGTTTATATGGTTTTTTGTTTTTTGTTTTGGAATTTGAATGGTTAAACAAGGTCATTAGTTATTATTTTTGTCTAGACCAGTGTCTGGTCTAGGAAGTTAAAATCCTAGGGTGCATTTCCAGCTTGTAAAAATCCCTTGTCTTGGAATGTTGTCAGTACTTACCCTTCAGGTGAAATTTAGTGAATTGACATTCACCTCCAGATTCTTGAGCAAAAATATTTTAAATGAAAACACTTGCTTAACGTATTTGTCATCTGCTACTGTCTGTGTCTTCTACGCAAAATCTGCAGTTTTTGAAAATGAAGTTGGATACTAAGGTGTTCTGCAATTTGCTTGATAATTACATCCCTGCTGACCTCTGGAAGAAAAGTGATTTTGTTTTTAGCTGTCGTTTAAGCAGATGTCGGTTATCTGGGAGGGCAGCACAGTGCAGACCTCATCTAAATGGAAGGGGGAGGAGTTTCAGGAATGCTTCATCATATTACATTGTGTCCTTTGGGAATGGGCCCTAGAGCTGCAGCAGAGGCTCCTCATGGGAGGGATTCTCTAAGGAGCTTCCAAGGACCAGCTCTCTGTTTAATAGGTATGGTGGGTACTAAGCAGTTTCCCTTACCATTGGCTTTATTTCGTAAAGCTTTTCAGAAGAGCATAGATACGTTTCTGAAAAAAAATTTGTCTTTCTGGTTGCATAAGGCATAGGTATGAAACCTATGAAGGTTTCCTATGAAGAAGCAAGTCAAGAATTCTTAGATTTCAGTAGGAAAAAATGTCAAGTAGCCATTCTCTGTTATTTCAGTGGCTAATTTCCCCATGTGGGAATATTGCATTGAATCAGGTAGTTATAAAGGAAGATGTTATCTATAATATTCAGAGTGGTTTGGTTTTTTTTCATTTTCATGCAACCTTGATAGTTAATTTTTGCATGATGTTTGATCTTATTTACTGTGGAAACATGAACTCTAAAATTCACTTTACTTTTCTTATAGGGGAAAAATGAAATTTTCTACTACAGGCTTGGACTTTGTCCCTCATTGTAATCTAAGCATTTTATTTTATTTTATTTTATTTTATTTTATTTTATTTTAGAGAGAGAGTGCACTCACTTGTGTGCGAGTGGGGGAGGGACAGAGAGTGAGGAAGAGAGAGAATCTTAATTAAGCTCCATGCTCAGCATGGAGCCCAACACAGGGCTTGATCCCATGACCCTAGGATCATGACCTGAGCTGAAATCAAGATTTGAGGGCCCAACTGACTGAGCCACCCGGATATCCCCTGTAATCTAACCATTCTAATTTTTTTCTTTCCCATTGATCTAAGTTATGTAAAGTAAAATATCTGAATGAGTTTTTTAAACCCTGAACTAATAAGGTTTTTAGAGATGATTTTAGTTGATTTTAATTAATAAACAATAAGGCTATTATTAAACAGAAACTTGCATTTGAATATTTATTTTTATTCCTGGCTCCTAAAAACTAGGAACTTGGCCCATCCTCACAACAGTCTTTGGGACCTAGTGACTTGGGTATATTGCATTTACTTCAAACTCACCTGAGATCGTATTGATTTTCTTAGCCCCATCAATGTTTCTGGGATTTTATTGTCTCTTGGACTGAAAAATCCAGAATTTAGTCCTGATTTTTCCCTATTTTAATCTCTGTATTCATTCTGTTGTTATGTCTTTGGGCTCTTTCTTTGAAATATTCTTAATTGATAGCTTTCATTTCTGTATTATTAAAATCCATTTCTCAGCACTCAGCATTGGATACCTTAATTAATTAGCTTCTAACTGGCTTCTCCTGTCTCCTCCATTACCCTCCTCTTACAACCAGCCCTGCAGAGGCTCTCAGATTGTTGCTCATACTTATTTTAATATTTTGACTCTTCTGCTGGAGACCCTGAAATGGCTCCCTGCTCATCACTCTTAGGTTTCAACTGACTTGTTTCCTGTTCTGTGCCTGAGGTTCTTCTAATCTCACCTCTCAATTACTGGCTTGTGGGTGTGGGGTTTTAAAAGTTCTTTCCTGGGGCACCTGGGTAGCTCAGTCTGTTGAGCATCTGACTTCGGCTCAGGTCATGATCTCACAGTTCATGGGTTTGAGCCCCATGTCAGGCTCTGTGCTGACAGCTAGCTCAGAGCCTGGAGCCTATTGCAGATTCTGTTACTCCCTCTCTCTCTGACTCTCCCCTGCTCACACTGTCTCTCTCATAAATAAAACATTAAAAAATTAAAAAAAGTTCTTTCCTAAGTGGATTGTTTGCAAATTGGAATTATTTTTTTTTTAATGTAGAAATAATTATTTAAGAGATGTGGTTGAGTTGACAGCTATAACTCAGAGGGCTGTGTATCCATCTGTAGATGACTTCTGGGAGCCAGGAGCCATGTTGAATAGGGAGGCAGGGGAAAAATGGGACTCACTTCCTAAGTATAGGATCATCTAGCATGAGGCAGAACTTAGAGTAATTTTTCCTGTAAAAAGGTAGTCTTCAGCATTTGATTTCTCTCAACTGTCTCCCAACCCTTAGAGCTACTGCAAACTAAATAGCGCATTAATTAATTCAGGAATTACATTGCTACTAAAAATAACAGTATTTGCTTTGTACTGAACACTTTGACATATGACTTTTATCTAAAATTTTTTAAAATATTTCTTTATTTTTGAGAGACAGAGCAGAGAGAGAGGGAGACACAGAATCTGAAGCAGACTCTAGGCCCTGAGCTGTCAGCACAGAGCCTGACACAGGGCTCGAACTCACGGACTGTGAGATCATGACCTGAGCTGAGGTCGGACGCTCAACCCACTAAGCCACCCAGGCACCCCTCACTTAAGATTTTTCTCATCCTTACAGCAATCTTGCATGGTACTTTAAAGTCACTTCCATTTAATAATTGAGGCAGGGTGAAGTTTAAGCATGTGCAGCTATTGATTTATAAAGAGAAGTCTTACAAATAAGCTATATATTTGTAAATCACTTGAAGTGTTGTGTGAATGTTTGTTAAAGAAATATACAAATAAGCTCCATCCTTTCTCCACGTCAGCTCTTCCCTTGCTATACCCAAGCACCACTGAGGCACTGTTCCTGCTTTTAAAGACTGTATAGCTTCAAGGTTGATGGTTTCTTTTGCTGTTCAGATATAGTTTGATATAGTCCCACTCGTTTATTTTTGCTTCTGTTGCCTTAGCTTTTGGTGTTGTATCCAAAAAAAATTATTGCCAAGACTCATGTCAAGATGCTTACTGCCTATGTTTTCTTCCAGGAGTTTTATGACTTCAGGGTTTATTTTCAAATCCTTAATCTGTTTTGAGTTGGTTTTTGTATACTGTGTAAGATAAGGGTCCAGTTTCATTCTTCTGCACGTGGCTGTCCAGTTTTCCCAGTGCCGCTTATTGTGGAGTCTGTCTTTGCCCCAGGCTTACACTCTTGTTGGGAGAAGTATGCAGTAACCAAATACATAAGTATGTGGTACTGTGTGACACATCAGGTCATAGTAATTGCTTTGGAGAAAATTACAGCGAGAGAGGAGAGATGGGGAAGGTGGGGTGTTGCAACTTTAAATACGATGGCCATTGTATTTAAGAGAGGAGGTGACATTTGAGCAAGTTCCTGAAAAAGACTCTAATGGGTTACATTCGTGAGAAGGAAGTTGAGCAGGTTAACCTGTGCTCAATGGTATATTTCAACTGTGTTTAGCGTGTGTCACAATTTTCCGTCTTAACATTTTAAGATTTAATTTCCACAAGAAATAACTATGTGGGTCAGAGGTGAAAGAAAAGAGGACTGTTCCTGAATGGGGAGTGTCTGGGAGAAGATAAACCTAAAAGGACTAGTAGGGAAATCTACTTGTCCCTAATTGCCAGGGGGAATCTGTACGGATGAAATCAAGGGTCACAGGTGTGTGATGGCCTTTGCGATCATGTGACCTCAGACTATGGAAAGTTGTCTCTGACATCATCAGTTGACAAGTAGAATAATAGGTTTTATTTTGACACAAGAAGATTGTTGCATGGCTGGGCTTTCATAAACACTCTTGAGAGCTTTATGTCTGAGAAGCTTAAACCTTACTCCCTCACATTGTAGCATTAATGCTTTGTGCCTGTCTGTCTCTTACAGCGTTGTAGGAAGCTAACCTCAGGATGGCCAGCTCAGCCCGGGAGCACCTGCTTTTTGTGCGGCGTCGAAATCCCCAGATGCGGTACACATTGAGCCCAGAGAACCTTCAGAGCCTCGCCGCCCAGAGCTCCATGCCAGAGAACATGGCCCTGCAGAGGGCAAACAGTGACACAGACCTGGTGACCTCGGAGAGCCGCTCCAGCCTGACTGCTAGCATGTACGAGTACACGCTGGGGCAAGCCCAGAACCTCATTATCTTCTGGGACATTAAAGAGGAGGTGGACCCCAGTGATTGGATTGGACTTTATCACATAGGTGAGTGACATGAAATGGACTTGCATGTGAGTTAGAGCCTATGTTTACTATTTTGTACTTTTTCCTGGGGGAAAAAAATCATACACGTACAAATAAGCTTGGCAAATTCTGGGAATTTGTTTTTCTTTAGAAGGGGGAGAATCAAAAATAATAAATACCTTTGCTGATATGAATTTTGTGGTTACATTTCTACCCTGATTAAATGCCAGAAGCTGCAGATTTTACAATATTTTCTTTTAAAGAAAGAAACATTCACATTGCCCTCAATCAGTAGTCCCATGTGGGGAAGAGGAGGATATTGACTTTTACCAATATTTTTTAACTGACTGAAAAGAAGTCTAGGTTTAGATAACTGATGTGAGAAAAAGTTCTGTAGTTTCTAAAGATTGAATTCCATGAAGATCAACCTGCAGTCTGGGGTGTCTTTTTATATCAAAATTCCTGATGTGTCCTTGTTCAGTTTAGGTGAAGAAAGTGCCATATTCTCTTAATAAATGACTTAAAAATAGGTTGCTATTTGTTTTAATAAAAATGTCCCAGCTGTGTTTAGCTAATTTGTACCTGTTATTCACAGGTGAGCGAATGATGAATGGCACATACCAGAAAATACAAAATTTTGTTTTATTGAAATCAAAACCTATCAACCAGGCTTAAAGAAAATCTAAATTAAACATGATAATGGGACGCCTTGGGGACTCAGTGGGTTGAGCATCCAACTCTTGATTTCGGCTCACGTTGTGACCCCCGGGTCGTGGGATCGTGTCCCATATCGGGCTCCATGCTGAGCTATTTCTACTTATGTAGAACTTGGTGTTCTTGGGTTTGTTGCTGGTCTCAACAGGTCTTCTGCAACCAGTGACTCTGAAAGGCCCAGGTCCCAGCTTCTAAGACGTCAGGTATGGCTCATTTCTATGGTTGAAGGGCCACAACTGTGTTTAGAAGAAAAGCCTGGCCTCCCTGGGACCTGAGAATGACTCAACAGGGACCTGGCTTTAAGCAGAGCCAGCCATTTCTCCTGAGGCTAAGATGGGCTATTCTGACCTCTAGACTGGAGGCAGCCTCATTTCTGTGGGAACTTTGCCATCCCGTGTGGAGCAGGATAGGTGGCAGCGTTGTCATTTTTAACTGACAGCTGTTTCCTGATCCTTTTTCCCTACTGGGTGAGGGCTTGGCAGCAAGCCATTCATCTCAGGGCAGGTAGGCCCTCCCCAGACTCAGGAAAGTTCTAAGCTTATATGGCACTCCAGCCAGTGAGTAGTGTAGCAGTGGGCGGTGAGCCAGCTCTGGCCACTGAGATGTAAGGGAAAGACTTCAGGGAAGCTTCCTTTTCCAGTGAAAAACCAAAGCCTCCTGCAGAGTCATTAAACTTCCCCTTCTCTCGTACCTGGGACCCTGCTGAAAGGCTGTGAGATCTTGAATTGTTGCATCCGTGTAGCGACCATAATATATCAATTGAGATTGAAAACTAAGAATGACAGAGCAGAAAGTTAGAATGAGCATGGCCTGGCACTCAGAGTTCTTGCTATATGTGAAAAAAAAAAATCTTTCTCTCTTTGCTTACTTAAGTCATTATTGTCAAACTGTCTTGGACCTGTCATTAATTCTGAGTTGCTAGGTGTTCTAAAGATGCAAAAGGGAGAAGGGGGGACATCAGCTGCTTGTGAGGGCGGGACAGGGAGCATGTGGGCTACTTCCGGGACTGTGCCCAGGGTTGTTTTACCAGAGTTAAAAACTACTGGGTTTTTTTTTTTTTTTTTTTTGAAAAGTAACAAAAATTTGATGCAAAATTTCTGAGAGTAATAACTCCAAGCCATGCAGAAATTTTTCAAAAGTTTAATAGGACCAGTCATTGTGATGGGAAGAATCTATGAAATGAGTAATTAAGTAATGGGAATATATACCAAACAGTTTCCTTAGGCGCTGTTACGTGAAGGTGGTAAGGTGATACGTTTGGAGAAACTGAAAGAAAAGAGGAAATGCAAGGCCAGGATGGGGAAAAGAATTTCAGGGTACAAATTATGTCACCAGTTTAAGGCTGTTATGGCTAAACAGAAAAATACTGTCTCTTGGGCTCTGTGACATTGGTGTGTGGAGAATCTAGGTTTCATAACAATAGCACATATATATGTCAGATATAGACTCAGACTTCCGTCTTCTTGGTAGGAAGCAACCACCCCTCTTTAGTTGAGTCCTGAGAAGCCGGACTGTTTCCTAGCAACGCCTAGTTTTATTTGCAGAACAGAGACATGGTGTCTATAGAAATAAATCCCAAAGGGAAAGGATTTGGGTGGACCGTCTGGCCGGTGAGGTGTGGCTTACTGGCACACTCTGCACTTTGATCGTGTTTCTCTTGGCTTACATTTTCTTACTCTCTAGAAATGTGAGTGTTGTTTGTGTTTGGCTCATTGTGAATAAGGTTTTGCATTGTACAACTGAGTCCAGATGACTTTTAGCTAATCTGGAGAGAAAATATATACTCCTGGGTCAGAAAATTAAATTGTTCTCCAGGCATGTTAGGCACTATAAAGGCCCTATTGGGAATACAAAGAAAACAAGTTGAAAATATCAAAGTGCCATTTGGGGAAATTTGGGGTGTGAACACAGTTCTTAAAACAGGTGCTAATTATATTTTCTCTCTCCAGAAAGTCTCATATACACCCTGATATTTTCACAGATGATTGCAATGTAGCTATAGCCCTGAATCTCCAAATTACAACAATTAATGCCTTGTAAGTGGTTTTCAAAAAATCACTAGATTTATAATTTATTTTGGTCTCCATAATTAGATGTGACCTCTGACAAGATTAACACTGCTACTCATTGCTTTCTTGCAAGCTGTCTATATAAAAAGAGCCAAATGCTTAAATGTGCAAAACCAGTTAGGGTACCCAATACAAACAGTTTTCCATGAAAAATCAAATGATCACTGTTTAAAGAGGAGATAGAGCATATTAAATTCGTTTCAGGCTCACTATCTAATTCCCCGTGACCTTTGGTCTTGTGCTTTTCTTTCTGGCTATTCAAAAGGAAAACACTTCAAAAGGCTCACTTTGCCATTTCTCATTTCAGGCAAGTTGAAGTCCCTAAACAGAGCTAGGAAAACACACCTTACGAAAGTTAGAAGTATATAGTGTGCTATACACCAGTGCTAGTCTAAGTGCGAGTCTGCAATTGATCTATGACTAGATAAGAAGTTGTCTCTAAAATGTAAATCAATGCCCTGCATCCATCATTGAGAAAATGTCACTAATAAAAAGTTAAATTAAATAATGGGCTTATTGATGTAGGTATTTCATATGTGGCTCAAGCTTTTCTTGCCATAGACCAGTCACAAATAGTTTGCCAGCATTTCTCTGGACCATCCTCAGTGCCTGCATGCCGATTATATCTTCAAAGATGAGTGGCATGACAACAGTATTTTATTATACCTTAAAAAGTATTATGACTTATATATTTTCCATACTTCTTTGCATTTGGATGGTAAAAGAAAGTAGGATCTTAATAGTTAACTAAGGCATTGAGATTATGTATTTTAGAGCTTTAAGATCACAAAATTTAAACTGATTTTTAAAAAATGTTTATTTGTTTTTGAGAGAGAGAGAGAGAATAAAAGTGGTGGAGGGGCAGAGAAAGAGAGACACAGAATCAGAAGCAGACTCCAGGCTCTGAGGTGTCAGCACAGAGCCTGAATTCAGGGCTTGAACCTATGAACCGTGAGATCATGACCTGAGCTGAAGTCCGGTGCTTAACTGACTGAGCCACCCAAGCGTCCCTAAACTGATGTTTTAAAGAAAAAAAAAAACAAGATCCAGAGCGGTGAGCCACACAGCTAGTTGGGAGCAGTCAAGGCTGGAACTTAAGTGTCTTGTGTCTCAGTCTTCATTTTTTTTGCCTCGTGTTGAAAAATGGAGTCCAGTGTTTTCCACCCTTTATTTACTCAGCACCTTCTTTATTTTTGCAGTATTGGATTATTCCCTGTACTATTAATATTTTTCTTTAAACCATCTGATTAAAACACACACACACACACACACACACACACACACACTGGTTATCTACCCTGACTTGTTTTAAGTAGAAAGGTCTGGAACAAGCTTTCTGTGTTAGTTATATTTCTTTCAAAGAAACCTTAACTGTTAAAAAAAATAACATTTGTCTATGTACCAACAAGATTATCACCCACAGTGATATATGTATAACCACAGTTACTTTGAGAAACTCTGGTGTTATCAGTGGTTAAGAACACAGACTGTGCAATCAGACAGATTAGTGAATTCAAATACATTTCCTAGCTTGAGTGAAGTATGTCATGGTTTTTAAACTTCCTGTCCTCATCTGTAAAAAAAAGAAAAGAGAGAGAGAGAGAGAGAGAAAGAGAGGTACCAGTATGGTAAGAAATAAGATACTATGTATAAAGTGCTTGGCAAGGTGCCTGGGCTTTTTGTAAGATCCTGCTGACTGCAAACTATCATCCTTTTGGCTACTATTAATAAAATCACTTTCCTGGTGGTCTGAAGCTGCAGTGCAACTTATCCGCTGGATGAGTCCGCAAGAAGGGATTTTTAGATTAAAGTGACATACCAGGCCACTTCTGCTTATGGAAACCAAAAGCCAGTCCTTTGAATCAGAGTTTTCGAAATTATGTAAAGCATTTAAATTTTCAGTGCCAAATAATACAGGATTTTAATTTGAGTATTATGTAGGTTCTAAACCAACATGCGTTTCAAGGTGATGGGAAAGCTGCAGTTTAATCCAAAATTCAATCACACAGAACAAAGAATTTAGAACGAAGAATTTATGTATGAAGTATTTAGTTTCCAGAATAGCTATCAAATAATAGTGAAGAGTGACTGTTCTTAAGCTCTTTTGGTATTTTTGCATGATTACTGCCAAAGAAAAGTTGTTTGAGGTCATGCCTTTGCATTTTAGAAAATGCTTTTAGAAACTGGGAGCTTTGCGCATGAAATGGTTTTTGGGACAATTTAACTCTAAATTACTTTTTGTTACCTAGTTGTACTCGTCAGCCTCAGTCAGATTATGCTGTACAGATGAGCTAACCCTGAATCCTTAGTGACTTAAGAGAACAAAAGAGGATTTCTTTTGCTGTGTGTCCAGCATGGATTGGCAGGGGCTTACTTTGTACTGTCATTTAGGCATCAGGCTCAGCATCCTCTTGATTTTTGCCATATTGGGTTATTAAAGGATCTGCCATCTTGTCATTACACCATTTGTAACAGAAGGCCTCTCCGGACAAATGTTAAGGGAAGAGAGACTCCTATACCAATTCTTATATGCTTGGCCCCAAGGTGACACATTTCCCTTCAGCCCAGGGTCCACATTCAGCATTAGCCCCATTATCTGCCTAACTGCACAGAGACGGGGAAATGGGGAGAAGCCCTTTGCCATTTAGTGAGCAGTCAGTATTCTGAACTAGTAAATGTGTCTTGCTAACAACATGTCTAGTCTTCTAGTCTGTTTCAAAGCCTAAGACATCTATTCTTCAATTGTCGCTGCAAGAATAGATGCTGGGGATTTAAAAAGTGTCATACTGTGGTATACTCTTTATAAGGTGTTCAGAAGACTGAGAGGACACACCCAGAGCAGCACCAAGGACAGTACCGGAACCATGGGTGTACAACAGCAGTTAGACTCTGAATTCACAGCATTGCATTGGCATCCCAGACCATCAAGATCTTTCTCAGAATATGCATGTTAGAGATTTGGTTTGCAGAGAAGTCCATGTATTTATTTATTTATTTATTTATTTTTTAAATGTTTTTTTTTAATTTATTTCTAGGAGAGAGAGAGAGAGACAGCATGAGCAGGGAAGGGTCAGAGAGAGAGGGAGACACAGACTCTGAAACAGGCTCCAGGCTCTGAGCCGGCAGTCAGCACAGAGCCCGACGCGGGGCTCGAACCCACGAACCGCGAGATCATGACCCAAGTGAAAGTCGGACGCTTAACCGACTAAGCCACCCAGGCACCCCGAGAAGTCCATGTATTTAAAATGGTTATGGAAGAGTTCCCTGGACAGTAGGCAGGCTTTAAAAAGGTGGCTAGCTCAGTGTACCCAAAGAAACTTTAGTGTATTTGATTTCCTAATATCCTGGTAGAAAGCCATACTTGAAACAGGCATTCTTATGTCTACATACTGAGATGATGAGGTGGATTTTATGGTTTTTTTTTTCTTAAATAGTTTATTGTCAAGTTGGTTTCCATATAACACCCAGTGCTCATCCCCACAGGTGCCCTCCTCCATGCCCAACACCCCACTTCCCCTCTTCCCCACCCCTATCCGCCTTCAGTTTGTTCTCAGCATTCAAGAGTCCCCATGGTTTGCCTCCCTGCCGCTCCCCAACTATTGCTCCCCTTCTTCTCCCGCATGGTCCTCTGTTAAGTTCCTCCTAATCCACCTATCATGCAAACATATGGTATCTGTCCTTCTCTGCCTGACTTATTTCACTCAGCATAACACTCTCTAGTTCCATCCATGTTGCTACACAAGGCCAGGTTTCATTCTTTCTCATTGCCATGTAGTATTCCGTTGTATAGATGAACCACATCTTCTGGATCCATTCGTCCATTGATGGACACTTAGGCTCTTTCCATGTTTTAGCTATTGTTGAGAGTGCTGCTATGAACATTAGGGTACATGTGACCCTATGCATCAGCACTCCTGTATCCCTTGAATAAAGTCCTAGCAGTGCTATTGCTGGGTCATAGGGGAGTTCTACTGTTAATATTTAGAGGAACATCCACACTACTTTCCAGAGGGGCTGCACCAGTTTACGTTCCCACCAGCAGTGTAGGAGGGTGCCCATTTCTCTACATCCTTGCCAGCATCTAGAGTCTCCTGATTTGTTCATTTTAGCTACTCTGACTGGCATGAGGTGATACCTCAGTGTGGTTTTGATTTGTATTTCCCTGATGAGGAGGTATGCTGAGCATCGTTTCATGGGTCTGTTGGCCATCTGGATGTCCTCTTTGGAGAAGTGTCCGTTCATGTCTTCTGCCCATTTCTTCACTGGATTGTTTGTGTTTTGGGTGTGGAGTTTGGTGAGTTCCTTATAGATTTTGGAATACTAGCCCTTTATCTGATATGTCATTTGCAACTATCTTTTCCCATTCCATCGGTTGCCTATTAATTTTATGGATTGTTTCCTTTGCCATGCAGAAGCTTTTTATCTTGATGAGGTCCCAATAGTTCATTTTTGCTCTTGATTCCCTTGCCTTTGGGGATGTGTCAAGTAAGAAATTGCTGCAATTGAGGTCAAGGAGGTTGTTTCCTGCTTTCTCCTCTAGGGTTTTGATGGTTTCCTGTCTCACATTCACGTCCTTTATCCATTTTATTTTTGTGTATGGTGTGAGAAAATGATTGAGTTTCATTCTTCTGCATGTTGCTGTCCAGTTCTCCCAGCACCATCTGTTAAAGAGGCTGTCGTTTTTTCCATTGGATACTCTTTCCTGCTTTGTCAAAGATTAGTTGGCTATACATTTGTGAGTCCCATTCTGAGTTCTCTATTCTATTCCATTGGTCTTTGTGTCTGTTTTTGTGCCAATACCATACTGTCTTGATGATGACAGCTTTGTAGTAGAGGCTCAAGTCTGGGATGGTGATGTCTCCTGTTTTGGTTTTCTTCTTCAATATTACTTTGGCTATTCGGGGTCTTTTGTGGTTTCATACAAATTTTAGAATAGTTTGTTCTAGTTTTGAGAAGTATGCTGGTGCAATTTTGATTGGGATTGCAATGAATGTGTAGATTGCTTTGGGTAGTAATGACATTTTAACAATATTTATTCTTCTGATCCATGAGCATGGAATGCTTTTCCATTTCTTTGTGTCTTCTTCAATTTCCTTCATAGGTTTTCTATAATTTTCATCATACAGATCTCTTATATCTTTGGTTAGGTTTATTTCTTGATATTTTATGTTTTTTTTTGTGCACTTGTGAATGGGATCAGTTTCTTGATTTCTCTTTCTGTTGCTTCATTGTCGGTGTATAAAATTCCAACCGATTTCTGTATGTTGATTTTGTATCCTGCAACTTTGCTGAATTCATGGATCAGTTCTAGTAGGCTTCTGGTGGAGTCTGTCGGGTTTTCTATATAGAGGATCATATTGTCTGCAAAAAGTGAAAGTTTGACTTCTTTGCCAATTCTGATGCCTTTTATTTCCTTTTATTGTCTGATGGCTGATGCTAGGACTTCCAGCACTGTTTTAAACCACAGTGGTGAGAGTGGACATCCCTGTCGTGTTCCTGATCTCAGGGGGAAAGCTCTCAGTTTTTCCCCATTGAGGATGATGTTAGCTGAGGGCTTCTCACAGATATCTTTTATGATGTTTAAGTAAGTTCCTTCTATCCCGACTTTCTCTAGAGTCTTTATTAAGAAGGGATCCTGTATTTTGTCAAATGCTTTTTCTGTATCTATTGACAGGATCATATGGTTTTTATCTTTTCTTTTGTTGATGTGATGTATCACATTGATTGATTTGCAAATATTGAACCAGCCCTGTAACCCAGGAATGAATCCCATTTGATCATGGTGGATAATTCTTTTTATGTGCTATTGCATTTGATTTGCAAGAATCTTGTTGAGGATTTTTGCATCTGTATTCATCAAGGATATTGGCCTGTAGTTCTCTTTTTTTTTGCTGTGTCTCTGTCTGGCTTGGGAATCAAAGTGATGCTGGCTTCATAGAATGAGTCTGGAAGTTTTCCTTCGGTTTCTATTTTTTGGAATGGGTATTAACTCTGATTTAAATGTCTGGTAGAATTCCCCAGGGAAGCCATCTGGCCCAGGACTCTTAATTTGTTGGGGGATTTTTGATAACTATTTCAGTTTCTTCACTAGTTTTTGGTCTGTTTAGATTTTCTATCTCTTCTTATGTGAATTTTGGTAGTGAGTGTGTGTTTAGGAATTTGTCTGTTTCTTCTAAGTTGTCCAGTTTGTTGGCATGTAATTTTTCATAGTATTCCCTGAGAATTGCTAGCATTTCTGAGGGGTTGGTTGTAATAAGTCCATTTTCATTCACGATTTTGTCTATTTGAGTGCTCTCTCTTTTCTTTTTGAGAAGCCTGGCTAAAGGTTTGTCAATTTTGTTTATTTTTTCAAAAAACCAACTCTTGGTTTCATTGATCTGTTCAACTGTTTCTTTGGTTTCTATATTGTTTATTTCTGCCATGATTTTTATTATTTCTCTTCTCCTACTGGGTTTGGGTGCTCTTGTTACTCTCCTTCCTTTAGGTTCCTTTAGGTGCGCTGTTAGATTTTGTACTTGCACTTTTTCTAATTTCTTGAAATAGGCCTGGAGTGCAATGTACTTTCCTCTTAGGACTCCCTTTGCCACATCCCATAGAGTTTGAATTGTTTTATTTTCATTTTCATTTGTTTCCATATATTTTTTAATTTCTTCTCTAATTCCTGATTGGCTCATTCATTCTTTAGTAGGGTGTTCTTTAACCTCCATGTTTTTGGAGGTTTTCCAGACTTCTTCCTGTGATTGATTTCAAGTTTCATAGCATTGTGATGTGCAAGTGTGCATGGTATGATCTCAATTCTTTTATAATTTTTGAGGGCTGCTTTATGTTCCAGTATGTGATCTATCTTGGAGAATGTGCCATGCACACTTTAGAAGAAAGTGAATTCCATGGCCTCAGAATGTCGAGTTCTAAATATATCTGTCAAATCCATCTGGTCCAATGTGTCATTCAAGTCCATTGTTTCTTGGATTTTGTGTTTTACCTGGTTATTCTAGGAAAGTTATCTGAGGGATTTTTTTTTTCCCACTCATGAAATTTGTGTCACTTTTCCTTAAAGGATGCTTATATAGGTGCTGTAATGAGTAAATGTGAAATGATTGTATTTTGTGATCGAGTTAAGATGGCATTGGCATGCGGTTTAGAAATTCTTTATTCTGATAAAACCACTACTAAGTCAGAAAATAATTGCTTCCTACACATACTATTTTTATAACGTTTGTTATAATCAGCTTGTTACACTTTTCTAAGGAATAATGGGCGCATCAATAAGAAAACACATTTATAATGCCATTCTTTTATTCCCCTACCTCTCTTAAAGTCTGTTATCAGTTGTTACATGAACTTTCTTTGGTTAGTTTTTGCTTGATGTATCTTTTCCCACTAATTTCCTTTGAGCCATTTTTTGGCATGCTTCAGATATATCTTCTGTGCATTATCTGTAGCTTTATGATTTTTTAATCCAATCTGAGTGACCATCTTTTAAAACTGGCATATTTGCTGTTTTAACATTTGCTGTTATTTTTCACATATTTGACCTTATTTCCATATCTCACTATATTTTCTGTATTTCATGCATTTTATAGTTTTTTTTTGACCTGCTTTTGTGCAAACTTCCATTGAAATGGTGACTTTTATTTACTCCCTATCTGCATATTTTTTCTCAGTCTATTTGCTTGGAAGCTAAACATTCTAGGTCTAGTCTGTTAGCAGTTATTCTCAGAATTTTTGTCATATATTATTGTGTTAAAGTTTAAAATGAATCCATATCTTCAAACACCTGTCACGCTGTATAAGGATCTTAGAACACACTCATTACAGTCACTTCCTTCTCCATCTTCTCTTTTACTATTGGCAACATTTAATTCTAGCCTATTTTGGGGTGCCTGGGTGACTTAGTCTATTAAGCATCCAACTCTGTTTTTTTTCATGTTTATTTTATTTTTGAGAGAGAGAGAGCGAGAGCTCACAAGTGGTGGAGGGGCAGAGAGAGAGGGAGACACAGAATTTGAAGCAGGCTCCAGGCTCTTAGCTGTCAGCACAGAGCCCAACTTGGGGCTTGAACCTATAAACTGTGAGATGATGACCTGAGCTGAAGTGGGACACTTAACCGATTTAGCCACCCAGACACCCTGAGCATCCAACTCTTGATTACAGCTTAGGTCATGATCTCAGAGTTGTGAAATTGAGCCCCACATTGGGCTCCATGCTGGGTATGGAGCCTGTTTAAAAGTCTCTCTCTCCCTCTCCTTCTGCCTCTCTGCTGCTCTCTCTCTCTAAAAAAAAAAAAAAAAAAAAAAAATCTAGCCTGTTTAAAACCCCCTTTCCCTTAATAGTCATTGTTATTATTGTTGTGACTTTTTTATAGACAGGGATTGTTCTAGTTTTATATTCTTCATAAAAAGCCCCCAGAAAACTTAGTGGCTTAAAACAACAATTTATTAAGTAAACAATAAGGATTAAAAAAAAGAGACTGATCTGAATCAGCAGCACTGGAGTACATGAGGTTTGATTTTTTTGTTTTTACAAAACATAGGCTCACACAACAAAAGTTGCATCCTAAGATAAATGGAAGCAAGCAGGAGGATTTCAAATTTAACTTCAAATTCTTGTTGATGTGCCTAATAAAAGAATATTCCTTTTTTTCCTTGTTATAATGTATAGATAATGATACAAGATACCAGGTATACCTGAACTTGTCTTGTCATTTTCTCTAGTGGGTTTTCCCCGTTGTGGGCTTTTGTGTGTTCTCTCATTCATTTTGCACCATTTATTTTTTTAATTAAAAAATTTTAGTGTTTATTTATTTTTGAGAGATAGACAGAGCACAAGCCTGGGAGGGGCAGAGACAGAGGCAGACACAGAATCTGAAGCAGATTCCACGTTCTGAGCTGTCAGTCCAGAACCTGCTGCAGGGCTCGAACCTATGAACTGTGAGATCATGACCTGAGGTGGAGTTGGATGCTCAACTGACTGAGCCACCCAGGTACCCCTGCACCATTTATATTTTTATCTTTATCGTTATCTCTATTTTATGTATTTATTTTTTAAAAATAATTTTTACTTTTATTTATTTTTATTTTTTTAATGTTTTATTTATTTCTGAGAGAGATAGACAGCATGAGCAGGGGATGGTCAGAGAGAGAGGGAGATACAGAATCTGAAACAGGCTCCAGGCTCTGAGCTAGCTGTCAGCATAGAGCTTGATGCGGGGCTTGAACCCACAAACCGTGAAATCATGACCTGAGCTAAAGTTGGATGCTTAACCAACTGAGCCACCCAGGCACCTCTAAGGTTTATTTTTGAGAGAGACGGAGTCAGCATGAGTGGGGGAGGGACAGAGAGAAAAGAAGAGAGAGAGAATCCCAAGGAGGCTCCACAGCACCAGCACAGAGTCCAATGCGGGGCTTGAATTCACCGAACCGTGAGCTCATGACTTGAGTTGAAACCAATAGTTGGATGCCTGACTTACTGAGCCACCCAGGCACCCTTATCTTTATTTAAAAAAATTTTTTAATGTTTTATTTATTTTCGAGACAGAGAGACAGAGCATAAGCAGGGAGGGGCAGAGAGATGGGGAGACACAGAATCCAAAGTAGGATCCAGGCTCTGAGCTGTCTGCACAGAGCGAAATGTGTGGCTTGAACACACAAACAGTAAGATCATGACCTGAGCCGAAGTTGGACACTTAACCAACTGAGCCACCCAGGCGCCCTGCTTTTTAAAACAGTTGTGTACTGGCAGTCTTTGAGTTAGAGTAGAGCTGTGATAACTATCAGTGTCATTATATTAATTTCTGTCTGTTTTCCCCCAGTCTGGCTGACATTATTGTTGAATTTTTGAGTAAATACAGACTTACTTTACAATTGTATGTACTCCATGTGGACAGCAGAGGAACTACAGAGAGCATTTCAGATTTTCATTCTATGTGGTAGGGACCACAGTGTAATAAGTTGAATTCAATGGTGACCTGAAAGAATGCTTCCTTTGTCCTATTTTGTGTTTTTTTTTTTTTGAATTTAATATCTGAATTGCAAAACTCCTAGTATATGCATGCTCATTGAGAAAGCCTGAATTTTCTTTTCCTACATAAAGATTTATGAAAACCAGTCAATTGGTCACATTTTTCTCAATTTACTGTAGTTCATAAAATCACTGGAAGAACAACACTAATTCTGCAATTATATCTAGAGCTTGAACTGAGTAGAGTCCAGTGGATCCATGAACCTCAGTATTGGGTAGTAGAGTGGCAAAAAGGATGGTTTTGGAGTGGGGGTATGGGACACATCTGGATTCAAGTTCTGGCTCATCTCTTTCGTTGGTGCTTGAGAGTTATGTAACCATTCTGAGCCTCAGTCTCTTATGTAAAAATGGGAATAATGTCAACCGTATACATTTGCAGGGAAGGCGAAACCAGATAACATTTGTTAAGTGTACACGGAGGAAGTTGGTTCATAGGAGGTGGCTGCCACCCCACCCACAGACTTTGTGAGAGTCTGCTATTTGTCTGCCACTAGGCAGTGGGATACAAACATGAATCAGCTCGCATTCGGGTGGGATGAGAAATAGGAATGATGCGGTGTGTTCAGGACCATATTACAGGGGCCACGTGAGCGTGGTTTAATTCCTGAGATGGGTTCAGGGACGGGGAAGGTATAGAAGGGGCTTCACAAGGTGATGTTTAGACTTATCATCAAATAGGAAAATTCTTTTTTTTTTTTTTTTTTGGTACTCACATGAGAAGACATCATTGTGGTAGGTGAGAATTTCATACGCCTGTCATCTCTTTCTCATGAAGGGTTTGTGTCTGCTTTACTTGAGGGTTATACCTCCTGTCCCATCCCTTTCTCTGCCTGGCTGACTTCTGTGTATCCTTTTTAAAATTTTCTTTTAAAGAATTTCTTTTATTTTTTAAATGTTGATTTGTTTTGAGAGAGAGACAGAGAGAGAGCGAGAGAGCGGGGGAGGGGCAAAGAGAGAGGGAAACAGAGAATCCCAAGTAGCCCTCTCACTGTGGGCGCAGAGCCCAGAATGAGGCTCTGTCTCAAGAACTGTGTGATCGTGACCTGAGGTGAAATCAAGAGTTAGATGCTTAACCAACTAAGCCATCCAGGTGCCCCTGTGTGTCCTTTTATTTTTTTATTTTATTTTATTTAAAAAAAAAATTTTTTTAAATGTTTTATTTATTTCTGAGAAAGAGACAGGCAGCGTGAGCAGGGGAGGGTCAGAGAGAGAGGGAGACACAGAATTGGAAGCAGGCTCCAGGCTCTGAGCTGGCTGTCAGCAGAGCCGGACGCGGAGCTCGAACCCACGAACCGTGAGATCATGACCTGAGCCGAAGTCGGACACTTAACCGACTGAGCCACCCAGGCGCCCCTCTGTGTGTCCTTTTAGATAGGATTTGGAAGTCATCCACACCATGATGTACCCCCTACCTGTTGCAGGCATTCGGTCTGTTTTCCTGCATCCTTGGGACTTGTCCATATCCGTGTTTCAGTGCCAGTTACACCGTGTTGTGATTTGTCTTTTTCCATGTTTGTCCCTTCAGCCGCACGCTTATCTCCTTAACTGTGTCCTGCGCATGCTGTACGCTGAGCGCCTCACCCAGCTGTCTGTGCAGCGTTATTCATGCAGATTACTGAGTTTCACCAAAGAGTACGCTTTAAGCTAGGGCAGTGAGGATAGAAAGGTGAGTACTTTCTTATTGGAGATTTATTCCACGTGTATAGTGTTCTCCTAATAATTTTATTCAACAGATTATTTTTGGTATTCATTAACTCATTTATTTGTTCAGCAATATCAGGAGTTTACTATATACCACGCATCTGAAAGAATTTTCAATATATCTGTATTTAAGCTCATAGTTAAGGAGCTGTCATTCCAGTTTTTTTTTCAATCGTTACATAATATATTGGCCTTTTGTTTCCCGTTCCTTTACGCATGGATTCTCTCTTTAACATGGAAAGAGCTCTGTGTTTAAATAGAAATAAATTTATTCCCTGAATTCAGTGTGCTTACTGCTTTATGCTTTCATTCTTTTTTGTTTTTTCTTATTGTCTTGTTTCCAAAAATATGCATTTGCTGTTCTAAGCAGTTATAGTGGTTTATCTGAAAGTTGTGGGTAGGTTGGCCTGCAGAGTGTCTATTTGCCATTCTAAAATATACTACTTTTATTGTCACAACATAATTACTACATTTCTGTGAAGAGGTGCTGTTATAAAATTGTTGATGGATCAAAGAATGATCAATCATATTTTTACACCATAAAAATATGTATGACTGTTTTGGAGACTATAATTATAGCACTAACCTATAATATTAGAAGCAAATATATTACTGTGACACTAATCTAAAAAAAAAAAAACCTTGAAATTTCCAACCGAGAGTTTGCATTAACAATAGGATTTTAAATATTTGTATACCTTTTTAAAGTATCCAAATAGGTTTTTTTTAAAGTGTAAGTCTGTGGTGTATTTTTGCTAGGGTGAAGCATTCCATGCAGAAAGGAAAGCCATAAGAATTCAGCCAACATCTGGAGGATATTAAATATTTAGTTTTGGCCTGTGTGACAGCCATTTTTTCCCCATTCACTTAGCTACCAAATCCTGTCATTCCTGAGCTATTTCAAGGAGATAAACAAGGTGAACGGTGTATGCACATGCCCCAGTGTAACTGCTGATATGAGCAAGGTTACAGGTCAGCATCTGTCAGGTAGTTTAGAATTTTCTAGTTCATGTGATCCATTTGCTTGAATGGAGTGCTGTGAAACCAATAAAGTTACTTAAAATTTGCTTATGTTTATCTATTTTGAGAGAGAGAGGGGAGTGAGAGAGAGAGAGAGAGAGAGAGAGAGAAAGAGCCAGGGAGGGGCAGAGAAAGAGAGAGGGTGAGAAAGAATCCCCAGTGGGCTTAACGCTATCAGCGCAGCATCTGAGGCAGGGCTCGATCCCAGGAACTGTGAGATCACGACCTGAGCCAAAATGAAGAGCCAGACACTCAAGTGACTGAGCCACCCAGGTTCCCCAATGATAAAATTACTTTTCAAAAATTAATTATTATTGGTTGTAAACATCTCCCTAACTAGAATAATACTGCTAAGATACGTATCGTGCTCATGTTTGTGTGCTGTGATGCCATTGTGGACCCTCCAGAATTCCTCATTTTACATATATTTCACTCAAACATAGGGAAACTATTAGTTATTTATGGAAATCGAATGCTGGTAGTGAGGGGCTGTATTTTTCATCATCTGGAATCATTAAATATATGATCCATCTGTTGAAGTTTATCTTAAAACGTAGAGGCATGGAGGTTTTAGATTTAGAAAGGAAATTAATGATCCTTTACTCTGCTAGCATCATTTTACAAATGAGAAACTGAGGGCCTAGATGGATTAGGTAATAGGCCCACAGTTGCTCAGCAAAATGGTTGGAAAAAAAAATACAGTGTTTAATAGGAATTTCCTGGGGCATCTGGGTGGCTCAGTCGGTTGAGCGTCCGACTTCGGCTCAGGTCATGATCTCACAGTTCGTGGGTTTGAGCCCCGCATCGGGCTCTGTGCTGACTGCCAGCTCAGAGCCTGCAGCCTGTTTCAGATTCTGTATCTCCCTCCCTCTCTGACCCTCCCCTGCTCATGCTGTTTCTCTCTCTCTCTCTCAGATATAAATAAAACATTTTTTAAAAAATTAAAAAAAAAAAAAGGAATTTCCTCCACAATGGGGTTCCTTTTTAAAGGGAGTTCAGGGGGCGCCTGGGTGGCTTAGTCGGTTAAGCGTCCGACTTTCGCTTAGGTCATGATCTCGCGGTTCGTGGGTTCAAGCCCCGCGTCGGGCTCTGTGCTGACTGCCAGCTCAGAGCCTGGAGCCTGTTTCAGTCTGTGCCTCCCTCTCTCTCTGACCCTCCCCTGCTCACGCTGTCTCTCTCTCTCTCCTAGAAATAAAAAAAAATAAAAAAAAATAAAAAAAATAAAGGGAGTTCAGTGCTCAAGTCAATTCCTGCAGGTGATTTTTGAGTTTAGCCAAAATTACTCTCAAAAAGCCCCAGGAAGGCAATAGGCCTTATCAAGTTCGACACAGTCGGTTTTCCTTCCATATGGGGGCAGGCTCCCGGCTTAGACTGAGTGCCAGAGAAGAAGTTGGCTGGTGTTTAGGAGCCATTTTGATACCCCCCAAACCTGGTTATTTCAAGCTGAATTTCCACCCAGCCTGGTGCGCTCCTTGAAAGCACTGCATCCTTCACGCTCCCTGAAGGGACACATGCTCAGAGTCTGGAAAGGTTCCTGGGCACTTCAGATCATTCTCTTTCTCAGTCTCTCGTCAGGTACTGATAGAGCGTGTGTGGTTACCCCAGAATATGTGAAATGAGCATTTGCTGTGCCTTCCCTGAGCATCAGTTCATCTCTGTAGATTCCACGGAGTATGATGAGTCACTTCCTTTACTGGGGGCTCAGAGAGATTTATTTTTTAAGTTGTTTTTGCTAGTTTTTATAGCACTGTCTAAAATACTCCGCCAATACCTATTGTCCATTTGTCTGAGCAATACTTCAATGAAAGAATTCTATATTTTTGGAGCTGTTGCAGTTTTTCAGATATGCATAAATACTTCGTTCTCTAACATCTGCTGTTTCCTTTCTAGTGCTGCCCTCCGTTCCTTGGGGTTTTGAATCCAAGGGCTGAGTGCTTACCCAAACTCTGGGCATAGGAAAGGCTGAGATGATCTAATATGATTGTTTTCGGTACAAAATCTCTTTTGCCATAAAATACCAAACCAACTCATCTTCCTCTAAACTGTAACTGATGAGTTTGTTTTTCCTAAAGGCAGATGGGACCAACACTTGTGACTGTCCATGAGCTGAAATATTCCAAATATTCTTCAGATATTAAAATATTTCAAAATTAATAGCTCTATTAAGAAAGATATGAAGAATTAAATGATGTATATGCAGAATTCTTATTTATAAGAGGTTACAGAAGCACCCTTGAACCTCTAGGTTCAAGGTTTGGAACTGTCTTCCAAAACCACGCACGTGCAAGTCACAGCATCTAAAAAGTCACACACCAAACCTTTTGTCAGTCTTCACCGCCCCAGCCTCAAATGCTGCCTCCTGGCCTCTCTTTTTGAGGCTGTTTCTTCATTTGGCTGCGACACTGTCCTGACTCCCCTGGTTTTCTGCCCATTCGTTCTTTTATTCTTTACTGAAACTCCTTTTTTTTCCTATCCTATTGTAGGTGACTTTTCTTTTTTAGTACCTTCTTCCTTGAATGATTTCATTCACTCCCAGTTTTTAGCCAGTCTGGACAGAAACCTTTGTTTCTAACTGAGGGTGGCTGAAGGCATCCTGGCCCGTGAGAGCCGGTTTGGCACATCTCCTCCTGTCTCTGCGATCAGTGCCCCTCGCATTGATGGCATGTAGTGAGCTGTGAGGAGAGCATGTATGCCACAGAGAGGGGCGCACGCTGCAAATCAGGTCTGTGCCTCGCGATAGTTAGCCCAGAATCAGCTCGCTAGCTATGCACTGTCTAACCCCAACCTCTGTCTCAGGCTCCCAGAAGCATTTCTCTCTGAATATCCTACTCCTTTAAACTCAGCTTATTCAGGGGCACCTGGGTGGCTCAGTTGGTCAAGCTCCTGACTCTTGATCTTGGCTGGGGTCATGATCTCATGGTTTGTGACAGCCCTGTGTGGGGCTCTGTGCTGACAGCATGGAGCCTGCTTGGGATTCTCTTCTTCCCTCTCCCTCTGCATCTCCCTTGCTCTCTCTTTCTCTCTCTCTCTCTCTCAAAATAAATAAATAAATAAGGGTCCCTGGGTGGCTCAGTCGAAGTGTCTAACTTCGGCTCAGGTCATGATCTCATGATTCATGAGTTAGAGCCCCGCATCAGGCTCTCTGCTGTCAGCACCTAGTCCGCTTTGCAGAGCCCACTTCAGATCCAGTGCCCCTCCTTCTGCCCCTCTTCCACTTAATGTGTGCACTCTCTAACTCTCTCACAAGTAAACTTAAAAACAAAATAAATCCAGATTGTTGAAAACAAGTTGACTGATGTGCCAAACCACTTCTTCATTTCCTACTTTTGTTAGTGGAAATGCCTTTTTTTTTTTTTAGTTTCTCAGGATTGAAAATTGCTCAAGATTTTGACTCCTACCCCACTCTTGACTCCACCCCCACTCTTTAAAAAAACTTTTTAAAATATTTATTCATTTTTGAGAGAGAGAGAGCATGAGCAGGAGAGGGGCAGAGAGAGAGGGGAAGACACAAATCTGAAGCAGGTTCCAGGCTCTGAGCTATCAGCACAGAACTTGATGTGGGGCTCGAACCCACGAACCGTAAGATCATGACCTGAGCTGAAGTTAGATGCTTAACCCACTGAGCCACCCAGGCACCCCTCCACCCCCGCTTGTAATGTAAGATTTCAGTTAGCAGTGTTTCCTGGCACTGGCACCTCTTTTGATTCTCATTTCATGTAGGTCGATTATTAGCTTCCTGAGTAATCTTCTCAGACTATTTTAACATAGTCTAGTCCAATCTATGTTCCACATTCCTGTCAAATATTTAATAAATAAAAGTTTATTTTTTTGCCAGGCATTAAGCTAAGTGCTCTACATATCTCATCTCATTTAATCCCCCAAACAACATTATGGAGTAGTGTATCAGCTAGGATTTGTGAGTCTCTAAAAACATCCAAACAAACCTAGCCTTTCCCTGGACCAGTAAGTGGCCAGGAGAATGGCATATGCAAACTGTCCTCTAAACCACCAAGGGCCCGCCTGGAGGTGGGGGTGGGGTTAGTGTTATACAGGCCACACTGCTGAGAATGAGAAGAGAGAGGGAAGCTGAGTAATGCAACAAATGTCTAATTTAGGCGGTTATTAGTTTCCTCATTTTATAGAAAAGTAATAAACTAAAGTTAACTAACTTCTCCAAGGTATTTTCAATTAGGGTAAGGAAGAGTTGAAATTTTCCTGGCTTTGCACCTTATGCTTTCTATTATCCTTTGTCATAAACCTCCCCACTTATGTAGTGGAGGCTCATGGTCAGATGCTTTGGCTATGAAGTGGGATAGACCTATAGTGGCTTTGCTTCTTGCTTCCTGTGTGCCACTGGGCAAGTGACTTACCTTCTCTGATAACCATATCGATCTCCTAGGAAATAATAAAATCCTCAGTTGGACTTTTCTGCATACATATGGCACATGACTTGTTTAGTAAGAGTGAGAGAAATATTGACTGTGGTGGTGATGATTAAACTATTTCAGCAAGGCAAAGAACATAGTTTTCTATTTCTTTTTGCTGTACTGGTGAGTATAGGGCATAACTTTTGGATAAAGTATTTGTTGAGTTAAAAAAATCAACACTGTGTGTAGGAAAATGTGATGATGAAAACTGCACTCCAGGCATTAAAAGAATGATTAATGTGCAAGAGTGACAAAAGGGAACTCATCCCGCATCAGTGACAGCTGAGGTCCCTAGGTGGAGGGTGACAGCCACCTCCACATGCCAGAGTGAGATATTTGACCACCCAAGCAGCTGTCACGAAGAAGGAAGGTACCCAGAGTCATTCTCATGACCCTTACCTGGCCACCCCAGTGAGAGAGGAGTTGTTGATTTGATGGAGGATTTCCTTGGGGACACCGTCGGTGTGCAGGGCAGCTGTTCTCTCCATCAAACATATACACGCTAGAGGCGAGTAGGGTGCTTCTGCCTCCCGTCAAGTGAGGAATATCAAGGGAACTTCCCTGATGGCTTCATGAGTGTCCTCTACTGTGTGAGAGGCACATCAGACTGTTCATGCCTGAGGACTCAAAAGGCGAGAAGCTGTGGGTATCTCAAGGAGTGGGGACAGCTCGCTGACAGTGAGCTGCATTGCCTGAGTTTTTGGGATAAGAATGTGTGTTTTGATGGATGAGGGGTGAGGTCTGTCCATAACAGAACTGGTGTCAGGTCACTGTCGTGCTTGCTATGAAACACTACCAGGAGGAGCTGATGTTACCCAGGTACCATTCGGAGGGTTAGGGCAGAAGTCCTTGGCCGAAGGAGACCAGGTGTGCTCTGGGAGGGCCATCATTTGTGGGAAAGGGGTTTGTGAGTGACCGCAGCAAGGAAACTGCAGGTGAGAATCCCTGAAACGGGGTATCTCTCCAGAGCCCAAGAAGTGTCCCCTTGCGAAAGAGAGAGAGAAAGAGACCCTCCAAGTTCAGAGTGTTGGCACCAGACTGTGGCAGTGCCTCTCACTCATACTTCCTCTGCCCCCTAACATTTCTTTCTTTCACCCACTGATAGATTCAGAGAGTCAGAAGCCAGTGAGAATTAGAGAATCCAGCTACACCCTCCTTTCCTTCTGAAGGCTTTCTGCCTGAAGCAGGCTTAGCTAAGAGAGAGGAGAAGATTTTATTTCAACTGAAATTTGAAGATTTAACTGTGACACAGGACTGGACCTTTGCTGCATAGAAGGGAACATTTTTGTGACTTGATGTGACCAGAGCACTTCTCCTTTATCTCAGAATGACCAGAAAAGTCAAGGGGTCTGCTCTCATTTCATCCAGTGGTAAGCAAAGAGCTAGTCCCCCAGAGCAGGTTAGAACAGGCAGCAGGGTTAAAGAATGACCTTGTGTTAAGTTACGCCCTGTGCGCCCTTCTCGCTGAATGTAACAGTTGACCGAATACCCAGTTGTAAAATTTTATATATTATATATATTGGTCAATTTATATTGACCAAATACCCAGTTGCAAATATGGGGTTAAGCATCGTCTGGTGTTTGAGTGGAGAAGACAAGTTGAGATTTGTTTGGTTTGATTGTCAGGTTGCAAATTGAGATGTTACAAGAATGGACGCTGGGTGTGGTTTTAGTCTTAGATTCAAGGGAGAAATTGAGCTGACTGCCACAGGCACAGTGGGGTAGAAAATGGTACTGTTGGGGAAATGTTGCTTTTGGTCCCTTGCTTCTAAGTCAAAGTCTTGCTCTGACTTGCTTCTAAGTCAGTCTGAGTTGACTGATAGCTGTGCTCAAGTCTCCTGGAGAGAACCATTTTTGAAGAAATATACAGGTGGCATTAGGCTCTGAACTATTTGTGGAAAAGCAAAGTATTTCACTCAAAAGCAGCACAGAAGAGAAAATCAGAGTCTGTGTTCTCAGTGCTTTTTGACGGTATTGGTAGGATACAGCTGGGAGTAGAGGTGAAATAGAGTGTGATCATCACTAAAACCAAATAGCAACACATCGAGGTAGATTCAGCCTCAGCCCTCGATGCAGGAGGTACAGGGTGATGAAAATGAGGCCACATGTTCCTAAGATTGGCCTCGGCCTTCCTTTAGAGACCAGCATGAACCAACAGAGCAGTGAAGGATGGTGTAGGCAGTCTGTATCGCTGTGGTAAACCTCAAAGAATAAAGGGAGAGCTTCGAATTAGTGGAAGAGAAGGCTGAATTAAGATTTTAAGTTTTTGGTGGGGTCTTTACAGAGGTATCAAGTTTAAATGATATCATTAGGATGGGCATTAATCCATATGACTGTTGTCCTTATGAAAAGGGGAAATATGGATAAAGACATGCCAGACAGGGAGAATGCCATATGAACATGAAGATGGTCATGCACAAGCCAAGAAGAGGGTCCTGGCATGGACCCTTCCCTCGTTGTACTCAGAAGGAAATGCCTATCGTCGCTTGATTTCAGACTTCCAGCCTCCCCAACCGTGAGACAAAAACTTTCCCAGTCCGTGGTACTTTGTAATGGCAGCCTTAGAAGATGAAAACAACAGCTATTTGTTTAAATACTGGGAATACACCTCAATAAGAATGCTTAAACTGAATAGCCCAATCTTCTTCCAGTGTAATTTTGACCAAACTTGTAATACATTTCAAATTCAATTGCATCCTCAGGAGCTTTGAGGCCATCCTAGGCTGCCCCTTTCCTCTTTTAGTACTTCAGCAGTGCCCCCACCCCCGCCGACACCACCATCTCCTGGGCTTGGACACCCTCTGGTTTGTCTCTGTTTATGTTCAGTGCCCTAGATGTCTGGACTTGGCCTCCCTGAGTCATGTCAAGGCTGTCCTCCTTTCCACAAGGCCTTTGTGTTGAACCTGGATTGCTTTTTTAAACTTCCACTTCTTTGGCTTTTTTTTTTTTTTTTTTTTTTTTGGTACTTCTGGCTAGAAAAAAAAAAATGATCACCTTTAGAAATGGCAGCATCCAGTAAATATAAAGCACTATTTGAATTCACCACAGGTCCTGACCCTTAATTAAATGATACTGCTGCCTCCAATTGAGCTGATGCCTTTCATGGCATTTGGAGCTCAGAGTCTATTCGTCTGGGTGGGGTGTTACTGCAGTTCTTAGCACACTATCTCCTTACTGCTTGTGGGTACGCGCCTGCCACTGTATACCATCAGCTCAGAGACCGGCCATACCTTAATCATATTTGGATCCCTAGTGCTTTGTGCCCAATCCAAATTCAGTACAAATTTGTTGAATCAATGAGCATTTTAAAAGGAAAACTGAGATTCAGGGTCCTATAGTTTGTGTTTCAGTGTGACATATAGTTGAATTCTGTGATGTGTGGTTGCATCTGAAATGTTCTCCTAGTCTTTAGTTTCAGGATAGTGTTGATTTAGAGAATGTTTTTAGCCTTAGCTCGAAGTCCCAAGATTTTGTGGACCCTATATTCCTAGGGAGCATTAGGAATTTTTCCATTGGTTTAAGTGTGTTGATCTGCTTAGATACAGCTGATGGACCTAAATAATTGCTCCCTCCCCATTTTTTCCATAATCTCTTAAAGATCTATTTCTATGAGCTAGGCTGGACATAGATGATCATTTTCTAGAATCCATCCTATGCTTTAAACCTCTCATCTATTTTTAAGTTCTGTCCTCTGTGACTGAATTTTTAAAAATCTGGCTGTCAGTGCACTGACATGTACTGACAGATTGGTCCTCCTGAGTGATATTATACTTCTTGCCATTTTTACGATTGTGTCCAAATGCACTTTTGCCATTTACCAATTAAATACTTCCCCCCCAAGTGTCTTATGTGCACTTTTATTTTGAAGAGCAAGATGGTGGAGTGATGATGATATTTACAAATCCTGCATCCAGAAAGGAGAACATTTACTTGGAAGAGGAACAAGGGCATGTTCATCTTCTCATGATCAAACAGTGCACGATGACACTGCCATCCCATGTCGTAGGAAAAATCTGTGCTGGCTTGTCAGGGCACCTATTCTTAGGAGTCCTTTGCTGCTCTGGGAGAAACATTTAACTAAATGTTATTTGTTGCCCAAATGGCAACCTCCGGTTTATGAACCCCAAACTCTAACAAACCAGGGAATTCACTTTAGCAAGTCTTTCATGGTTCTTGTGCCAGGTTTTATGCGTAACACAAGGTCTCTACTTTTAAGGGACTTCCTATATAAATGAGCTCAGGATGGTGAGCTCAATTAATTCACTAATTAAGAGATCCTGGGAACTTTAGAATTGTGACCAGGTTTGCCCATGGTTGGCTGAACACATCAGACTGAAGTACTACCAAACCTTGCTCTTGCAAATGGAGGGGAGACTGATCAGTTTCTTGGTGCTACTTAGTATTTGGAGCATTTCCTGTTAGGAGACCTCAGAAGTCAGGATGTTCTCCCAAATAGAACCATAAAATCTTAACTTTTAGACTCTGCAAGAATCTTGAGCTCACTTGTTTCTCTTACATTTTAGTCAGTAAAACAGAGAGAGGTTCAAAGACTTGCCCCAGTTTTCATTGCTACTTAGTGGGAATATTAGGGTTAATTTGAGGATCTTTTTGTTCTTTGTTGGTCTTGTTTTATTCGTTTATAGTCTTTCTGGCCAAGCATTGCATTCAGTGGTGTGTTGATAAGCTGGCTCTCTCTAAAAAATACAGTTCAATTTGTAGTGCTTATAGATTTCCACAGTATAAATACCTCCACCATGGCCAATTTCAAATTATCGACAATCTAACAGCCAGCTTTCAAAATTCCAGAAACTGTTACTACTTGGTTCCAGCACACCACTGACCGTATTTACCTGCCTGCTCCTCTGGCTGCTGCTGATGGTGTATCAGATTCCAGTGAGTGCCTTGTGAGGTAGGTAGGCCCTTGTGTTGATAAGACATAAAATATCCTGTGTGGCTAAGAGAAGGGACTGTTTCACTGACTAGCTCAGTTCATATGATTCCAGCATTCCCTGGATTCTAATCTCTTCATAGGACTCTGTAATCTTTGAGTTACATTTGATAATAAATATTAGATGTTAAGTGGAGGTATGTTTCTTTTGTTCTAAAGCATTTTGAAACTGTCATGTTTTGGGACTTGGAATTTGCTCTTCATAATGATTCTGCATGTTGAGAGTAAGTCCAGTGGAGGGGTGCCGAAAGTTTCCCATCTGTCTAGTTATTCATTTTATTTATATTTGACTATTACCATGGCACCTAACCTAATTATGTCACTCCTTCATGTAGGTATTTTGAGTTTGAGAGACAGGAGGGAATAGGATACTGGGGACAGTGTCATTGTAACCAGGACTGCTAGCAGAAGAACAGACTAGAGCTGGAAAGGGCCTAAAGATAATCATCACTCATATTCTATAGACGAGGAAACTTAGAGACTGATTGAAAGTGGCACATATTCACACAGCTGTTGAGGGTCAGTTGGTATCATAACCTGTGATTCTTGATACCCCATTCAGCATTTTTTTCCATTATACCATTATGCCTATTTGATGATTATCTGTACATTCAGAGCAGAGAAGAAATACAGCATATGTTATTAGCTTCTGACTTCAGACTGAATAAATCTTAGGTTTTCTACATGACTTTTGTTCATATTAAGAAGTGGAAATGAATTGGAGTACTGATTTGGAGGACTGACTAGGACTTGTTTAACCCCCTGTAGCTTCTGGTACATAAATTGCCCATGAAAGGACTCAGAAAGTGCTGGATGATGTGAAATTTGAGGCTTTTCAGAAAAAAATAATCATTAAAGGTTTTTTTTATATGTGCAGAGTGAAGTCTTTAGTATTGAGATAAAGAATAGCTCATCTGGTTTATAGTGAGAGGAAGACTTGGCTCTGATGTGAGTATCAGTTAGTTCCACAAGCATTTGAAACCTACAACGTGCCTGGCAGCGTGCTAGGCACTGAGAAGACACAGATGAATAAAACATCAGCTTGGTTTTCTAGGAACATGTAGCCAGTGGGAGAAGAGACATATGAAAAAATACCTTTAGGATAATCCTTTTCTTTTAATTTTTAATTTTATTTCAGATAGAAAGTACTGACGGGGGAGAGGACCAGAGGGAGAGAGAGAATTTCAAGCAGGCTCCCTACTCAGGGCAGAGCCCGACACAGGACTCGATCCCATGACCCTGGGATCATGACCTGAGCCTAAATCATGAATCAGACAGTCAAATGACTGAGCCACCCAGGCTCCCTGATCAGCCTAATCTTCTAAGGACAGTACACGCACAGAGCACATGATGGCAGAGGGGTTTAGTTCAGTATATGTTTTCACTTGTTCATTTAGGCTTAGCAAGGAGAGTACTAAGCAAGGAGTCCAGCAATTATGTTTTGGTCCCAGAACTGCAATGTCTGAACGGGTAATCAGATAGAAATGATTAAGCATCTTTCTGCGTTGGAGAAAGGAAGAGTCATGGTGAATGCCTAAAAGGTTATCGGGGAGATTGAACAAATGTCAATGAAAGTGTTTTGAAAGTATTGTCTGCCACACAAATGGAAGTTTATTTTTATTTTCATTTTGGAAATAAGTAACTTTTTCTTAAGCTCATATTCCTTGACTAAGCTCTCTTTAAAAACATTCATAATCAAATATTTATTGAGCACCCAAATATTTATTGAGCACCTACATCCATGTCCTGAAATACAACAGTGAATTAAACAGAGAAGGCCCCTACTTGTGGAGCTTATGTTCAAGAGGGGAAAGAAAAAATAAGGTTTTAAAAAGTAAAGAAAAATATCAGGTAATATTTCAGATAGGTACACTGCAGGTAATAAAAACAGGATAATATGATAAGAATGGCTGGGTAGACTTTATATTGGATCAAGAAAGACTCTGTGAAAGGCGACTTTTAAGCTGAATGACAAGAGGGATCAAACAATGCAAATATCAGAGATAGGAATGGTTCTAGCATAAGTCCTAGGCAGGGACGAGCTTGGCAGTTTTCAAAAATGGAAAGAGGACCAGTATGGCTAGAGCACAGTGGATAAGGGGGAAATAGGACATGATGGGGACCAGAGAAATAGACACGTTGGTTCACAGAGAACTTTATAAGCCATCATAGGGAGTTTGGGATTTATTCCAAACACAGGAGAGACCAGTGAAGGATTTTAACTAACAGAGTAAAAAGTTTGATTTTTTTAGAGGATCACTTTCGCTGCCAGTGGAGAATGAATTATAGGTCAAAGGCTCATGGCAGTGAAGGTGAGACTAAATATGGGCTTATCCTGGGCTTATAGCAGGAGGCTGATAGAAGTAGAATGTATATAGGATATTATTGAAGATAGTATCAACAGAATTTCCTCATGGTTCAGTATTGGATAATGTGGGAAAGAGAAAAATCTGGATAGCATCTTAAATTTATTTTAGAGTACTTCAGTTTACTGAAGAAGAAGTAATTGGGGGATTGAAGTGGGATGGGAAGAAGCAGTCAAGAATTGTTTTGTCTTTGTCAAATTTGACATCCTATTAGACTTAGGTGCAGATGTCCAGAAGGAAATTGGGTCCGTGAATCTGGAATCCAGGAGTTATTGACATATAGATGGGGCTGGAGGAGGCTACCTTGAGAGAGTATATCCCTACACTACCTAGAAGGGGGCCTAGGATGGAGGCTGTGCAGAGGGCAGAAAGAGTCACAGGAGGTGAAGAAAGTGTGGTAGGAAAGAAAACCATGTGAAGGAGGTGTCTGGGAAGCTACAAGAAAGAAGTAGCAGATAATCAAGTAGGAGAGAGTAATCAATGGCGCTGGCTAGAGCTTGAGAGGCTAAGTACTAGAAGAGTGGTAACCATGGGTGTCAAAAAGTAATGACCGTTGGATTTGGCAACATGGAACGGAGATGATTGGTGTCTTGACAAGATTGGTAGAGATGAAAGTTGGGATGAAGTGAGTTGGGGGGAAACCGTGAGGTAAAAAAGTGGCTATTTTGGCTGTAGATCACTGCTTCAAGAAGTTTGCTGTGGAGAGGGTGAGCAATGGTGTAGTGCCTACAGGGGCATTCAGAATAAAGTGAAGGCATTTTTAGGTTTAGCATTATTGGATATGATCTAGTAGACCTTGTCCAGATGACACTGATGATGCAGGAGAGGGGACACTCACAAGGGATAAATCCTTGAAAAGATGAGAGCAGATTAGGTTTAGAGCACAAGTCAGGGGTCAGGGGCGTGGACTTCAGCAGGAGCAGAGAGACTTCATCCAGAAGAGCAGAAAGCAATATAGAAAAGATGTGTCCAGCGGCAGATGAGTGGTATATTTTCTAATGAAAATATAGTTTGTTTCCTTCACTTTATGCATTTGAAGGTGGTGGAGAGGGGTAAACGTGTGACATAGTCACCTAGGGAAGTAAGAGAGTACGTATATCAGAGCGATGCATTGTTTGGCTGGCATATTGAGTTCCATGCAAGAGTTGTGGTCACGAGTCTAAAGGAAGACTGGGGGGCATCTTTGTGTTTGGTTTCATTTTACTTTTCTATCATTTGGGTGTCAGAGATGGTCTAAGTAGGTTGCTAGGTTTAACTACTATAGCGCTTTATCATGCGGTATAGTGAAAGGAGAGAAGAAACATGGAGTTAGAGGGTGATTGTAAGAGTGGATCAATGAATCTTAGGGGATAAGGAGGAAATTGATGGCTTGGGGCTGATTGATGGAGAATATGAAATGGAGGACTTGAGACAGAAGGATTTCTGGAGTGGGAACCCTGGAGCTGGGGAGTTGGAAGATGAGGAGGTGTTTAAATGCAGAAATATGCCAAAAGATAGAAAACAACTCTCAAGATGATAAAAGAAAGCCCCAGGAATGAAAATCCATTTGGGGCTTAATGTGACTATTTTGAGGGTTTCTTGACAATAAAAAAAAAGTTCCATGACATTCTCAGTTATAAACTTCTGACTAGGAGAAGCCTTAGAAGACCCTTTGAACCTTCCTTGATGCCTAGGAAAGGTTTATTGGATGCTGGGAAATGAAAACATCATTTTCTTCCAACAAAAGATCTAGGAAAAGACTTTGAAAAATTTCTTTATTTCTACCTAACCTTAGCAGACGTGGCACGAAGAAGCATGACTAATACTTTAGGCAAGTAAGTAAACATTCGTGGGGAGAGTGATAGGGAGAATTTTGCTTTTCAGTTATTAAAGAATACAGTGGGACTCATACCCAGACTTATATTCTAGTACTACACATCTCCTCACCCATCAACAGTGATTTAGAAAATCAAGTTTATCCAATGTGGTCATTACAAGTTGTTACAGATACTTTAATTAAAAGAAAGCAGTTTATTATTGACTTCAAACGGAATAGTTTTCCCTGGAACTTAATTGCATATAGTAAAAACCTATTAATATAACATGATTAGGCGGCCACAGCTCATTAGTCATTTCATTGTATATTACTAAAGCCCGGTGTCACCTAAAGCATGGATCTTAGGTGAATATGAGACACAAATCACATTTATGTAACATGATTTTAAAAGAAAGTCCCCAAGCTACTGAAAATGTTGATGGTGTAGTATTGAAGTGAGACATGCTTGATAGAAAACCTGAGTGAGAGCTTGAAAAAAATGTCTGGCTTACAATCTGGCTACATATATAAAAGTGGGAGATGGACGTGTCTCTATTTTTAAACATTTCTTTCAAAAGATCTAAGGTCCTATTACATTTTGTCATTCTTCTTCCCCATGTATTTCCTTATGCCTACTGGTCTTAAAGCCATGGTTATTTTATCTTCCCTGAAGAGAATGAACTTTCCAGAATGTTTTGGTTTATTTCCTTGAGAGCTTTCAGGCTTCAGAATTTTTTCACTGACAAGAGATAGCTGTAAAATTTTAGGGAAGTGACTCAGTCTCCTAAAATAAATCTCATAAGTTGCCGAGGACTTTGTAATCAAGTCACATTTTGCAGAAATGAGCTGCATAGTATAAATGTCTTTTCGAAAGGACATTTTAAAAATCATGGCATCTTGAAGATCTGAAGATTTGCACTTGCTGAATCTCTTTCATGTAATGAGATGAATTTTATGGTAGAGTCTTCCTTTGGTAGACTTCCTTTGCCTGGAAGTCTATTTAATAGTCATTGTATACATCCAAGTACAGAGCAGAAACATTTAGCGATCGGTTCCTTTAGTAGTTTGATCAAGCTGCCTAAAACCTATCTATTAAACACTTGCACATTATATCAACTGTCAAATAAAGAATCAAAACACAACAGTTAGTCGAGCATCCTTTTTGGTAGCCTTTGTCTATGTGGTACTTACTGGCTTTCCTGTGCATGGGTTCTGCCGTACATGGCACTCACTGTAAAAAACTGGTCATCAGCTGGGGAGAGCTACCCAAGATTAAAAACCCCAAGGTAAAGAGGTCCATGTGTTAGTTAATTCTCACCCCATTTGGTTTACAAATATTTAAGTTTCCATTGTAAGTATGCATTCAGCCTCCCCAATTAAATTATTGGCCATAAAAATTTTGTTTGCCCTCTTACAGGTTATTTTTTTGATTGGGGTGGGGATCATCAAAGGTACACTGCAATAGTTTGTATTTGGTACCATGAAAACCATTTCATTAAACATGCTGCACTATTCACTCTGACAAAAAGCTGTTAAAGAAATGACAGGGAGACGTTACAGAGCACAGTCTCTCTCAGGGGGACTGAACGATCAAAAAAAAAAACGGCTCAAATAACCCTGGTGTGGAGGTGTGCCATGTGACCCATGATGGCTCCAAATTTCTCACTTGGATTCTCATGGTGAATAACAGTTCCTGAGTTTCTTAGACTAAGAATAAATGATATGCCTCCAAAACTGAAACCAAGTTCTGGTAAATGACCAGCTACTATGTAGCTGTTTGATTATTGAATTTCTGATGAAAGCTGTCATTTCTTTTTTTTTTTTTCCCTTCAGTAACTTGAAATTATTATGACAAGTTTCTCTCCTGGTGTTGCTTACTTATTGCTGGTACTCTGTGCATTTGATGGTCCTGTTAACAGCAGTCATCCCTTGATTTAATGTTTTAATTTACCTAGGGAATTTTGTTTTCCTTTGGAAATCATGTTGGTAAAGGAAATAGCCTCATTTTTCATTTTAAAACATCTGTGTATATGTATTCACACGGGCAAAGCATCTGTGAAGGGTAATTGTTACCTGCCATGATATTTTGAAATATTTAGTAAGAAGAGGGGATGGTCCATAATTTTAGAGGTAGAGTTTTTAATGAAAAATGTCATTTAAACTTGCTACAGGAGGATTATAAGTTTTGTAAAATTTTGAACAATACCAGTTGTTTCCCTTTCCACTGAAGATAACAAGTGTTAATGATGGATTCTATAGAGCAGTACGTAAACACACATGCACGTATGCATACACAAATATACTTTTAAATGAAAAATATTATGCTAGGCATATTTTTCTGTAAATTGCTTTTGTTTTTCCCTTGCAGTGTGTCTTGAACATTCACCCATTTCACTCTTCATTGTTTTTAACTTATTCATGACATTCCCCAATATGTTTGCCCAGTAATTAATTTAACCACTGTCCTATCGATGGTCATTTGGGTCGCACCACAATTTGATAGTACAAACACTGCTGCAGTAAATATTTCTACACTTCTAGTTTTGAGCATTTGTGTCAGTATTTCTAAAAAAATAGTTTCTAGGCATGGAACTGCCAAGGCAAAGAATGTGCACATTTAATTTGAGAGAAACTGCTAAATGTCCTTTCAGAAACATCATATCAATTTACTAAAGCATGCAATTAAATTAGAAATTGCCCAAATGATAGGGGTTACATGTGTGCTGTATGATTAGAGTATATATTACAGATGAACTTTATACCTTTTTGGGTTTCATAGAAATTTTAAAATCTTTATTTTAAGTAGACACAAGTTGAATATAAAATAAATTATTTTAAGCTTTGCATTTTACATTTTCTAAGAATGCAGGTTAGTGGCTCAGAGAGAGGCGAAAGAGTCACTATTTATTTGGTCTTGGACCTGGAGGTGAATGTAGGGCATCTTTACAGGAAGGCGCTATTTGGAAAAAGATGGTCTCTAGTCAGGTTTTCATGCTTTTTAAGCAAACAACTGACTGGACTCAGTCCAAGAAGGTCTTTGTGCTAGGACAATACACATCTTTAGGCTGTGGAATAGAGTTAGAATAACAAAATTTCCTGTGCATAGTTGGTTTATAAATATAACCTGTTTGAAAGTACATTTTCAGTTTCAAGTATCCCGTGCTTCTGAACTATTTCTAGGCTATCCTGTTTCAGTCAAAGGGCTTGATTTTAATACAATACACAAGCTTATCTTTTCATTCAAGAGCAAAATGCTCTATCTTTTCCAGAGGTAGGGCGGCATTAGTCATATACCCTACTCGACTTCCCCCAACACGAAAATCCTTCCTGTCTGTCCCATTTCCTTTCTGATGTATGTAACAGAAATGATGCACTTTCTCTGCAATGTTGGTAGCTATAATTAGGCTCTCCCTTTTGGAAAGGCCTCAAGAATTCCACAGTGAAGGTTACAAAGCACCAAACACTATTCACTGTGATTAGAAAAATTGTTGAAAATTTGAGATTTGACTGTTAGATTTATGAAAAAGCTCCTGAAAAACTGGCCTGAGGAGGGAGCTAGTTAATTTCTTATAAGACACATTTTCCCTGCTTCCAGATTCTAGCATATTTTTTTTTTTATTCTAGGGGGTTTCCAGTTATTAATTATTCTTGTAATTCAATTATATATAATACAGTATTGAGTACCTACTGTGCTATGACCTTCTCTAGGAGTTTATTTAAATCCAGAGGACTCTTTCTTATCTTGGAAACTTGTCAACACCTGGTATTACTCCTCTCATCTAGAAAATGTCAGTAGACATGGCACTGAAGGGCTGTTGAACTGTTTGTTTAAAGATGTGTTAATATTTGTGTATAATTTCAAGTTTTCTCTTGAAAACTTGTTAGGCCTAGAAGTCCAAGCATCTGTCAGTCCCACTCAGGAGAACAACAACAGTGATGTTCAGTAGGCCTGGGTTGGAATCCCACTCTTGTCACCTATTTGCAACTTGGACTTGGGCCGGTTATGTAAATTTAGTTTTGTCATATGTCAAATGGCACCATAATTCCTATGGGACTGGAAAAAAAAATGAATAAATGTTCATATTTGACTTGGAGGAATAGCTTGATCATAAGTTGCTATTATAGTTGGCACTTCATTCTCAGTTTTTGGAAACTTAAAAATCGTACTTCCCCAAATTTTGTACCAGAGTGTTCCTATTGCAGAGGGTGATAAATAAGTACCATCAGCTTCTGAAAATTTAGCCCAAAGGAGTCTGCTACCAGGATGAAATTTTTTGACCTCTTATTTTACCTCTTTATAACATAAATATGTTTTCATTTAGAATTACTTTTTTAAAACCACTGATTGAATTATTTAATGTTCGTTGGGGCTCCCACCTTCTTCAAAGTAGCCTTTAAAAATTATACTCCATGTTTTTTTTTTTTTTTTTAAATGTTTTATTTATTTCTGAGAGAGAGAGAGAGAGAGACAGCATGAGCAGGTCAGGGAGAGAAGGAGATACAGAATCGGAAGCAGGCTCCAGGCTCTGAGCTAGTCGTCAGCACAGAGCCCAATGCGGGGCTCAGACCCACGAACTGTGTGATCATGACCTGAGCTGAAGTCGGACGCTTAACCGACTGAGCCACCCAGGCGCCCATATGCTCCATGTTTGTAATGGGACAGGAGTGGGGTCCCTGGAGCACCAGTGCATGCTTTGGCACCATGCATATTTAACATGAGAGCCAGTGCCTGAGAGGAACTCTAAGACTAGCAAGGTCCGTAGGTAGGGGTCATTTTGAGGTAAAGAATGGATTTTTTGGCCAATATGGTCATCACTATGAAACAAAGTCATGTAGTAACATTGAATTGTAAACATGTAGGTTTGGAAGCCATACTTCTGTGTCTTTTTTTTTTTTAACGTTTATTTATTTTTGAGAAAAAGAATCAGGGAGAGGTGGAAAGAGAGGGAGAGAGAATCCCAAGCAGGCTCCACGCTGTCAGTGCAGAGCCTGACAGGGGGCTCAAACTCACAAACTATGAGATCATGATCTGAGCTGAAATTGAGAGTTGGATGCCTAACTGACTGAACCACCCAGGTGCCGCATCTCTATTTTTAAAATTTATTTCTTCTCAGATTCAGTGAAGCACCTGAATCTGTAGAATATCATGAACATTTTATTTTATTTTATTTTATTTATTTATTTTTTATTTATTTATTTAAATTCAAGTTACTTGACATATATTATAGTATTGGTTTCAGGAGTAGAACCCAGTGATTCATCACTTACATATAACACCTAGTGCTCATCCCAACAAGTGTCCTCCTTAATGCCCATCACCCATCCAGAGCGGCTGCACCAGTTTGCATTCCCAACAACAGTGCAAGAGGGTTCCCCTTTCTCCACATCCTGGCCAGCATCTGTTGTTTCCTGATGTTAATTTTAGCCATTCTGACAGGTGTGAGGTGGTATCTCATTGTGGTTTTGATTTGTATTTCCCTTATGATTAGTGATGTTGGGCATCTTATTATGTGTCTGTTAGCTATTTGGATGTTTTCTTTGGAAAAGTGTCTGTTTGTGTCTTCTACCCATTTCTTCACTGGATTATTTGTTTTTTTGAGTGTTGAGTTTGGTAAGTTCTTTATAGATTTTGGATACTAACCCTTTATCTAGTATGTTATTTGCAACATTTTATTCTCACTGGAGAGACAAGATATGGGGGTACAAGATTACAAAAGATTCATATCTGTATACAGTGGCATAGGATTAGGTGAAGAATGAGATGTGGATAGTTAATGATATGTTTAAGAGAGAAAGATTTCACTTTTTTTAAAAAAAATATTTTTATTTATTTCTAGGAGAGAGAGAGAGAGAGAGAGACAGCATGAGCAGGGGAGGGTCAGAGAGAGAGGGAGATACAGACTCTAAATAGGCTCCAGGCTCTGAGCTGGCAGTCAGCACAGAGCCTGACGCGGGGCTCAAACCCACGAACCACGAGATCATGACCTAAGCCAAAGTCGGACGCTTAACCGACTAAGCCACCCAGGCGCCCCAAGATTTCACTTTCAACTGAAAGCCAGAGGTGGTTTCACAGAGGTTCATAGAGGACTTGATTAGAGTTTGAAGAACAGGTGGGAATTGATTGCTTGGAAAATGACTCATTTAGGGGGATTTCTTCTTTTCTCTTTCTATATCCAGGCTGTTTCTACATCTTAACTGTTATGTCTTTTACCAAATCCTGAAACACCAAATTTATTAAAACCTATAGCAGTATCTCTTGCTTTCACAAAGACCTAGTAATTATTTAACATCTCTCCCTTGTTGAAGTTGTTAACAGGTTTATTTAAGCTGCCAAATTTTGCCAGGTATCTCTGTTTCTGTGCATGCAGAATAAAAACATTTTCTCCCACTAACTTGGCCATTTTACCCATTAAAATTTATTTTAAATGTTTATTTATTTTTGAGAGAGGGAAAAACAGAGTGTGAGTTGAGAAGGTGCAGAGAGAGAGGGCGACACAGAATCCAAAGCAAGCTCTAGGCTCTGAGCTGTGAACACAGAGATCGATGAGAGGCTCAAACCCATGGACTGCGAGATCATGACCTGAGCTAAAGTCAGACTCTCAACTGACTGAGCCACCCAGGTGCCCCTTGCTTTCAAAATTTTTAAGTTGACTCTTAGCCATCTCCATCAAACTTTGAGTCCTTCTCATCCAGCCGAAATTATTTCCACGCCAGTGTGTCCTCTCTCATTCATCACTTGGACAGATACTGACTTCCCAGGCCATTTATCCTCCTCTCCACCCCCAACTCCTCCACCTCCACCTTTCCCCCCTTTCTCTCCTCTATGTCTCTTTCCCTCCCCCTTGCCTGCCCGAAACCACCTACCTTTTTTTTTTATATGTTTATTTATTTATTTTGAGGGGGTGGAGAGAGAGAGAGAGAGAGAGAGAGAGAGAGAAAGCACGTGAGTGAAAGGAGGGGCAGAGAGAGAAGGAGGAAAGGAGAGGGGGAGAAACAGAGAAGAGACAGAGACAGAGAATCCCAAACAGGCTCTGCACTGTCAACACCAAACCCTACACTGGGCTCCATCTCATGAACTATGAGATCATGACCAAAGCCAAGATGAAGAGTCTGACGCTGAATTGACTGAACCTCCCAGTCGCCCCTCTCCTACCCTTTCTTAAGAAAACTCTACTTCCTGCCGATGTGCTCCAGGAAGGGCATGCTTTCTACAAGGTCGTCAGAGCTTTGTGAAAACTTGTTCTTATTATTTTTGAGCTCACTATGTCTCTAGCAGGTGGTGCCATACATATCTTTGGGTGCAGGGAGGACGACGAGGCAAGTGAAGACAGTTGTATTGGAAACATTTGAAAAACAATGTCTTGGCATGCATGAAGGAAATGGTAGCTAAATACGTCAGTGGAGGCCCATAACTTAAAGAGTTTAACTGCTTCGAAGGGAAAACAGATTGTGGTGATTGAGCACCTTAATAGAAATGGGAAAAGTGCCCTGAGTGTTTACAAGTAATTTTGTGCTGTGCTACTTGGTCGGAGATGAAGGAGGGTTCTGTCATTAGTACCTGTAAAGTTGTGTAGAGGGGCTGGCAAACCTGTTACGCATTAACATGTTTTTTAAAAGTAATAAAAAGGAAAAAGCCCACAAAAACCAAATTCGCTTATCTCCTCATTCTCTGCCGCTGCCCACCTCTCAAAAGAATTTAATCTATGCCTGTAGAGACTGGCTGGAAGCAGTTGATGTGCATAGATGCAGGCCATCAGGATGGTATGAATGAGGTGGGTGCACGGTGGCCGTAGGAGTGTAAGGCTTCCGCTCAGGCGTGAGGTCCTCTGGGACCTGAGTCATGTTAGGCGCTACTGTATGGATGGCTTCATTTGTTCTGCTAGGGCAGAAAGCGGGGACAATGCGCTTCCTCTGTCCTACCAAACTAAACAGCTTCCGTTCCTTTATATGTAGAAGATGCCACAGAGGAAGTTTTGTTTTCTGTCTTTTGAATTGGAATATATGCAAATCTAGGCCTGTAATATATTTGCAAGACAATTTGCTGGAATTGACAGAGACATTGCCGCAACTTGACCAGGCACTTTTTCCCATTCTTATTTTCTTCTTCGTCTCTGGAACCATTTCAGCTTGGTCACTGCTAAGGAAATGCCTGTAGGCAAATCTCTACATGTCTAGAGGTTTGGGGCATATTTCTCCAAAAAGAGAAATAATAGGGACACTTTTATAGCTTATGTTGAGCCTTTAAAAATGATTCTTTGGAGGATTGAAACAATCATATGTTGCAATGATAAATGTATAAGAATGACTATTTTTACATGTTTCTTTCTGTCTCCTTTATTAGATATGCAGTGAATCTTTAAAAATGACATTTCTGAACTCTTCTCCATTTACTCCATTACTTCCCATTTACTATCTATTTTTGGTCTTGTATATATTTTCTTTCATCACTTTGTACAGATCCTGGGAATTAACCATATGTGTTTATTTAAAAATTGTTTCTATAGTTTGAATTATAAGCTTTTTAATTACTTTCAAGCTATTGCTTTCCCTCATATGTTTTTTATTGTATTTAGATCTGCAAACTTTTCCTCCCACTCCCTCCAACCCTGATCCCTGACAATCACTATTCTACTTTCTGCCTTTATGAATTTTACTACTCTAGGTATATTGTATAAGTGGAATCATAGAAAATTTGCCTTTTTATGACTGGCACATAGCATAATGTCTTCAAGATTAATCCATGTTGTAGGGGTGCCTGGGTGGCTCAGTCAGTTAAGCATCTGACTTCAGCTCAGGTCATGATCTCATGGTTCAGGAGGTTGAGCCGTGCTTCAGATTCTGTGTCTCCCTTTTCCTCTCTGCTCCTCCTTCGTTCACATTCTGTCTCTCTCTCTCAAAAATAAACATTGAAAAAAATTAAAAAAGATTAATCCACATTGCAGCACATGTCAACATTTCCTTTTCAAGACTAAATAAGATTGCATTGTATGTACATACCACATTTTGTATCTCTCATCAGTCATTGATGGACATTGAATTGCTTCCACCTTTTGGCTATTGTGGATAATGCTGCTGTAAACATGGATGTACAAGTGTCTCTTCCTCTTTCAGTTTTGTGGGTACCATCCAGAGGTGAAGTTTTTGGATCATGTGGTAGTTCTAGGTGTAATTTTTTGAAGAATTGCCCTAGTATTTTCCACAGTTCCACAGTCCACAGTGTTCATTTCCACCAACAATGCATAAGAGTTCTAATTTCTGTCTTGTTTTGTTTTGATAATAGATAACAGGTATGAAGTGGTATCTTATTGACATTTTGACATTTTGGGAAATTTTCCATGCCCACCTGTGTATCTTTGTTAGAGACATGTCCATGCAAGCCTTTTACCCATTTTTTTAACCAGGGTTTTTTGTTGTTGAATTATAGGGATTCTTCATATATTTTGGATATCAGTCCCTTAATTTACAAATGTTTTCTCCCATTCTCTGGGTTGTCTTTTCACTCTGTTGATAGCGTTGAAGTTTTTAAGTTTGAGGAAATCCACCTTATCTACTTTTTCATTTGTTGCCTTTGTTTTTGGTGTCATATACAAGATACCATTGCTAAGTCCAGTACTGTGAGCTTTTCCCCTATGTTTTCTTTTAAGAGTTTTATAGGGTTAGCTCTTATGTTTATGTCTTCGTTCATTTCTAGTTAGTTTTTTTATGGTTTAAGGTCAAACTCCAACTTTTCCACGTGGATATCCAGTTTTCCCAGAACTATTTGTTCAAAAGGCTTTCAGAGCACCTGGGTGGCTTGGTTGGTTGGGCGTCCAACTCTTGATTTTGGTTCTGGTTGTGATCTCACAGTTGTGGGTGGGATCAAGCCCCGTGTGTGCGCTGCACTAAGCGTGGAGCCTGCTTAAGATTCTCTCGCGCTCTCTCTCTCTCTCTCTCTCTCTACCCCTCCCCTGCTTGTGTGCTCGCTCTCTCTCTCTCTCTCTCTCTCTCTCTCTCAAAATAAATTACCTCAGGGCACCTGAGTGGTTCAGTCAGTTAAGTGTCTGACTTTGCCTTAGGTCATGATACAGTTCATGGGTTTGGGCCCTGCATTGGGCTCTGTGCTCACAGGTCAGAGTCTGGAGCCTGTTTCAGATTCTGTGTCTCCTTCTCTCTTTGCCCCTCCCTTGCTCACATTCTCTCTTGCTCTCGCTCTTTCAAAAATAAACATTAAAAAAATTTTTAAATAAATTATTAAGCTTAAAAAACCCTCAAAACTCCCACAAAATACTGTTCTTTTTCCATTGGGTGGCAAACATTTAAAAAAATAGTTACAAGTCCATCATTTCTTTTTCTCAGAGAAGCACTGTGATATATTGGGCTTTGAATCACACAAACTTGAGTTTAGCTGTAGCTCTCTGCTAACTATATGATCTGGGGTGACTTACTTGATCTTTCTGAGCCAGGATACTGGGTGGATCATCTGTCTGTCTGGCTAATTTATCTTTTAATTTGTGTAATGAGAGAAATAGATATCAAATTATATTCTTTTTTTTTTTAAATGTTTTATTTATTTCTAGGAGAGAGAGAGAGAGACAGCATGAGCAGGGGAGGGTCAGAGAGAGAGGGAGTCACAGACTGAAACAGGCTCCAGGCTCTGAGCTGGCAGCCAGCACAGAGCCCTATGCGGGGCTCGAACCTACGAACCGCGAGATCACAACCTAAGCGAAAGTCGGACGCTTAACCGACTAAGCCACCCAGGCGCCCCTCAAATTATATTCTTATTTTTACTCTTCTTATCTGTATTATTTTTTTCTGGGATAATTTTACAGGGATGTGTAAATTATGTTTGTGAAGAGTGATATTTTCATGTCTTCCTTTGCTCTATTTATTTACTGTTGTTTCAGTGTTGATTTCTATTGGTTTTGGGTTTCTTTCATGTTTTGCAGCGATGTTTCTGAAACATATTGGCACTTGGTGGCACTTGGCATTTTTGTATTTTATATTTTGTCAGGGGAATGATTCATGCTTTTCCATTAATTCTCCTACGCCTGAGATTTATAACCTATTATTTTGATGTGTTAGAAGATGGAATATATTGTGTTACATTCCTGACTACACACTAACAAACAAATCTTTTCTCCTACATTCTTGACTTGAACATTTACTATTAAAGGAATGGATTTCTTTTATGTAACACATTTTCTTAGGCTTCTGTACACAACACTTTAATGAGTATAAAGCTTAAAATTAAATAATTAGAAGGATTGATCCTTGGAAATCACAGACCTGACACAAAACAGGTTTCATCTTACTTGCCTATCTGAGTTGAATAGTAGAAGCTATATAGAGTACTATGTTTAGTAAGATTGAGGCTTCATTCAGGGAAGAGTTGTATAATCAATTAGCAGAGTTAGACATGGGTGGGAGATGAAGAGCAATATTAATCAATTTTATTCTTTTCTGTTACCAATTTTAGCCCAATCTATTTTATAGATTTAAAAAAAAACCCGAATCTAAAAAGGAAAATGGTTTGTACCAATTTACATAGCGTATCTGTGTCCTACCCAAGTTCATGCCTATTTGAAACCTTGAAATATCACCTTACCTGAAAAGTGAATCTTTGCATATGTAATTAGTTAAGGTAAAGACATCCTGGATTAAGATGGGTCCTAAGTCCAATGACTAGAATGCTTAAAAAAAAAAGAGAGAGAGGACAAATAGACATAAGAAGTCTGGGGGAAGACAGAGGCAGAATTTGGAGTGATGTAGCTACAAGCCAGGGAACACCAAGGATTGCCAGCAACTACCAGAAGCTAGGAAGAGGCAGGAAAGGATTTTTCCCTAGAGCCTTCAAGTTGTTGGCAAGGTCATGCTCCCCTGATTTCAGACTTCTGGCTTCTGGAACTCTGAGAAAATAAGTTTCTATTGTTTTAAGCCCCTCAGTTTTTGATTCTTCATTATGACAGTCCTAGAAAACCTATATAATATCTGGAATTAGAATACATAATACCTCCTTATTGTATTTCCAAAGAGTTAAGTGCAGCTTGAGAGAGAAAGAGTAGAAGAATTAAACCTTGAGAAATGAGAACTCTGTAGGATTATACATGATAAACTTTGGGGTTCCAAATGTGAGATCATATAATCCAAATTACACATTCATGAGAATTAAATATTATAAGGTGGGTAGTATCAACTCAGTACAAAAATGGCACAAGGATATTCTTGATTGAGTGCTGTGTCAGTCAAAATCCATGCAGGATGCAGATTTAGGTAATTTGAGGAGCCTTCAGTGTGAGGACTATTTACAAGGATAAATAGTGCAGGGAATAGGAAATCACAAGGGATGATATTTGGTGAGTAACAATGGAATGGGGTATCATTACCACTCGGAGGCCTGAAGACACAAGAGGAGGAAACAGTTCCTAGAACCTGGATAACAGAGAGCCAGGTGGAGAGGGTCACGTGGTAAGAGCTCTGTAACCTCCATGAGACCTGTATATTTAGGACTGGGAGTTTGATATCCCAGCCTTTCTCTTCTCCCTCCCTTCTGTCTCTTGTTGGTGCTCCCTGTTGACTAAACCCAAGTGCAATCTTGAAGGTCAAGGAACTCAGCGATACAGACCTTACAAGTCAGTTTCCGAGGGTAGAGAGCAGAGTAGAGAAAGGTACAGGGTGGATACCGGGTGGAGGTGGGGCAAACAGACAACTTCCAGCACCAATGCCAACAAATATAAGAATATACAAATATAGAGTTTCTAGACAACATGCCAAGTTCAAGTCAGAAAGCCCTCTTGTCTAAATAGTTAGCTCATTCATCATAAATACAAACATCGATCTTGCTTGGTGTGAGTGAACTCTTAATCCTCTTCTCTCCTACTATATTGTGTCTTGCTGACCTGTTTTGTAGAAATGTTTATTTGTTTCTAGAATGGTGAATGTATTGGCCCCTGCAGGCCTTAAGTATGAAAGTCCTATATTAATAAAGAAAAACAAGATTGTGGTTGACATTATTTCCCCCAGGCAGCTGAAGGTGCATTCATAATACTTTCTCTGCCACGTTATGAATTGGCATAAGTGCAATTTCTGTTTTGCAAATGAGAAAATCAAGGCACAGAAAAGGCTAGTAATCTACTCAGGGTCATTTCTAGTGTGCTTACTATTCCATGCAGCGACTTTTGCTGCTTAGTTTGAGAGATGGTCCAGTAGCTGCTGTGAAGTTACGAGATGTGATAATTTGGGAGAGCACAAGGAGTGCTTGCAAGAATGTCAAATAATTCCCCTTCTGAGAATGAAGTTATAAAGTTGATATATTGATTGTGCCAAACAGACTTAAAAAAAACTTGCAAAGTTCTCGGGCATGTCTTAAAATCACAAAAGCAGCCGGTAAAGAGCATGGATTCCGAAAACTGGTGGCCTGGATTTAAATTTTGACTTGGCCACTTTTTCTCTGTGACGTTGGGTAAACTCCTTGGCTTCTTTGAGCCCCAGGTTGTCATGAATAAAATGGGCATCATAAAACGGTCTACCTCATGGAGCTGTAGGGGAAATGATAAGAGCTAGTGAGCACAAACCACTTTATATGAAGCCCGACATTGAGGAAGTAACCGAAAAAATGTTCACTGTTAACATTCCAAGCCCTGGCTGTTAACAGACCTGTTTTCAACTAACCAGAGAGGTTATGAAAAATCAAAAGGGGTCTTGGGTAGTTGCAGAAGCTTAGAGTGAGCTATCATGGTTTAGGGAAAAAAAATGTGCTGGTCTGAGGATGGGGTCTGTGTGGTCCCAAGGGCCACAGGCATGTATATCAGACGGTACTAGGCAGAAACCTTTAGTCATCTGAAATTATTCCCTTACTTCTAATTTCTTGCTATCAAGCAAGCATGTGATGATAGTTTGGCTTTCTGGATAGTTTTCCTAGAAGACCAGAAGATAAAAGAATTAGGCCACCTTCAAAGTTACCTTTCTTCGTCAGCTAAGTCTGCCTTTCTGATTCTGACAGGAGGCAGATCAGGATCAAACTGACAGGATCAAACCTCATACACAGCCAGGAGGCAGATCCAGAATAGCAAGGAATTCCCAGAGTCACAGTCTCTCAAACTGCATTCCCCAGGTTGTTCATAGGTGTTATGTGATAAAGGGCCTAATCGGTTAATCACTTCATGACATCATAGAAGTCAGGAGGCTTCTGGGAGATTTTTTTTTTTTAATTTTTTTAATGTTTTATTTATTTCTAGGAGAGAGAGAGAGAGAGACAGCATGAGCAGGGGAGGGTCAGAGAGAGAGGGAAACAAAAACTGAAACAGGCTCCAGGCTCTGAGCCGGCAGTCAGCACAGAGCCTGACGCGGGGCTCGAACCCACGAACCGCGAGATCATGACCTAAGCGAAAGTCGGACGCTCAACTGACTAAGCCACCCAGGCGCCCCGGCTTCTGGGAGATTTTATATTGGTTAATCCATGTTGTGAACCTCTAAGAAGGAGTGTGTAGTGTCTGCCACATTCTCTTCTTATTTGATCAAGAGCCTCCTTTCCTAACAATTTCTCAAAGCACTAAGGTTTCTCAAAATGCACTTTGGAACACACTGTACTTCTAAGGAAACCTCTCTCTGTAAGGCTCCTTGGTAGCACATCCATTTGCTTGCAGCAGACAATCACACAATATGATAATGACTTGCATGCATGGACTATTCTTCAGTTAATGGTGTGAGGTCTGTGTGTCACCTCGTGTCTGGAGATGGAAACCAGACATGGGTGAAAAATGTGTCCTGGATGGCTCATAAAGTGACTAATTCATAGCAGATTGCACTTCAGTCACAATTTATGTGGACCGATCTATGCTTCAGATTCTAGGAACTTTTGCTTTCCTGTTACCCGTAAAATTTATCCCCTAGAGAGGTTTATACTTCTTTTTCTTACCGGAGTGTTTCTCACTGTGGCAGTAGCATGTCCCCAGTGCTAGTCTTTCCTGCCAACAAAAGTTAACTTAGGTGATAATCAGAAAGCACTCTGTAGACAGTGATTCTTATCTGTGACAGATAAAACACGTCCAGTAACCCTAACACTTTTACTTCTGCATAACTACCACGATAGTTTGCTTTTGGTACCCAGCAAACTTTACCTCTTATTTCCCCTTTCTAGATTTCCAGTCTCACTTCTTGAAAATCATACATATGATTAATTGCTATGATACATTAAGTAAATGAAAATAAATATATTTTTCTTACCTTACATTTACTCATGAAGGGTCATGAGTAATGAGCCTACTCATGAAGGCTCATGAATAAATGTAAGGTAGCACAGCATGGTAGTTAAACTCATGTAGTCTGAAGCCAGATGTTTGGATTGAATCCTGGCTCTGCTACTAAGCAGCCTTCTGGCTGTGACTTACATAATCTCTGGATGACTTACTCAGTTTCACTATCTATAATATGGGAATAATAATAGCATGTAAGTCATGGGGTTGATGTTAGGATTAAATGAATGAATATTTGTAAAACATTATAAACAATGCCTGACAGATAATACGTATAAGGTATCAAATCCATCTACCTAAAGAAGGTCATGAAAAAGCAAAAAGTCGTTCTTCAGGAAATGACCTTTATGTACAGTTAGAATAATAATATAGCATTAAAAATTTTTCTAATGTTTTATTTATTTTTGAGAGAGGGAGGGAGACAGATATAATGCAAGCAAGGAAGAAACAGAGAGAGAGGGAGACACAGAATCCAAAGTAGGCTCTAGGCTCTGAGCTGTCAGCAAAGAGCCCGAAGTGGGGCTCGAACCCACAAACTGCAGGATCATGACCTGAGCCAAAGTCAGACGCTTAACCCAGTGAGCCACCCAAGCACCCATAAAATAACATTTTAAAGAATGTTTCTTAATGACTCCATGCTCATAAGCTTGATTTAATTTAATTGAGGCAAATGAGGACTTTGAATTTGATAAAAAATTATCTACTACTGCTACTTTTCAGTGAAACAAGAAGTTACCAAATGATATTCCCAAAGTAACAGCAAGGAAAACAAATGCTCTAACGTGGGACATTTATCTCTTACATATGTCACACTCTACACACACCTCAGTGGTCTCTTCTCTACTTATTAACTGTATGCTGGGAGGCGGCCAAAGATCCCAACCCCTGGGAACATGTAAGCGTATTCTCAGAGCTGTACTTTTTATAAGAAGTTTTGAGTTTTGTGTTTTTGTTCTAGGGATAATCCTTCCAAAGAGTTTAAATCTTTTCTGACTCATCAGGATCATCAGCTTATAGCATTTGTGCTTAGAATGTTGCTGTCACTGAGTAATATGGCTTTCATTGTCTGAGATTATGAGAAAAGACAAAAGGTAGGTTTAATATGTAAGTGATGTGCTTGTGCCAAGGAAAGGCCAGAAACAAGAATTTCACAGTAGTTTTAATAGAGAAAAATGAGAAGAACTGAGTTATCATCTAGCATCATGCATTATTTTCAAGATGAACTCAAAATAGCCCTTGCTGTTAGTAGTCCGTGTTGTAACCTCATTATCGTTCCGCTGAAGCGCCGATATCAATTATAGTAGATGAGTGTTGTTAATTAGAATTTTATTTATTTTTTAGTTTTGCTTAGGATTAAAGCATTTTTTGTTTTATGTATTTGTCTGGTACTATTGACATTTAGTTATGTATTTGTGTATATATATTATGGTAAAAATGACTTATCTACATTAGGAACTATGCCAGAATTTCTTCCTTCTTCGTATAAGGGGTTCATTAGTCAAATTCAAACAACACTGCCTAGGGAGGAGATGCTCTTGGCCCAGCTGGAAAGGAGACTTAGATCATAGAAGGTCAAGGAGATTTTTGTCCCCTTTTGTAGCTTGGCAGTGTTGGGTGTCCAGCTTATCTGCCGACACAAATCAGTGCTGTACACAGTGACTGCAGTGCAACCTGATGCTGCCAGGTGATCTGTTTCTTCATGTGACTCTCCTTTTCTGTTCCCTTTACATCTTCAGATATTCTCTTTTATCTTCTTACTGCTCCTCAAGCATTTTCTAGCACGCTTCTGTGTTAGGGTCTTCGTACATTGGTTCTCTGTTTCTGGAACACAAAGGCTAACTCCCCATATGTACTCAGTTATTCGTTCCAGTGTCACCTTCTGAATGAGGCTTGTTTTACTTTCCTATTCTTGAGTCCCTTACCCACTTCAGTATTTTTCCCCAAACACGTATCATTTTCCATTGCACACTATAATTTACCTGTTATGTTTATTATTTAATGTCTGTCTCTCTCTTCCATCTGCTGTTACAATGTAAGCTCCATAAGGACATGAGTGTTTTGTTTAGTTCACTAATATAACCTGAGGGCCTAGAATTATCCTGACACAAAGTGAGCGCTCAATTAAAAAAAAACTTGAATAAACTTGTCATTTTACTTTCTTCTTAGTACAGTTCTTCATAAATTTATAGCCTATGTTTCTTGTTTCTGAACAGTTTGAAGGATGGGGGGCCACAACTGTATATGTTAGTAGAAGGAAGTTCAGGATACATAGCTCTGCACTGTCATGACATTTTTTCATATTAAATGAGGCATTTTTACATTAAATGAAACATATTTAGTAGATATTTACAGATAGACTTCCAGTCTGATTAGTTTCCTGTGGCCTGCTTTGGAATAAGTAATTAAGAAAGCCAACTCATCTACAATAGCATTTGTCGTAATAACAGGTAAATTGCAATCCAATAAAATACTTTGCATTAGTGTTGCACATGACCATTTGAAGAACACTTTGATAAAAATTCCCTTGCATTTTTTTTTTTTCATCAACCATGACTGGGGTGACAAGTATTTTTAGTGTCTTCACTGAAGTTGCAGAGAAGTTAAAGAACTAATTGAAGATCACAAAAATGATCTTCTAAGACTTGAAACCTAGGCCTTTAGAGTCCTCCCTAGGGCTTTTTACAGCCGGTAATGGTATCAGATTATAAGGGCAATTAATGGAGAGGGATGACTAAGAATACAGGACCTCAGGAAGGCATCTTATAGGATGAAACATTAATTTCTCTCTACTGAGGTCATATTAAAAGATTTTCTTTAATACTACATTTTCAGTGGTCTATTGAATACTTTCTGTTAAGTAGCTATAGCTTTTATATTCTGATTAAGTAATGAGCTGTCGTTTGTAAGGCAGCTAAGGTTTCTACATCTTAATGAGATTACATGGTGATTTATTGCATATGGGATACAGAAAAGAAACAATCGAAAAGTGACTCAGGAGATTTATGTTAATGTCATGCAGTTATTGAGAAATTCACAGAAGAATAAAATAGATTAAACCTAGGTATTTAGAATAAGTGATTAGGATTTTATAAAGCGTACAAAAGAAATTGGGTTTTTGGTCTTTTTGTAGTTGCATTGTAAGAATTCCTTATATATAATATTAGACCCTTAACAGATAAATGATTTGCAGATATTTTCTCCCATTCTGTAGATTGCCTTTTCACTTTCTTGATGGTCCTTTGAAACCCCAAAGATTTTCATCTTGATGAAGTTCAACTTCCTGATTTTTTATGGCTTATGCTTTTATTTCCATAAATAAGATTCCCTCAGCAAATCCAGGCTCAGAACATTTATCCCTATGTTTTTTTCTAAGGGTTTCATAGTTTTTGCTCTTACATTTATTTAGGTCACTGATCAATTTTTGAATTAATTTTTGTATATGGTGGGAGGTAGGGGTATGTTTTCATTCTTTTCCATGTGGAAGTCCAGTTATTACATAACCATTTGTCAAAGAGACTACTCTTTACCTATCTAATAGTCTTGATACCCTTGTTGAAAATCAGTTGACCATAGAGTATGGGCTTATTTCTGTACTGTCAATAAAATTACATTATTCCATGTATCTCTTCTAGTATTATTACTGCCCTGTTTTTATTATTGTAACTTTCTGGTAGGGTTTTCAGTCAGGAAATGTATACCTTCCAACTTTCTTTTCTTCCTTCCCTCCTTCCTTCCTTCCTTCCTTGCCTCCCTCCCTCCTTCCTTCCTTCCTTCCTTCCTTCCTTCCTTCCTTCCTTCCTTCCTTCCGATTGTTTTGGCTATTTGGAGCCCTGGCAATTCCATATGAACTTGAAAATCAGCTTTTCCATTTCGGGAAAAAAAATTGCATTGAAATCTGTAGATTGCTTTGGGTAGTAATGACATCTTAAAAGTATTAAGTCTTGGGGCACCTGGGTGGCTTAGTCGGTTAAGCGTCTGACTTTTGCTTAGGTTATGATCTCGCGGTTCGTGGGTTCGAGCCCCGCGTCGGGCTCTGTGCTGACTGCCAGCTCAGAGCCTGGAGCCTATTTCAGAGTCTGTATCTCCTTCTCTCTCTGACCCTCCCCTGCTCACGCTGTCTCTCTCTCTCTCTCCTAGAAATAAATAAAAATATTTAAAAAAAAGTATTAAGTCTTTAATTCATGAATATAAGACATCTTTCTATTGACTTAGGTCATTTTTAGTTTCTTTAAGTAATATTTAATAGATTTCTGTGTACAAGTCTTTTACCTACTTGGTTAAATTTATTCCTAGGTATTTTATTCTTTTGGATGCTATTGTGAGTGAAATTGCTTTCTTATTTCACCTTTTGGATATTTATTGCTGGTGTATAGAAATACAACTGAGTTTTGAGTTTTGATCTTGCATCTTACAGTTTTGTTGAATGCATTTATTAGGTCTAATAGTTTTTTTGTCGGTTCTTTAGGATTTTCTATGTAAGACTTCATCAACTATAAATAGAGACAGTTTTACTTCTTTTTTTAGTTTGCCTGACTTTTATTTCCCTTTCTTGCCTAATAGCTTTGGCTAGAATTTTCAATACAATATTGAATAGAATGTCAAAAGCAGATATCTCTCCCTTATTCCTGATCTTAGGGAGGTGGCTCTCTGTCTTTAACCATTAAGTATGATGTTAGCTGTGAGGTTTTTTTTTTTTAGTTTTTATTTAAATTTCAGTTAACATACAGTGTAATATTAGTTTCAGGTGTACAATTTAGTGATTCAGCACTTCCTTGCATCACCCAGTGCTCATCATAACAAGTGCCTTCTTTAATGCCATCACCTATTTAACCCATCTCCTCCCTTCCTCCCCTCAGATAACCATCAGTTTGTTCTCTAGAGTTAAGTCTGTTCTTGGTTTACTTCCCTTTCTCTTTTTTCCTCCCTTTGTTCATTTGTTTTGTTTCTTAAATTCCCATGAGTAAAATTTTATGGCATTTGTCTTTCTCTGAGTGATTTATCCCGCTTAGCATAATCCTCTCTAGCTCTATCCATATCATTGCAAACGGCATGATTTCATTCTTCTTATGGCTGAGTGATAATCTATTATATATCTATGTATCTATATCTATATATTGTGTATATCTATATCTATCTATATAGACATGTATTCACCACGTCTTTATCCATTCATCAGTCAGGGGACACTTAGGCTGTTTCCATAATTTGGCTATTACAGATAATGCCGCTATAAACATTGGGATGCATGTAACCCTTTGAATTAATATTTTTGTATGCTTTGAGTAAATACCTATTAGTGCAATTTCTGGATCATAGGGTAGTTCTATTTTTAACTTTTTGAGGAACTTACATACTGTGTTCCAGAGTGGCTGCACCATTTTGCATTCCCCCAACAGGGAAGGAGTGTTCCCCTTTCTCTGCATCCTTGCCAACACCTATTGTTTCTTGTGTTGATTTTAGCCATTCTGATAGGTGTGAGGTAATATATCATTATAGTTTTGATTTGTATTTTCCAAAAAATAAATAATCCAATTTAAAAATGGGTAGAAGACATGAATAGACATTTTTCCAAAGAAGACATACAGATGGCAAATAAACACATGAAAAGATGTTCAACATCATTCATCAAAAAGATTTTTCTTTTTGATGAGTGGCTGTGTATATTTTAATATCATTATAAACTCATGTGTTTTAGTGAGTTGCAGAGTTTTTTAAATACTCAAACTGCACCATTTAAGGTAATGGAAAAACTGTATAAGAAGGTATTTCAAGAGCAGCTTTATATTTTATCCCTCATACCTCCACTCTGAACCCTCATTTTCTGCAGGTAACCTTTGTAGTGTCCTCTTTATCACCCTCATGTTTGTTGTCTTCAAAAATAAAAGCAAATTTGTGTCTGTGTGTCTCTGTGTCTGTGTGTGTCTGTGGCATGCTGTAGCACTATGTATACTATTTTGGCCCTGTACAATGGCCGTTAAAATGGTTTGGCCAAGTTTTGTTGACAAAAAGATGACAAGGCAAGGTCCAGATGTAAAGTCAACAGTCAGACTCCTGAGCGTGGGCTCATAATGGCCTGCTTATACTTATGGCGGTCCCATTGACTTGCAACCCAATACAGACCCAAAAGAGGGCTTTTGTGACTTTTACTTTCAGAGTAATAAGTAAAAAAGTAACCTGAATACAGTATTCACAATGGAACCTGGTTTGCAAAGAATTGTAAAAATACTGCATGAGAATGCATCAGAATAAACTTGTACCAAAAAGAAAGAGAAAAGCTGCTTCTTGGTTTTGTTTCCTTTATTTATTTATTTATTTATTTATTTATTTATTTATTCATGGTATTTCAATAGTTTGGTTGATTCAGATGTTTTACTTTTGATTTAGCAATGTTGATTTGATCTGTTGGCAAGAAATGGGGAGAAAAGCTTCTTATAAGCTCTTTCAGATATAATATTTGTTATTCCATGATCAATTTATAAAATGGGTGCTTTGCCTCAATCATGCATTAATTATTCTGAGGCCATTTCAGGAAAATCTGTACCCAGATAAGTTTTAGTACTTTAGATTAAGAATATAATTCTTCATAGCAGAAAACTTTAAGCAGGTAAAGAATTAAAAAGAGCTATAGTATAGTTTGCCTTTTAGTTTATATTTGAAATCTTTCTGTCTCTCTTCAGGATTTTTAGAATTTACTCATTTTATCACTAAAAGTCTAGGCAACTTTTCTGTGGCACTAACTAGTGAATAGCTTCAACTTTTGGCTTAGAGATGAATGTTGTTAAACCTTCCTTGGCCTGCCAGTGAAATTTCAGCGTCCTCAGAGTAGTCTTTCCAGAGTTTGTAACTCTTTTCTGTTTTTTTCCTTAAAGAATGAAAAATTATTTTAATTTATGTTTTGTGATCACTCTTCTTTCTTACTTCTTTTTTTTTTTTTTTTTTTTTTTTTTTTTTTTTTTTTTATTTTTTTTTTTTTTTTTTNAACAGGCTCCAGGCTCTGAGCTGGCAGTCAGCACAGAGCCCGACGCGGGGCTCGAACCCACGAACCGTGAGATCATGACCTAAGCGAAAGTCGGACGCTTAACCGACTAAGCCACCCAGGCGCCCCTTCTTTCTTACTTCTTAATCAGTTATTGAGATGTGGCTTTGTGTCTGTTCCACTCTTAGTATCTATTCAAATTTTTGTTTTAGCAGTTGCTCCTAAATACATAAATTTGGACACCATTAAGTTATGAACTACTTCACACTTAATGATGTTTACGGCAAAGTCTGAGGGAAATAAAAACCAATTTAGGGAATCAGCTCTTATTGATTGAGTCAAAAGATATATCAGATGTTTCCCAAAATTGGATGATTGTTAGCAGTATGAAGATTAATAAAATATGGTTACTATCCTCAAGAAGATAGCCTGATGGAGAGACTTAGGTAGGATAGTGTTTCCAAGAGAAACAGATCTTTATTTATTTATTTATTTATTTTTTTTTTTTTTTTTTAAATGTTTTATTTATTTCTAAGAGAGAGAGAGAGAGACAGCATGAGCAGAGGAGGGTCAGGGAGAGAGGGAGTCACAGACTGAAGCAGGCTCCAGGCTCTAAGGCGGCAGTCAGCACAGAGCCCAACGCGGGGCTCGAACCCACGAACCGCGAGATCATGACCTAAGCGAAAGTCGGACGCTTAACCGACTAAGCCACCCAGGCGCCCCTCAAGAGGAACAGATTCTTTAACATTGCTTTAAGACAAAATGTTTTTAAAAAGGGCATATGCGAAAGTACTTTGCTTAGTAGTTAATATATAATGACACAGAAGGTTTTTATTTTTATTTTTTTAATATTTTTATTTATTTCTAGGATAGAGAGAGACAGCGTGAACAGGGGAGGGTCAGAGAGAGGGAGTCACAGACTAAAACAGGCTCCAGGCTCTGAGCTGGCAGTCAGCACAGAGCCCGACGCGGGGCTCGAACCCACGAACCACGAGATCATGACCTAAGCGAAAGTCGAAAGTCGGAAGCTTAACAGACTAAGCCACTCAGGCGCCCCAGAAGGTTTTTATTTTTAAAATTTTTTTAAATTGAAGTATAATTGACATGCTAATGACCTAAGTTTTAAAAGTGTTATCTTGATTTTAAAAAGTAAAAATTGGTTTTCTGGTAAAATTCATTCAAGTTTCTTTAAAGAGAAACTGAAAATTGTGTCTGTGGTCAGGAAAGCTTACAATGGTTGATTGTACTGTGACTTTTCTGTAATAGCATGGACTCTGAATTTTTTACATTTGTATTTGATTTATATGGATGTCATATATCCATTTAGAGCAGATCTCTTTGGGTTGATGACTAGTGAGTACTTGAAATTTTGAATAGACTTTTAAACTAAGTCAGATTCTAAATAGTTTTCATGTGATACCTTTGTTTCAATTTTTTTTCTTACTGTTCCTTTACCAGATATATCTTGAACCTGTGTCTTGTCCCCTAGAGATGTCCATATGATAAACGATACTTACGGTTTTTAGCATCTTGAGACGTGGGTTATTGATGATATGTGGTTAGCTACAAGGTCATTTTTTCCAACAGCTCCATTTGACAAATAAAAACTTCTTTTGAATGACTCCTTTAATACAAGTAATATTTTCCAGTGTCAGAATATTTATGATGAAATATAGATTAGAAAGGAGAATGCAGAGCATATAGAAAGATAAGAAAGAGGTGCCAAACTTAATTTTTTTTTCTGTAATAGTTTCTGTATTTTTCTGCAATACTAAGCCAAATTGAAGCCTCTATTTTCCTGTTATTAAAGTAGTGCCAGTTCAAGTTTATTATAGACAAGTTGGAAAATGTGGAACAGTATAAGAAACACTTAAGCCTTCCTGCCAAGCAGTAATTATTATAAATGTTTTGCCATATCCTTTCTATAACTATATTTTCATAAATATGTGTATTTAAAAATTTTTGTTTTGAGTATAGTTGACACACAATGTTATATTAGTCTCAGGTATACAACTCAGTGATTCATCTTCTCTCTATATGTTGGACTATGTTCACAACAAGTGTAGGTACCATCTGTCACTGTAATAAAGCTGTTACAGTATCATTGACTATATTCCCTATGCTGTGCCTTTGATTCCCGTGATTTATTCATTCTATAACTGGAAGCCTATATGTCTTTATTCATTTTGCCCATCAACTTACTCCTTTCCCTTTGGCAACCACTAATTTGTTCTCTGTATTTATAGATCTAATTCTGCTTTTTTGTTTGTTTGCTTATTTGTTTTGTTTTTTAGGCTCCACCTATGAGTGAAATCATGTGGTGTTTGTCTTTATCAGCCTGACTTATTGGACTTAGCTTAATACTCTCTGGTCCATCCATGTTGTGGCAGATGGCATGATCTTACCCTTTTTACGGTTGCATAATATTCCATGCATATATGTGTGTGTGTGTGTGTGTGTGTGTGTGTGCGTGCGCGCACGAGCATTTTCTTCATTCATTCATCTATCAATGGACACTTAAGTTGTTTCCATATCTTAACTATTATAGACAATGAATAAGAAATGTAGGGGTGAATATCTTTTTGAATTATTGTTTTCATTTTCTTTGAGTAGATACTTGATAGTGGAATTATTGGATTATATGGTATTTCTATTTTTAGTATTGAAGAACTTCCATACTGTCTTTCTTCCACAATGGCTGTTAAAGTTTTCATACTATCTAAAGCTATCTGCAGACTCAATGCAATCCCTATCAAAAAAACCAACAGCATTTTTCACAGAACTGGAACAAATAATCCTAAAATTTATATGGAACCACAAAAGACCCCAAGTAGCCAAAGCAATCTTGAGAAAGAAAAACAAAGCTGGAGATATCACAATTCCAGATTTCAAGAAATACTACAAAGCTGTAGTAAACAAAACAGTACTGGTACAAAAATGGACACAGAGATCAATGGAACAGAATAGAGTCCAGGAATAAACCCATATATTAAAGTATGGCAAAGAAAGCAAAAATACACAATGGGGAAAAGTCACTCTCTTCAATTAATGATGTTGGGAAAATTCGATAGCTATATGCAAAAAATGAAACTGCATTACTTTCTAATACCATATACAAAAATAAACTCAAAATGGACTAGAGACCTAAGTGTGAGGCCTGAAACCATAGAAATCCTAGAAGAGAGCACAGGAAGGAATTTCTCTGACATTGGCTGTAGCAATGTTTTTCTAAACAGGTCTCCTAAGTCAAGGGAAACAAAAGCAAAAATAAACTATTGGGACTACATGAAGCCAAAAAGCTTTTGTTTGCACAATGAAGGAAATCATCAACAAAACCAAAAGGCTACCTACTAAGTGGGAAAAGAAATTCGCAGATGATGTATCTGTTAAGGGGCTAATAGCCAAAATATTTGAAGAACTTGATACAACTCAATACCAAAAATCAAATAGTTTGATTAAAAAATTGACAGTGGATCTGAATAGATGTTTTTTTAAGATGACGTACAGATGGCCAACAGACACATGAAAAGATGCTCAACATCACTCTTCGTCAGGGAGATGCAAGTTAAAACCACAATGAGAGATCACCATAAACCTGTCAGAATGGCTAAAATAAAAAAAGACAAGAAATAACAAGTGCTGACAAGGATGTGGAGAAAAAGGAAGCTTTGTGCACTCTTGGTAGAAATACATGTTAAAAATTGTAAAAAACCGGAAAAAAAAATTGTAAAGCTGGGGAACCTGGGTGGCTCAGTCAGTTAAGCGTCTGACTTCAGCTCAGGTCTTGATCTCACAGTTCATTGAGTTCAAGCCCCCCATTGGGATCTGTGCTGACAGCTCAGAGCCTGGAGCCTGCTTCAGATTCTGTGTCTCCCTCTCTCTCTCTGTTCCTCTCCTGCTCGCTCGCTCTCTCTCTCTCTCTCAAAATAAATAAAGATTAAAAAAATTAAGTCCAATTAAGCTCATTCTGTGCATATAGCTCTGCAGTATGCTTTTCATTTATTATATCATGAGCATTTTCCATATCATTAAACATTGTTTGGGAACATTGTGTGATGGCAACATAATATGGCTGTGCCATATGTACCTATTCATTTATTTTTGGAAACTTACATAGTAGTTTCTAATGATTACAGATCACAATACAGTGAGCACTAAATTTATATAATCTTAGGTGGCACGTATTTATAGAACATTGTCTTATTTTGCTTATTAAGCCATGGCAGATAAGTTTTTTTCATGTGTAAAATGATCCTTACTTTTCTGGTATTTCTCTTTTTTTCCCTTGTACTATTATCCTTTACTGAAGGAAGTTTTTAAGTTGAAAAAAACAATGGCTTTTTAAAAACGTGATTGAGATGTTTATTTATAAACTCTGAAACAGATTAGAAGGTAAAATGACAAATCCTGATGACAGCAATTTGTGATGGAAATGCTTACAGACCCTTAAATATAGCTTGGTAGGGAAGGGCGTTGGGAGGGAAACAAGTTGTTACAATTTGTTCCAGGAAAAGCATCTTGGATGAATGCCATCTTCTACAAGGAAGTCTTGTGATTTTAGTCTTATCCACTTCACTTAACCTTTCCCAAAGTGATTGCTGAAACAAATGTAGATAGTACAGTGAAAGTCATTAACATAATTCTTTTCCTCCAAAGATGTTGTTTGAATTTCAGTAAAAGCATTGAATTTGTGCTGGGTTTCATCATATCAAATAACCTAGAGCAGAATGACTCCAAATGTCAGTTTAGCTGCCTTCCTGGTGGAAGTATCTACTTAATGCCAATATTTGTCACAAATAACATTCTAAAAACTTCGCTAGGTATTTCAGTGATTTAGAGTCTACTCTGTTGAGTATAACAACACTAATATCTGAGAATTTATTGACAATGAACACATATTCTTCGCCGGGCACTGTCTACTTACTGTGTGTAGCTTTACAGTCCTCCCCAAATTGTGCTGCTCTTGCATTGTTGTTGTCTGCATTTTATAGATGCGGGAACTAAGATTCAGGAAGGTTAGTCATCTGGCAAGGTCTCATGTCTAAGAGACGTCCATTTGGGCTGCCAAACCAGTCCTGTTCTGTACTGTGCTTACAAGCTCTTGGAGAGATCTTAGTCATATAACTGATTATATGAGAAACTGTCTTAAATTATATTAAAACGTGTTAACCAAACATAATGAATAACTTCAGTGTATGACTTAATTTATAACTTTTAAACATTACAGAATAAACTTACATATTTAAAGGTTGGCTTTATTCTGTTTGAAAAAGGGACACAATTATTTAGGGGGAAAAATCCTCACTTTTCATTCATCCTGGCAGGCAGGAGCGCAGTTGCTATTATTGTGACTTAGTCTGTTGTGTGTACAGATACGTGCTGCCAGGTTCTGTGCCCCACACCTTTTATAAACACCGTATTTAACTTGGAGGAGAAAAAGTTATTCTTGGCAGCACTCACATGGCAAAACTAGCAACTGCGGGGGCCACCAACCCGTATCCTGACCTGAGGCTGGAACTGTGAGACTCTGTCTAGAATTGAACTTACTGTCTACAAGGCACGACTCAATAAAGGAGAGAATTATTATTCAATTTACCAAGAGGTAGTAAAGCTGCAAAATGAGATCTATGTCCCATGTACTTATGATTATAGGTATCATGTATTGATACTTCGTGTGTTTTATTACTGTTGTCATTGCCAGATATGAAGATCACTAGATAGCTAAATAAGGACCCAGTACTAAGATGACCAAAGCAGTTGAAAGACCTACTTTTTGAGAACAGCCTGCAAAAATCATTTCATGTCAGCAAAGACACACAGATTAGGGTATCGATATGATGATGAAGTTCTTCACTGGGTCCTGAAATGTTAAAATTCAAGGGTCTCTTTGAAATCTGAGAGATACACATTTATAATAAGTGAAATGTGCTGTTACATGCGTCGAAAGTAACTTTTTAGGAAATTTTACTAAAGTGCTCTTTTAAGAGGTGGTACAAGCTAAAAAGAAAAGTCGATGGATTCACAAAAACATGTAGATTCATATATTGCTGACAGATTTAGAGTGAGTTAGTATGAGAAGTTAAGGATGTTCTTACATTCATTCATTCAGTAAATTCTTTCTGGCTGCTAATTTTTGAGATGGTATCACAGAAATCCACTCGTGCCCAATCTTGGGCTCATGGTATAGAGCAAGCATGGTCAGACCCTCCTATCCAGAACCCACTAGTGCTTCTCAAATTTCCTATGGTTGTTCAATCCCATCACAGACACTGATCTTTTGTAAAGTAGAATACAAGTAAACTTAGGGGCAGCTGGGTGGCTCACTTGGTTAAGCATCCTACTCTTGATTTTGGCTCAGGTCATGATCTCGTGGTTCATGGTATTGAGCCCCACATTGGGCTCTGTGCTGACAGTGCTGAGCCTGCTTAGGTCTCTCTCTCTCTCTCTCTCTCTCTCTCTCTCCCTCTCCCTCACCCTCTCCCTCTCCTCTCTCTCTCCCCTGCCCCTTCCCTCTCTTCCTCTCAAAATAAATAAACATTAGAGAAAAAAATAAACTTAGAAAAATGAAATGAAAAGATCTACAAAATACAAGCCCACATTTTATTTTCATTGTTTATTATTATTATTGAACAGACTTAAAATTACTCTGACAAATTTCTGTAAAAGTTTATAAGGTCTCATGCTCAATTTCTGTACTTATCTCAAATCATTAACGATAAGTTCATGACCCGGTCCTGGTCCAAGGCCTATATTTTGAGGACTACCATTCTAGATTTACATAGAAGCAAAAACTTTTTTTTTCTCATGTTAGCATCCTTTTCTGTGTTCATGTTTTCTGTGCTTGCTTGTCTTCCTCCTATACTCACTTTTTTCTTAAGACGGATTGAACATAATCATCATGAGAATGGTTAGGAAAGAGTACACTGCAGAGATATAAAGATGCATGTCTATTTTTGAATTTTCTAATAAAACGCATTTGCAAAATCAAATGTGACATTCACATATACATGGATGTTAATGTATAGTCTTATTAAATTTTGGGACTGTAGACCAGTGTTTCTTAAAGTGTAGTTCTAGTATTATCTATATCAGAATTAGTTGGGGTAATTGTTTAAAATGCAAACTTTGAAGACCCATACTATAACTACTGGATCAGAATTTCTGCTCTTTGCTCTATGGAGTCTGAATTTTTTTGTTTATTTATTTTTAATGTTAAAAATATGTTTATTTATTTTTGAGAGAGACAGCGTGAGCAAGGGAGGGGCTCAGAGAGAGGGAGACACAGAATCCAAAGCAGGCTCCAGGCTCTGAGCTGTGAGCACAGATCCCCACACGGGGCTTAAACTAGGAACTGTGGGATCATGACCTGAGCCGAAGTTGGACACTTAATCAACTGAGCCACCCAAGTGCCTCTATAGTTTATTTAGTTTGAGAGAGGAAGGGAGGAGAGAAGTGTAGAGGGGCAGAGAGAGGGAGAGAGAGAGAATCCCAAGCAGGCTCCACACCATCAGCGCAGAAACTGACATGGGGCTCGAACCCATGAACCATGAGATCATGACCTGAGCCAAAATCAAGAGTTGGTCGCTTAACTGACTGAGCCACCCAGGTGCCCCTGGAGTCTGAATTTTAAACTTAAGTCCCAGATGTTTCTAATATACAATAAAATTTGAGAACTTTTCTTTCAGAGTTGGGAGTTTATGTGATTTTTTGATTCTACATAATGCACTATGGTGGCAGCTTATAAATCCTAATTCTGAAAGTGTTCCCTGTGTGAATATAGTGGAGTCTGCACATATATACTTTAGCACAGACTCTTCGGGATATATTAGTGAGTTATTGCTATCTCAGCCATACGCAAAGCGTAATTGGGAAAAGGTAATGTTCTCATTTTACAGACAGGAACAAAATAATTTTATATCCTTCTTTATTAGCTTCATTGTATTCCTGAGTTTTACCTGACTAAAATCTATGTTTAAATTCACCCTGCTTTATAATAAAATCTTATTTGGAATAATACATAGTATAGCTGCAGACCTCACTAGTCATGTAATTAAACAGTTGTTATGAACTGAATGAGGGAGGTGACATTGTATGTAAACACCTTAATTTTTCATTAGCAATACATTAACATAGGACTAATAACAAAGTTCATCAGTAAGTCAATCTATAATATTCTTAGATATTTATATAAAATTCACCCATAAGGAGAAATATATCTTAGAGCTTCCAGATATAGGTCAGTCAAATAAAGGAGACACCACTATAGCTGTTTCTTTAATTCTGCTGTGGAGATTACTGAAGGAAAAAAACCCACATTTATTCTTATTTGTGCCTTTCATGTGTTTGGCACATTACATCTGCTTGTGTGTATCAGCCTGTTAGAGAAAAATGAGGGTCATCTATTTATGTTAATAGAAGCCGTGGATCACCATTCTGATCATTTGACTTGAGTGATATTTCTTACCCACCTAAGATGAAAAGGTCAGTTGGGGGGGTGGGGCATTACTGTCTTCCAAAGCATAAGGATAACTTCCCAGATAAAAGTGAAAAACCCTAAGAAAACTCACCCATACATGCTTTTACTGAACTCAGAATACTTCAGAAATGTGACTGTTGTGAAATTGTGCGGGCTTCTGCAAAGTCTGCCTCTGCATCTTTCAGCCTTGCCATTGTGTGCCCTTGATCAAGTTATTAGACCTCCCCGAGCTCACTTTCCTTATCTTAGGGATAATAACACCTCTCAGAATTGCTGTGAGAATTCTCTCAGTTAATGATTCTGAAATACCGAGCACATTTCTTGTCACTTGATGAACAGTAGTTAGTCATTTTGGGGGGAAGTTGTATAATGGTTGGAAATATGTGGATTAGCTTTGATGTCATGCCTACCCTGGATTTGAAATTCAGCTAGTTTTTTGCTCTGTGATTTTGCTGTGCGTGAGCAGGTTATTCAGTCTCTTTATCCTACCGTTTTCTTATTTTGTGAAATGGGGGTTGTAACACTGAGGATTAAATGAGAGCGTGGGTGTACACACTTAGAATGTCTGGCGTGTGGTAAGTTCTTAATAACTAAGAAATGATAGCCCACATTATTTTTATTTAATTTGATTACCTGCTAGTTTCTAAGCTAAAATTTAAAAACCATGTCACATGCAGGTGTAACTGATTTTTATTTGAGGTTCTATCCTTGAGCTTTTAGCAGCTGTCTCTTTTTTGAACGTATTTTCAAAAAGTTTTCTGATGTATATACAAATTGATGTATATTTCCAGTGAAAGATTTTGGGACTCTGAAAACAAAGTGATGAGGAGGGCAGCATTCATCTGGCTGTTTAATGAGCACAATGTCAGAAGAAAAAGCCTCCGATAAAAATTGCAGCACACAGGCAGACACTTGCTACAGGACTTAAATAATGCATATGAGTGATGTCAGACTCAGAGGCATGCAAACTACAGACACACAAAGGAAATTCATAATGGGCTTTTCAGGAAAACGGTTGTTCCTTCCTGATGTGCTAACCTTGATTCTGCTTTGGGTTTTTGGTGCCAACATAAAACTAGATGGAAAACTGCTGAATTTTTCCATTGTCAATTTGTATAGTAATCTACGAATTGTGTCTTTGCTCTCCTTTACTCTTTTATTTTTTGGAGCTTATTCATGCTTTTTTTAATTTTAATTTTTTAATTTAGGTATAGTTGACACACAATGTTATATTAGTTTCAGGTGTACAACGTAGTGATTCAACTTCTCTGTACATTATGCTGTGCTCACTGCAAGGATGCTACCATCTGTCACCATACAGTACTATTGTAGTATCATTGACTATATTCCCTATGCTGTGCCTTTTATTCCCATGACTTATTTATTCTGTGAGCTTTTGGGAATAAGCTACATTAGTTAAGTGATGTCTTTATATTTCTGTGATTAATCCATTCAGTATCCACAAAGCATAATTTCACCCACAAGCATCCTTGCTAGATCAATAGCTTTGAATGTTAACAACTGTGATATCAGTTGGCTTTCAGAAAGAGATCTTATGGAGATGGGATGAAGGGACAATTTTCATTCCTCTATTCTTTTTTTTCTTTTTAAGTTTGTTTACTTATTTTGAGAGAGAGAGAGAAAGTGAGCAGGGCAGGGGCAGAGAGAGAGGGAGAGAGAGAGAGAATCCCAAGCAGGCTCTCCACCATTAGCACAGAGCTGGACATGGGGCCTGAACTCACAAACCGTGAGATCATGACCTGAGCTGAAATGAAGAGTTGGGCACTTAACCACATGAGCCATCCAGGCACCCCTGATTCCTCTCTTCTTTAGCTTCTCTTTCTTTCCCTCTACACTGATACTTAAAATTTCTAGTCTTTCCTCCTTCACTGGCCTCATCCTTTCCCTTACTCTCTGTATTTTAGTCACACTGGTCTTCCTTCAGTCCTTGAAAGTGCCATATTGCTTCCCATGCTAGGGCCTATGCATGGCTCTTCTATCTGGAAAGTTCTCTCTTTTCTCTTCCTCCCCTCCTTCCCCATCCTTCAGAGCTCAGTTCCCACATTGATTGTTTAAGGGAGATTTCACTTATTCTCTGGCCTGGGTCATGTCAGCAACTCACCCATTCCCTTATGACCTTCTCTTTTTCCTTTGTAGTATGTCTCATAATAGTAGCTAAAGAATTCATTTTGTTTGTTATTTAGTGTTTCTCCTTCTTTCTAAAATAGAAGCTCTGCAAGAAACAGCAGGGACTGTGTTTGTCTTGTTGAGAACTATCTCCTAATGCCTGACACCATATGCCATTGTAGCGAGTGAAGATGCTAAAATGTTATATGGCTGCAAATATTGTATTAATGTGCTTCCCATTTTATTTATTGTTGATTTTTGAGGTCTTTCTTCACCCTGGGTTGTGGTTTGGAGAAATATTCTTTTATATATTCGTAACATAGATAAATTTTGAGTTCTGATGCTATGCTGTCTTGCTGTACCTTCTCAATGCAATAGTCCAGTGTGATTGAAGAGGTAGGTACAGCCCTAACTACCTGTGCTTCAGAAATACCCGCTCTATGAACAGGCATGTGTATGTGATGACCCTCAGTCTAGGCTTCACATCATCTCACATCCTTTGATCCACTTTATAAGTTTCTTAATCAACTTGGGAATGATTGTCAATGTCTCCTTATGACAATGGCTTGTGTTGGGGGGAAATAGGTTTCCTTTACATAGGACAATAGCCTGTTTGACACATGTGAACACTGATGACACAGGGATGGACCAGAACCTAGAGCTAAGCTAAAGTGGCCTATCTGGCAAACGTTACACTATTTGGATGGTAAAGAATCATGGCTTGGAGGACCAGAGTCGTGGGAGCATCAGATGAACTTCATGGAGAATCTGTTGGTCCATAACTAGGAAGTAAGCAAGCATTCAAGACTATAAACTTTTGACCTGGGCTGACGCTGTTGAGAAGCCTGTTGTTCATAGGCTGTAGCCACCTTGGATGCCAATAAGAGGAAATGAACTCATCCTTTCTAGATCTCTTTTTTCTAATCTCCTTTGGGTGACTGAGTCAAATTAGTGAGGGGACTGCCATTTCCAGGAGCATTATCTGAGAAAGGCAGTGTATTGCAAAAGAGCTTGGGTTTGGGTGATGGGTGTCATTCAGATTCGACCTTAAATCCTGGCTGTCATCACTTCTCTGGGAGCCTCTGTTTCCTCATCTGTAACATAGCCCTAATAACATCATTGACCTCAGCCTTGGAGCACGGTGCCATTCATGAGACTAGTTTTACAGCATCTGCGATGTGTCCTTGGTACATTGCAGGCGTTCTGTACGTGCTTGCTCTTATGGTTATTCACTAGCACACACCCAAGGATCCACAGTGATTTTCTCTAAGGCCGGGCAGAATTTACATGTCAGCAGTAGCCTGGTGGGGATTCTAGAATGCCAGGCTTGCTGTGCCCACACAGTCTGTTGCAGACCCAGCCCAAAGCTCTGTGGCCCTGTGAAGCTCCCTGGCAAACTGTCTGGATTAAGGAAACAGTAGAGAGTAAATTGCAACCACTAAACGTAGCACGGAGCTTGAATCCAGCCCGTCTCACTTCACAGCAAAATGTATGACAAGTGAAGACATTTTATCTTCCTTTCTTGGAAGCTTGCTGGAAACATGTGGTCATCCACGCTTTGATTGCATCCACCCATGCAACCGACACCTAATAATTGCAACGACTGCCCTGGGCAGCTTCAGGAGGCCCCTTTTCCATTAAAGAACAATGCATCTCATCTGGAAATTCTTCCACCACAACTTCTTCCTTGGATCAGTCAAGAACACAACTAGATGGAGGTTTTGCATCCATTTTTGCATTAAAAGTGACATCTGAAAGTAACCTGAGGGTTGATAACCACAGTTTGGGATTTTCATTAAAGCTGTATGATGTTTGATAAAGTTTTAGTTGATTTTTACAGTTTGAAATCAAAGTTCACATGTTTCATTCTGGGTTAGTTAGGATGCTACAACATCCTATTTGAGTACCCTAAACAAATTCTATATCTGATTAATCACAGTAGTAAATTAGAGTTTCCAAATAGTGGCCGCTCTATTCTTAGTAGATCACACAGAAAATTCCCCTTTCTGTGATAACAGTCAGTTTGTTGACATCAGCTCACTCTGTATGTATATGTGTGTGTGTGTGTGTGTGTGTGTGTGTGTGTACACACATAACTCATTCTTTGGAATTTTCCCAATGGAAAAGCAAAGGAAGGAAGCCGAGGGGAGGATGGGGCGATTGCATCCTGTACCCTTTACAGGGTGTGGCCATGACTGCCTCAGCCTACAGGACACTAATAGTTTGTGTTTTTTCATTAAAGATGCCTGAACAGTGTAAGTCTTGAGGAAGAGTGGGAGTGGCTCTCAGTGTTTTTTTAGCTGGACAAGAGTATCCTGGTAGAGGTTTGCTCAAATCCTGCTTAGGATTTCATTTCTAGAACTTTGGGAAAGAGAAAGAGAAGCAGGAGCATCAGTGAAGTGGACCTGCAGAACTCTCAAAGCCACGTTAGGACTCCAAATCTGCCTGACTTCAATTCTGGCTGCTTCTGTGAATGGAATTGCCAAGGGGGTAGGCCTGTTACATGATTTTAAGGAGAATGAAACGTTTCTTCTTGCTGCTTCCAAACCAGATTTGAAATGATGATGAATTCAACCCTGACAAAGGCAAAGAGAAACTTTTGGGGATTATGTGAGGTAAGGTAATAGAATGTTCTATAAAATGAGTTCTACTGTCACCTAATTTCTAAGTCTGACCCTTTAAAAATTTTTTTTAATGTTTATTTATTTTTGAGAGAGAGAGAGTGTGTGTGTGAGTGAGCAAGGGAGGGGTAGAAAGACAGAGAATGGAGGATCTGAAGCAGGCTCTGGGTTAAACAGCAGAGAACCCGATGCAGGGCTTGAATTCATGAACTTCAAGGTCATGACCTGGGTTGAAGTTGGATGCTTAACCAAGTGAACCACCCAGGTGCCCCCTGAGTCCAACTCTTTGAGATACACAGTTCTCTTTGCCTTTCTCTTTGAAATGCTCTTAAATGTGCTTTTCTCCCAGCTTGATTAGGGGTAGTTACTAACAAACTGTATGGTGTGTTTATCACATTTAATCACTTGACAACTTGACAGCCATCATTGCTAGGATTAAAGCATGTGAAACTTTTACAAATAAATACGCAGATCCTTTGCTGACATTCTAGAGCCCCAGTGGTTTCAAATAAATTGCTTTCCTGTGATGTTAAGTTCAGGTTCTACCTACAAGAATGTTTCTTAAAAATGTCATTCAATTGAGCCTAAATAGATTTCATGACAGGTTATCTGCGTCTGGACAGTAATGTTTTTGGACAGATTTTAAAGCCTTTCTCTCATGAATGAGATATAAAAGCAGATTTATTTGTAATGTAACATTTATATAGACAAAGTATTCATAGGCATTTATGTTTTCAAACTGTTGGTTAAACAGCACTCTTACAAAAAAAAAAAAAACCTTTGAGAGTAAAATCATGTTTTTGTTAAGATTTATTTTCTTGTGGCATTTGTGGCAAACTGACCCAGTCTTTAATAGACCTTTGCAATCTGCTTAGATTATTTAAGAGCCAGGATGAATCCAGGGAAAAATTTCACTTCTATCCTAATCCTTTATAAATTAAACATTTTCAATGAAAGAATTTACTTTTTGGCCATAAAATGCCAACCAGTGGTTCCAAGGTGGGCAGGGATGTTTTTTTTATTGTCATATAGTGTGCAACTGGCATGCAGTGCCCAAGAGCCAAGGATGCTACCATCCTTTCAATGCACTGGACAGAACCAGTGCTGCCTCCTTTAGAAACATACATAAAAACACAGTTTAATGAAAAGCAAGTTGATGGGTTAGTAAGGATTCAGGTGAGTGATCTAATCTCTGGGAACATCATTTGTCTTCTGATCAAGCCATTTTGGGGAGGCACCCACAGGGAGGAGCCACATCTGCAAAATTATTCCTTAGGATTTGTAGCCATGAATGTTCCAGAACGATTGCTCTCATATACTTCCAACTAATACTTTCAGACTGAGTTTGAATTAGCTCCAGTAAATACTTGGTTCACTTCAGTAAGGGTAACCTCCTTCTGTAAATAACGTTAGCTCTTAAAGTTCCGGATCCTTATTGTATGAGCTCACTAAAATCAAAGGTGTGATTTACCTCTAACAAAAGGATGCTTTTGTATTGAACTTTATATTTTATAATGGTTGTACATTTCTCAGAATCCGCAGCTCTTAGGTTTGTGCAAAAGTTACATCCTAAAGGATCTAGAGGTTGCTTCTAAACTTCACTTAGTACGAAAAAGGATTATCTTTGAGTGAGAACTTAGCGTATATATGTCATTTAAAAAAATAATATTAGGGGCACCTGGGTGGCTCAGTCGGTTGAGCATCTGACTTTGGCTTAGGTCATGATCTCACAGTTTCTGAGTCCGAGCCCTGCATTGGGCTTGCTGCTGTCCGCGCAGAGCCTGCTTCAGATCTCCTGTCCCTCTATCTCTCTGCCCCTCCCCTGCTTGTGCTCTTCTCTCTCAAAATTAAAATAAATAAATGAATAAAAATAAAAATAAAAAACTAGAAGAAAGAAAGGAGGACATAGAAATAAAACCTCGTTGGGGCGCCTGGGTGGCTTAGTCGGTTAAGCATCCGAATTTCGCTTAGGTCATGATCTCGCGGTTCGTGGGTTCGAGCCCCGCGTCGGGCTCTGTGCTGACTGCCAGCTCAGAGCCTGGAGCCTGTTTCAGTCTGTGACTCCCTCTCTCTCTGACCCTCCCCTGCTCACGCTGTCTCTCTCTCTCCTGGAAATAAATAAAAATATTAAAAAAAAAAAAGAGGGGCGCCTGGGTGGCTTAGTCGGTTAAGCGTCCGACTTTCGCTTAGGTCATGATCTCACGGTTCGTGGGTTCGAGCCCCGCGTCGGGCTCTGTGCTGACTGCCAGCCTGGAGCCTGTTTCAGTCTGTGACTCCCTCTCTCTCTGATCCTCCCCTGCTCACGCTGTCTCTCTCTCTCTCCCCCTCTCTCCCCCTCCCTCCTAGAAATAAAATAAAAATAAAAAAAAAAAAAAAAGAAAGAAAGAAATAAAACCTCGTTGTCATTCCTGGCAACTTTTTAACACACATAGTGCCATGCAATCCACGTTTCATTGCGTAGGGAGATGAGAGCATCTCTGCCTGTCTTGATTAGGCTGAGCTTAAAGCCCACTGACAGAATTTTAGGCTTTGAGTGACTCAAGAGCTGCAGATTGGCATAGTCTGTGTGAGACACTGTGTTACATGTGTAATGGCATAATGGACTGTTAATGTACACATGGCCTGCAGTTTTCCACCTGCTCATTTGCATCCAGTCTCCAGGGGCGCCTGGGTGGCTCAGTCGGTTAAGTATCTGACTTTGGCTTAGGTCATGATCTTATGATTCATAGGCTTGAGCCCCATGTTGGGCTCTTTGCTGACAGCTCGGAGCCTGGAGCCTGCTTTGGGTTCTGTCTCCCTCTCTCTCTGACCCTCCCCCGCTCGTGCTCTCTCTCTCTCTCAAAAATAAACATTAAAAAAAAAACAGTCTCCAAAAACCTGAGTAAGCATACTTTTGTTTTAATTTATATATATTTATGAGAAATTAGAAAAAAATGAATTTATTTAAAAGAAACTTAAAAAGTAAAAACTAAGGAAATTAGATTGAGGAATTGTGCTTTTGAGTATTGAAAGAAAAAAGTAACTTCTTAGAAAGAAGGAAGAAATGAATTAAGAAATTTTTAAACTCCACACATTTAGCTCCTAAATATGTGCCAGGTTCAAATATTGAACCCGTGTCCTCCTCACAGCTTCCTGAGCTCGGTGCTGTTATCATTTTATAGACTGAGGAAATGGAGTCTATGCAGTTTTAAGACTTGCATAAGGTTATGGTTTCAGTAAACGAGAGAGATGGAATTTAAGCTCAGGTCTGCTGTTTCTCAAAGTTCTGGGATCTTACCATCACCTACGAGCCACAGCCTGGCAACATCATTTTCAGGCGGGGTGGTTTCCTCTCTTGGTACTTACAATAAATGATATGTACCTAAAAATACACAGCATACTTCTGTGGGTGAAGAGAAGGCCCATGTGGACTAAATGCCAGTGATATATTAAATATGTTGCTTTAGGAGTTTTTTTGAGTTACTAAGTGATGGAGAATCTAAGCTTTCTATCTTGACTGATTAAAGTTGAGTGTGGGAAAGTTGGACATTTGGGAGTTGTTTGAATAAAGAGAGGAACAGGAAGAGCATGTTGGGCTTAGAGAGTGAAATCCAGGATGGAGATTGGATTGGGTGAGAGCTTAGAGATGGGTGAGTCATCTCGCAGGGTCATTGGACTGACGAGTCTGGAATTGATTGAGAGCCTTTTGCACTCAGGGTGGCTATTTATAGCTGCTGCAGCTCTGTCTGCACAGGAAAGATGGAGACAGAGGAGTGTCACGTTTACGTTTTGGCTCTAGCGCTTGGTGCTGGGCCTGGGCGCGGAGCGTTGTGGGCCGTCCTCTCATGCCCTTCTATAGCCCACTCTGCACACAGCAGCCAGGAGGGTTTTTAAAAAATGTGTATCATGTCACTTCTCTGCTTTAAGTCTGCCAGTGACCTTCCATCAGCATGCAATCCAAATTCTCCACAGTGGTCTAGATAGAAGGTGTGGTATAGTATCAAGAAGCAGGCTGCACATACTAGTTTTGGGATCATGGACACATTTTCCAACTTCTCTGTTCTTTAGTTCCCATCATTAAGAATCTGATGGTGGTACCAACCTCAAAGGATTGGTAGAGGTGTCAGCGAACTGATAAAGACAAAGTAGTAGGACAGGGCCTGGTACATAAGCCATCTCTGAACTGCTCTTTACTATCTGGTATTCTGGGCCATGACTGAAAACTCTCAGGAGATATTCGCCAAAATGAGTCCAAGTGTTACTTCTCACTGATCTGTTGGTGGTTTCCTCCCTTGTCAAAATGAGTGTGTGATCGAATAGTTTAGGATCAGGTATTTTACATAGGAGGCTGATTGGCAGAGCATCTTGCCTCTGCTCAGTATGTCTGGAGGTGTGAATGTTCAGGAGGCCCCCTCAGAGGTGTGCTGAGGATTTGGCTGCATCACCCAGTATGGATCTAGTGAAAGATTTCACATTTTCTGGGCTGGGCTTCCCTAGCCCTGGTAGAAGGCCTGCCATAGAGGAGACAGCCATAAAACATCTCTCTCATGCTCGCAGGTGCGAGGCCTTGAATCAACACATGTGCGTCCACCCACCTGCTAGTGCAGCGATGCACATGCCTTTCAGTGCACACCTATCCCCAAGGCCAGACCTTACAGACTTGTCATCAGCCCTTCTCAGCCTCCCTTGCTTCTTTGTCCTGTGGTGTGCTGAGCCTTTTCATCCCATCTCTGGCACATTACAATCAGCAAATCTTTCTGGTATCTATAGGAAGATAGCTGTTCAGGTCACTACCTACCAAGCCATAGTCGTTAGTGGGCGCATTCTCAGCTGGTGGTGTGGTATCAGGACTGATCGGACGCTCACTCTTTTTTTCAACCAGAGAGAGCTTCAGTGTAAGGAATAGGGCCTCTAGGGGGACTGGGTTAAAACTAATGCCACGGTTGCAAATTCATGAGGAAGTTTGTTAATGAATTCTCATAGTGCTTCATAAGATTGGTGCTCTGTGTAATGCAGCCCGTGGTAAAGACTCACCCCTCCTTTGCACTGTAGTTCAGATCCCAAAGTCATTGTCAGAGTTTTCCTGTCACATAGCAGCATCAGGTTCCATACCTGCCTAGAACATTCTGATAAAATATTTGCAAAAGTTACTGCAAAAATTTTGCAAAATTGTTAAAAACAGTCAAACAGTCCCTATAAAGGTGTGCTCTTTGTCCAGATCTATAATGATCATTTTGATTCAAATTGGAGCTTAATATTGCTTTTCAAATCCCAAATCCCAGAGCATCTAATTTTCGAGTATAACCAGAACAAACCAGGCCCCTGTGTGATCCAGTCAGAGGACATAGTTATATTCAGTTTGTATCTAAAAAGCAATTTAAAACAACTTAGGTGTTTATGCCATTTGTGAGAAAATGTGGGGAGGGATTACTTGAAAGCAAAATAAATTTTTGCAGGCATCATTTTTCATTTCTCTGGCACAATCTGTCACATGGCTTCTTTCTCAAAAAATTCCTCACCTTAACTCTCCTGGGTTGATTGATAGATGAGTGTGGGCTTTGAATATATACATTTTTGTTCATATTTTATCTTCACTGTTTGCAGTTTTTGGAAATATTAACATAGTCATAGAAATGTTTCCAAATCCAAATTATGTTTGGATATGCTTGAGATGTCTCCTATATTTTCTCTTATTATCTTAAAAGCCTATTCAGAGGACATTTTCTGGAATCTACAAGTCATGTACAGGAAAAAAATTAATCTTTTAAAGATAATTTTTCACACCAATCTCTGTATATGAAATATTATGGGGAAGGAAGAGATTTTTTTAAAAAAAATTACAGGTCTTTCTGCTTACATTGTTTTAGCTTTTGGTGGCATTTTAAAAGAGAATTCATTATTTAAATTACTCTTTACAATTGTGTTGTACATTAATATAATTAATCTTACTTTTCTATGGATGAAAAAGATAACTTCCTGGGGCCCAGGCAGCAACAGTAACTTTTACCACTGAATTCAACTCTAAACATGGCCACTTGTCTGTTACTTCTGATGACCATTCATAGTACTCGAAAATGAACCTGGGAGGTAAATCAATATGTCTTTGGGGCCATGAAGCAAAAGAATGGATGAGACCCCTTAATAACTGGCTTAAATGTGTAGATCTCCCAAAGGATATCCCCATATGTACATCCCAAAGAGACATTGAACTTGGTAGATCCTAAGCCATATAAATTACACACAGTCATGGGGATTCATAATTATTCCTTCTCTGTTCCTCTTTAACACTTTATAAAGTATGTACACCTCAGTCATAGCATTCTTGACATTGTATTGTACCTTATGTGGCAGTATTCTCCTACCACCCTGTGAACTCCTGATGGCAGGAAATGGGTGTTCCTTATACTCCATAGTAGGCAGTCAGTAAATGCTTTTCAATGAATGAATGAATGAATGAATGCACAAGCTGGCAAATTGGAGGGACAGATGTATAGTGTCCAAAGCATTGGTGTGATTGCTCGGTATCCCTGGAAATAACCATGGCACAGAATTTTACCATGTGTGGCCTTTATGGTATCTGTATCAGAATCAGCTCCTTGGGGTACTAACTCAAACCTACTGAACCAAAATCTCTGAAGAGCAGCACCGGAGTCCATGTTTTAAATGAAGCCTGCAGGATATTCATCGTGAGTAATGGAGTTGGGTTATCATCGCTGAGGTGAATCATTTAGCCAAAGGGGAGGGTGGCCAGTGATGATTGGTGACCTGGTGAATGTGCAAGGGATGTTGGCAAGTCTGCATATAGAGACTTTAAGACCCCAGTGTGTTCCTCCTAAAGATCATTTGGTTTTAATTAAGGAAAAGGGGACTGTTTCTGACCTTAATTAATTAGATCTGAGAAATTCTCTGAGCCACCACTATAAAATATAGGTAAGAGAATTGTATGTGGTGTAATCTTCTATCTCTGCCTTTGTTTTCTGGGTCCAAACACATTATTTATTTCTTCTTTGGAGAATCAGACTTAATGGAATTAATTCCAGTACTAATGACAGAATAAATTGAAATAGCCCTAAGGAGTAATTAAAAAAGAATACACTAAATGAAGTCATTTCACAAAAGTCTCATGGATTGCTAAAATAGGCAAGAGTGAAGATTTTCACAAGTTTTCTTGATTGTGCTCCCATAATATTCATAAACAGATAGATATAAAATTATATTAAAAGGATTTTAGGTCTTTTGTGTGTGTGTACACTTTGCTTTTCTATTTAGAGAAAATGTACTGCCAACTAGACTTGTAAGAGAACAAAGAAGACATATGAGACACGAGTGGACAAGCGTTATATAAAACCTAACAAATAAAATTAGATTTAGAGAAGGTATTTAGGTACATGAGTTAAACATCTTCAGTGTTACTTTTTTGTAATTATATTCCAGCCTGAAAGTTACCTAAGTCTCCAGAATATGCACTCCTAGAAAATAGACTATTTCAATTGGAAAAAAGACACTTGAATCCTAGTAGAAAGGGAAATAAGAATGAGAATGGGAAAGGGAACAAGGAAGGTAATATTCAGAGATCAAAAGCAAAACCAGGAGAGGGTGCCTCACAGAAGCTGCCATGTTTTTAGGCTGAAAGGAAGAAGCTAAAAATTAAGGTGAGAGAAGGTGACTGACGTAGAGGCTTGGGTCAAAGCCTCCACCATAACAAGGTAGAACCCTGTTAAAGAAGGCAAGGAGTAGGTATGAACCCAGAAAAGATGGCATTAGGGAGATGAGACCTAATGCTCTCCATGTTTTGGATGATAGCCTGCTCCAAGTAAGAGCCTGGAAATTAGCTATGGGATGTGACGACAGTGGGACAGATTTGAATAGTTGTTAAGAGAAATGGAGAAAGGAAGTAACTAAGTATAAATGCAACAATTGATAATTAATTTTAAAGGCCAACAGCATTTCTTTGATCAGTCAGAGCCTTTATTCAGTGGGGGAAGAAATAGATTTATAATTATATCTACATTATACTCATAAGGAATTTAGAACCCTTTCTTTGGTATACCATTTTATACTCAGCTATTTTTCTTATTTGGAGTAGGGACATTTAAAAAATACCAAATCACCTAATATACATGTTAGATGAGGGGAAGAAAAATAACTCATACAATCTGGGAAAAAATATACTGTCCTCAGATATCCATGAAAAATAGATCTCAGCATAGAAATACTGTTATAGAAAAGGTGTTCTGGGTCTAGACTAGAATTGACTGCAACCTAAACAAAGTGTTAACCTACTTAAGGAATGAAATTTTACTCTGAGGGACCAATTAAAATTGGCTTCTTGAAATAAAGAAAAGGAATGAGTCATTCTAGCTGTTATTTATACGGTGTGACCCAGGCTGGGCCGGAGTTGTGCTACCTAGCAGCACTAGGGGTTGTAGTAGTCATGGAGGTTGTGATAGTTGTCTCAGAATAATTTGTACTGTTTCCCCCTAAACTGGTTTGTTTATATGGACTTGGTATTTTCAGTTAAGGGTAGCTGCCACTCGATGGCAAGAGTGCTTGTATCTGTCAGGGATAATAAATTATCAGAAACCTAATCTCATCAGAGAAAAAATTCAATCTAGAAGAAACAATATTAATCAACTTGAGTATCTTCTCTGTGACAGATGCTATGCTTGGTGGGAAATAAGATCTTCCCTATGGGGATTTACAGGATGGCCTCTTGCTGTCGCATTTTAAATCAGAACAGATCCACCAAATTTCTGCTCTGGACCTGTTCATCCTAATTCTGACCATTTCTCATCATATGTGGGACACTTGAGTTCCGTGTGAGCCTGAATACTCATGGTATTTCAAGGGGATAGTCTGTTTTTCTTTAATATAAATTTAACCAAATGGAGTTGTCTGCATCACCTATGAACTAATGAGGGGAATTCAAGTCAGAGATATATGGCTTATCCCAACATACAGGAGCTGATGGGTAAATTGAACACATAACTCTAGACCTGTTTCTTGTGCACACACATGCAGAAAGGACAGAGAGAAAGAATCTCAAGTAGGCCACATGCTGTTAATGCTGAGCCTAACATGGGGCTTGAACCCACAAACTGTGAGATTATGACCTGAGCAAAAGTCAAGAGTCAGACACTTAACTGACTAAACCACCCAGGTACCTCTCCCCCATTTTTTGTTTTTTTGTTTTTGTTTTTGTTTTAATTTATGCTCTAGATCTGTTTCCTGGTCAAAGGTCTTGGAAGTAAGCACCCATTCCTGTTCTCCTTTATTTCCTATTCACGTGGTACAGTATTTCTACCTTGAAGTGGATGTGGCTGGGAAAGAGTTATTAGTGATCCTTCTTAGAGCAAGAGATGCCTATACTGGTTCTCTGTCAAAGCTCTTTTTCCAGGAAGCGTGTAAAGGATGTATAGCTCAGGCATCTCTTTCTGTTTGGGACTCAGACCACTGACAATAGTTCGCATGCCATTACCACCTCCCATTCTATTTCTGCCTCTCAGTAGTCCCTTTCCCCAAGTTTGTGTCAGAAATGTCTACTTCGGGGCACCTGAGTGGCTCAGTTGGTTAAGCATCAGACTTTGGTTCAGGTTATGATCACAGGTTTGTGAGTTTGAACCCCTCATCAAGTTCTTTGCTGTCAGTGCAGAGCCTGCTTCAGATCCTCTGTCCCCTTCTCTCTCTTCCCCTTCCACTGCTTGTTCTGTCTCTTTCTCTTTCTTGCTCAAAGATAAATAAACTTAAAAAAAAAAAAAGAAATGTATACTTCATTTGGCTTACCTGATGGTTTTGGGAGAAAAGATGAGTAACAGCAGAAGTGCAAACCTTAGTGTGAGGTTGCATTAACAAGTACAATTTTATTACCGCTGCTTTTTATCGCTGTGATCCTGCTGATTGCTCCTTAAAACAAGATGTAATGCTACTCCATCTTTTTCTGAGGCCCCAAGAGGAAACTGTCACAACAGTATTGTCAGAAATGTGTTTTGAGCATAGCCATTTAAAAAAAATATTTTGAATATATGGGCACTGTCGACTCCCTATGCCTATATTCTGTTCCTTGCAGGGTGCAGCTTCCTGTGCCTTCCAAGTGACCAATAGCTAAAAAGAAGTATATTTATTTGCAAAAACATGAGAAACACTCTCTCCACCTAAACAACTCTGTGCATTAAACTACCTTTCAGGAGGGTAGCAAGTACCTTTGTTGTCTAGCCCAAAGCAGTGATGCAATCATAGGGATTCTAGGTCAAGTCAGGTGTGATGAGTCTAAATCACTGGTTGATATTTACCATCGTAGGTATTTCTGTGTTAAACTGCATGTAACAGAAACCCAACCACAGGGGCTTAACCAAATAGGAATTTATTTTTGCATAGGTAGCAAGAAGTCTGAAAGCACGTGGTTCAGGGCTAAAGGACTTGTCATGGTTACTTCTAGCTTCTTGCTCTGCCATCCTTAGTGTATGGTTCTCATCCAAGAAGAGGGGAGAGGGAAGAGCAAGAAAGGATTACTGAATCTGTCCTTTTGAGTGGGAAAGAGCAGAGAGAGAAAGAGAGAGAGTCCCAAACAGGCTCTACACTGTCAGTATAGAGCCCGGTGCAGGGCTCAATCCCACAAACCATGGGATCATGAACTGAGCCAAAATCCAGAGTAGATACTTAACTGACTGAGCCACCCAGGAGCCCCAAGTCTGTCCTTTTTTTAATCAGGAAAATACAGCTTTCTCAGAAGTCCCATCCAGTAGACTTCCACTTACATCTCACTGGCCATACTAGACCACATGCTACCCTTAGCTACAAGGGATTCCGGAGAGATGAAAATGAGATGAGAAATTTTTAACTGGAAACATTGTTGCCTTGGATAAAATTGGGGTTTAGTTGGCAAGAAAGAAGCTCAGTGGATAGGCAGTGATCCAGATCTGCCCTGAGAAGCCACGTGACATTTTTTCACAACCAGGTTTAGGTGATTGTCTTTTAAATACTGGCATTGTTGGGGTGCCTGGGTGCCTCAGTTGGTTGAGTGTCTGACTTCAACTCAGGTCATGATCTCACAGCTCTTGGGTTTGAGCCCCGCATCAGGCTCTGTTCTGACAGCTCGGAGCCTGGAGCCTGCTTCAGATTCTGTGTCTCCCTCTGTCTCTCTGCCCTTCCCCTGCTTGTGTTCTCTCTCTCAAAAATAAGTAAACATTAAAAAATATGGGCATTGTTGTTATATTTCTGTGATGGAATGGAGTGGTTTGCCTTCTGTTGTTTATTTAGGAGAGCAGGTGATGGCATGAGTGGTTATGCTTTTCCATTTTTATAAAGAACAGTGGCTCCTTCTTGGCCTTTTACAGAAAGAATCTTTAACTTCCAATATGCTGGATGCAATTGGCATGGGAGGACCTTTCCTCCTAGAGTTCTTTGGCTTATGAACATGATGAAAATAGTAGGCTCCACGTGCAACCACAGACAGAGGCAAATCTCTCAGAGCGGGATTATCTGACCCCTCACTATGGCCCACATTTCTAGTTCTTTCATGCTCAGAAGCATGAAAAAAGGGAGGTTTTTCTTTTTTTTTAAGTTTATTTATTTTTGGAGAGACAGAGAGTGGGAACAAGGGAAGAACACAGAGAGAGAAGGACAATCTCAGTCTGGCTCTACGCAGAGCCTAATGCGGGTCTTGAAGTCATGAAACCGTGACCTCATGACCTGCAATGAAATCAAGTCAGATGTTTAACTGACTGAGCCACCCAGGTGCCCCCTTTTTTGGGGGGGTTTCTTCTCAGGCCTATTCCCTTGAGCTTGGGACCTTTTCTCCATCTTTACTTTTTGTTTTTAGTGTAGCCCTTAACTTCGCCATGTCTAGTTTATCGCAGCTCTCAGTTAAAGTGTATTTGTGATCTTTCCTCCGGGGAAAGAGGTTTGGGGAAACAAATGAAAATATCTGACTTTAAGAGCCAATATGTGCCTCTAAAACTCTGAATGATCTTCTTTTCCTATTTTTAGTTTTATTTTCTATTCTAGGCCCTAGGACAGAACTTCAGACGAGTGTGATGTGGCCAATTATAGAATATGAATCCTTTCAGCCTTTGGGGTGACAGGGCAGAGCTGGGCACAGCCAGAGCCTCCCTGCCTGCCCTCTTAAGTTATAAGCATCTCTTTCATTTATCCCAGTGTGTCCTACAAACATTACCGTTTTCTGTGTGCCAGGAGGTCAGAAAGCTTGGAAAATGCTGCTGTCAGACTAATTCTTCAGGTTACTATCCTTTCTATCCATACAAAAGCCTAAACTTTCTTTCTCTCCCTTTCTTGTATTGTTTGAGGTTTATGGCCCCTGGCCTTTTGTAAAAGATTGTCCTAGCAGACACGGTAACTTGGTTGGTGTCTCCTGAACACTGTTCATAGCAATCCCATACTGTGTCTTCGCTCATTTTCATAGCTTAATGCCCCCTGTTTTAAATGCCATGTTGAGCTCTATTATGTTCTCTCAATTTTGCTCCTCCTTTCTTTTTTATATAGGATTTTATAGATGGGAGCACACCCAACTCCTTTCTTATATATCAGCTCACCATTGATGCCGCAATACTTGTAGCCTGTGTTCTTTCCAGTTTTGCCTTTTGACAACATTGATTCACTGGGCCACAGCCACAAACGCTGACTTCTTTCCACCACCCAACCCCCCCCCCCCCCCCACACACACACAGTTCCCCAGTGTCAGTGCAAGGACAGAAATCGAGGGTAATAATCTGCTGGGACTTGGGGCCTTAACAATAGTGTTCATTAATATTTCCCCCTGTTTGTTTGTTTTTTCCAGATGAGAATTCTCCAGCCAACTTCTGGGATTCTAAAAACAGGGGTGTGACTGGAACCCAAAAAGGGCAAATCGTATGGAGAATTGAGCCTGGGCCCTATTTCATGGAACGTAAGTACTCAGCGAGAAATAGAAGTTTGTTACTGAACATCCATAAATATACAGAAATCTAGGGAGTCTTGTCTGAATTTATTATAAAAGTTTCTGGCTCTGATTTACCTATTTATGCCATGTATCCTCAAACTGGGAAATACATAGTTTTAGAAAATGCTCATTAGAATAGGTGGATTAGGAGGAACTTAACGGAGGACCGTGGGGGAGGAGAAGGGGAAAAGTAGTTGGGGAGAGGGAGGGAGGCAAACTGTGAGAGACTCTTGAATGCTGAGAACAAACTGAGGGCTGATGGGGGAGGGGGAGAGGGGAAGGGGGGTGATGGGCATGGAGGAGGGCACTTGTGGGGATGAGCACTGGGTGTTATCCAACTTGACAATAAACTATTAAAAAAAAAAGAAAATGCTCATTAGAGAATGTTCACATATTTTGAATCAAGTGTATATAAATATATATGTGTGTGTATGTATATACACGTACACACTACATACATCTTGTGAATGCATGGTATATAAATCATGTATGGTTATTTTAATGCTTTACACATTTTTATATATGCTTGTATCTATAATTCTAATTAATATTTATTATATTAACTTCAGTGAGCAGAAAGAATAATTCAAGATTTCAGTGAACTTAAGAATTTTATTTGCCTTTAGGATACTTTGCTATCATTTTTCCCAGCAGTGGAATAACTGTTACATTCAGATCCTTGTCTTTACAATTGGATGAGAGAACCTGGGCATACTGCCATAGAGGTCAATTTTAAGAATCAGAAATAGGCGGCAGGTAACTCAGCCATTACCCAGTTGATTTGATGTTATATTTATTTGCAAATACAAATGCTTATATATAGTACATGGCTCATAGAAATAGCTCATCTCTTTATATTTAGGGTGAAGGAGAGTATTTATACTTGCCACTAATATTATTGAGAACATGGTATATACATTTTTGTAGGATAGATAGAAGTGTGAATGAATACACAATTTACTGAGTGGTTCAAGTTAACTTTTACAATTACAGAATTCTTCATTAATGTAGAAAAATGGGCTATTTAAAAATTTTCTGAGTTGTCTAGTTTGTGGAAGAATTAACTTTTCGATGTTCAAAAGATCTAATGTGAGAGAAAGAGTGTGTGTGTGTGTGTGTGTGTGTATAAATATTGAAGGATAGTACTTATTAAACCTTAAAGTATAAAGTAAGGTTTGGTTAAATGAGAACCCGTTAAAAGCGTACTTTTATTGACGTATATAAATTTTTATAATATAAAAAAGCTGTTTTCAAAGATTAACATCTGTTACTTTGAATTACCATCAAAGACATTAGATAATTTATTCCACGTCCTTACTGGGAGATCAGCATTTCATAACTTTCTCTAATTATGCTTCTCTCCCCAAGAACTATCTGTTCATACTTCAATATCTGGCTAGAACCTCTTGAAAACTTAAAGAGAATGTAGTTTTTAACGGAAAATGTTCATTATGTATCAATAAGTGAGGAGGAGAAAAAGGCAGATACACACAACATAATTCTAACTAATACCATAACATATAGGAAAAAGTCTGGAAGGAGTCATAGGTTATTTTCTTGGAGGTAAGATTATGGGTGATTTGTTTTTCTTGCTTATTTCTACTTAACTTTCCAACATTTGGCCCAGCTGACAGTACCATCTATTAATAAGAAAAATAAGTGGGGAAAACGGAATGGATTTACTTTCGTTCAGTGTGATTTCTCCTTTGAAAGGATGCCAGGGTTTAAGAGGCTGATAGAGCGGAGAATCTTGCCAATTGATTTCAGGGGAAAAGGTAAAACAACCTTCCTCTTCCTTCCAAAATGGCAGCCTGCTAGGAATGATTGCCTCTGGATGGAGTGTGTAGCCTCATACTGTGGGGCTCAGGTGAACACCGGAGAAGAAGATAGTATCACATACTGTTACAATTTAGAACATTGTGTGTAGAAAAAACCCCACTTGCAGATATTTCATTTGCCATGATTGATTTTATTTCTCCTCCCCAAAGCGTTAGAGATTTGTAATGTCCTGGCTGATTAGGATATCCTAATATCTCTGTCTTGAATGTTTTTCTTTATGCTTCACTCTAGTATTTAATAGAAATAAGCTTGACATTGAAACTAGGAGTTGGGAATGAAGGAAGGAGTAGGTTTTAGTTGTTGTTGTTTTATTTTCTCTAAATTCTGTATTAATTCTTTACACACAAAACTGGAGATGCTGTGTATCATGAATATAAAACTGGAAACATTCAGCAATGTATTTTGTTAAGGACTAAGAAAAGTTGTATGTGTTAAAATCCAAGGCAGTGAGTGAGAATTACAGAAAGATTTGGCTTTAGAATAAATTTATCTTCATTAATCAGAATGAGGCCTCTTCCAACACACATCCTTTTCCTTTCAATGTAAATACCTAAGGTGGTATTTATCTGAGTGCTTAGTACTGTAGTTCGTGTCTTTTAGACATCAATTCTGTTAATTAATTAATTTATTTATTAATTACCCCATATCCAGCTTGGGCAGACCTAAGGGACTTCCCAGCACAATGAAGTTTTGCTTGAACCTCTGGAGCTGATGGTGTGGAACATCTAAAACATTGAGTGGGGAGGGGTTAGACAGCTTCTATATTTTCAACCTCTGATCCTGAAAACTTGAGACATTTGAAAGAAATGTCTTTCATCTTCAGAAAGAAAATGTATCTTTAGTTCATCAGAAGTTCAGGCAAAATAAAATTAAACTTCTCTGAAAATTACCCTAAGTTCATGGGCAAACCTTGATTTGAGCCTCATCTAAGCATTTCTGACTGTAAAGATGGCTTTAGCTTGTCTGGAAAACCCCCCAGAGGAGACTTCTATTATTACAGGGCCTACTTAAATCAATTTGAAGGACAAAGACAGGTGTAATTTTGGGCACATGACCTTCCTAGTCTCTGGAGAGGAGGATCAGCTTCCTCTTCACCTACTTGTCATCAGACTGTCAAATAGTCCTCAGATGAGCTTATGCCTGCAGAAGCTGAGTGGGTCCTTTTTGCAAGACGTGTCTTGAGTTTTGAAATGTAAGAGGTTGCAAAGTTGCTTCATCATGCTAGGATGGCTCTGTTATTTGTAGTCTTTCACAGGCTTTGGTCAATCATTCATTCATCCATTCACTCAAACTTGCTTTTGTCATTCCTTCTATTCTTCTGTCTACCTCTCTCTCCCCAGTCATCATGAAGTATTTATTAAGTGCCAACTCTGTGCCAAAGACTATTCTAGGACCTCACCAAATCAATCAATGAGCTTAGAAATAGTAAACTTCATTGCTGTGTGCTAAACTGCTTTGTCATCATTGAGGATAATATCAGAACACTGTTATTTGTATAACTGGTATAGTACTTTCACACATCTTACCTGTCTCAGCTCTGGGTAGTAGGCAGGATTATAAAAGTGAGCATCAGATATATAAGTGGCTTATGTCTCTGATTGACACTCAGGTTAGTAAGTATGGTTTCCAGCATAGGGTGCTTTGACAAAATAGAACCTTTACTTTATGAATGGTTTTTTTGGGGTAGGTAAGGGAGGTAGGTGGCCTTGGTACTGTCAGAGCCTTTGCCTTAAATATCTCCATCCCCAAGGCCCTTCCTGCCAACATCAGAAGGACTTTTTTGCCCCTTGGATGGGGTTTGGTGCTTTTTATTTTCCATTCTCATACTTTAGGTTTTGGATCCTGTTCATTATCTAATCCTATTAGGTTTTTGCTACATCTACACCAATATTATCTGTCTTTGATTTTCATGATTGTTTATCTGAGCTTTAACAGAAGACGGCTTGGCCATTTTAAGCTCTGTTGAACCTTAGTAAAGAGAAGACAACTTGTAGTAAGATATAAATGATACAATTAGCATGTCCCTGGAAATGTGGGCTGATTTCCTCAAAAGCATGAGGATTAAAATGTATTACTTTTCCCAGTCTGTGCCCTCTGAATAAAAGAGCCTATCAATAGGAAGCATAGTATGAAGAATATAATAAAAGCATAAGGACACTGGTTAAAATCATATTTTAGAATAAATTGCAGTTAATAAAATCAATAAATTGTTTTTTCAAAATTATTCTTTTTAAAGAAAAATGCTTAAAGGAAGGACATTTCCATTCATGCACTTTATGGTTCAAAATATTCAACTTCTAGAAACTTGGGGAAAGTGCAAACTTTCTAAATAGGAACAAACTGTTAGTGACTGCCTAAGTGAATCTTGTTGCTATTTAAGGTGATGGATGAGATCCCAGTCTTTGAAACAAAATCATTTCTTGCACAGGATGGCCTAATAGAATCTTTTTTTCAGAGAGGGCTTGAAATGGAGTTATATTCTAATGCCTGGAGTTAATGTAGCGGAGTTGAGATTCTTTTTAAAAAATAATTTTTGAATAGTGTATGAAAAGAGTATAATGTTTAAAAGATTCAAAGGTAAGGGGCGACTGGATGGCTCAAACGGTTGAGTGTCCAACTTCGTGATCTCACCGTTTGTGGGTTTGAGCTCTGTATTGGGCTCACTGTTGTCATTGCAGAGCCTTCTGCAGATCCTCTGTTCCCCTTTCTCTCTGCCCCTCCCCAACTCATGTGCGCTGTCTCTCAAAAATAAATAAAACATTAAAAAAGGGATCCAAAGGTAAAAGTATCTCCTCAACTTCATGCCCCAGTCATCAGTTTCCCTTCCTCGAAGGCAACCACTTTTACTAGTTTCATTCAATCTGTCTGAAAATATTTTATTCATATACAAACCCAGAAAGAAATAGAATGATTGCTTTAAAAATGCAGTGTCAGGGATGGCTGGGTGGCTCAGTGGTTAAGTGTCACTGGGTGGCTCAGTTGGTTAAGCCGCAGACTTTGGCTCAAGTCATGATTTCACGGTTCATGAGTTCAAGCCCTGCATTGGCTCTGCACTGAGAGCTAGGAGCCTGGAGCCTGTTTCAGCTTCTGTCTCTCTTTCTCTGTCTCTCCCCTTCTTGTGCTCTCTCCCTCTTTCAAAAATAAACTTTAAAAAAAATTAAAAATGCAATGTCAGAATCATGCATTTATAGAAACCCCTTTACTTAAAAGCATGGTTAAGTTCCTAAACTCTATTCAACTTCCCTTCTACCATCCTGACCTCCCCTCCCCTCCCCCAAACAAGTCCAAGGTCATATCTCACCACAATCCCCCTCCTCTCCTGTCATCCTGCAGAGGTCCACAATCCCCCTCCTCTCCTGTCATCCTGCAGAGGTGATGGCCTTGTCATACCTGTGTTCTGGGAGATGTCTTCATTAAAATTAGTAAATTAAAAATTTAAAAATAAAGGAGCTTCTCTGTCTTGTCAGCATTTAAATAGAGGCTCCCAAGTCTTTATTGTAGTAAATCTTTAAATGAGAGTATCCTGAAGATTACTGAAAGGCACCAAAATACATTTTCATAACTCGTGACTGGCTTTAGTCATTCAGAAGGGACCTGTGAGAGAGGAAGATGCTATGTGGGTGGTGCTTTCTTCCTTCCTTCCCAGGCTAGAGCAGGCCCAGCTGATGGCGGAGCCTTATAGGCTAATGTAGGAGACCTCCTCACCCTTCTCCTGGCTTGCTGCCCTCTGAGGCCACATGCTTTTTTTTTTTTTTTTTTAATTCAGTACATTTATTTAAATGTATATTGTACATAAGTTACAAATTCTCACTTTTGCCACTCTGCTAGAACTTCTCCGGAAAAGCCTCCATTTCTTCCTTGATCCTGTGTTTTACGGGTAATGTGAAGTTACTGTCTGTGTTTTGAAGATTATTGCTGACCAATACCTGTTTGGTTTCTGGCTAAGCTCTGGGCAAGGTCAGTGGAGGTCATGCCACAGGTGTCTCTGAGGAGGGAAGTGGACACGGGGATGGAATCACAGTGGCTGCACAGGGCCACAGTGAGGTTCACAGGTGTGGTGTGGGCCCCACCCACAGGAAGGGCCAGAGTGTGTCAGCCACGTGATGTGGAAATGCACGAGCTGTGCCCACAGCCTTGCGGTGAAATTGTGCAGGGAGATGTCCCGACCTGGGGTGCCCCCTCCATGCGGCCCGTTGGGCCCAGGACCACAAGCGCCCAGACCCTGGCCCCCCACCACCAACACTGGCCCAACCAGGCCCTAGCAAGTGAGCCAACATGCTTTTTATAAAAAGTGGATTTTTTGCAGGGAGGGGGAGAAAATACTCATCCTTTATTTTATTTTAATGTATTTATTTCCATAATCTGAGGCCAGTAGGGGGAGCTGTTGGCTGCACATCAGGCTGTGGAGAACCCATTCTCAGGCACAAGGGATCATTCATTGCTCCTTAGTCCTCCGTCTTCCCTGCCTGCACACAGAGCTGGCTGGTGCCACAGGCAGTGGGCTCCTCCCTTATCTGATGCTGGGTCATCACTCAAGTGTTTACTTTTACCTGTCATGCATCTGTTTCTCAGAAGTAGCTTCTTGTTTTCCCCTTGCAGTTAGTATTTACAGATTGTAGCTAAAGTAGAAGCATGGATGCCAGCTTCCCTTTTTCACCCTTTGTGAATATTCTTCTAGATTGCCTCTTTCCACAATTAAAATGTTTAAGCACATCAATCAGAATGCTGCTCTTTCTCTTTTCTCTCTCACTCAAAGGAGATTTCATTTAGTAACACCATTAAAAAAATTCATAAGTGACCTTATAAAACACTAATATTTGAAGAGGAACATTCCCAGTCTGTCAGGGTGGAATGTTCTGCATTCTAGGGGTGGATGTCTTCACTGGTGTTCTGCTAAAGAAGCCAGCTTATTACAATCCAGGGCAAACAACTAGCTCTGTCCAGTGCTGTGTTGTTCTCTTTGATGACCAGCCTGTGTGTTTGGTTCTATAATGGGTGATCTGTGCAAATCCCCTTGGCTTTGCATCTAGCCTTGAAGCATTATGAAGCTGTTAGCTCTATTGTGTTTTTGGTCTTCAGGCCCACAAAATCTATTCTGTGCAATTCAGAACGAGTTTATTTTAGAGCTTCAGGGGTTCTAATTTGCCACTGGGGTTGAAGATTTTTGTTAGATAAATAATACCCAAAATGGGCACACCTGGCTATCGACATCCTACAGACAAAAATCAGCAGCCACTTTTCTTTTCTCCAGTTTCATAAACATTACCTAGCTGCCTCTTAAAACCTTACAAAACCTTACAAAGAGGAGATAGCATCCTAACTGGAGAGGAAGCTAGGGGAGGATGTCTTATAAAAATGCACTTCTCAAAAATGGAAAAATGAGCTACTCACTCCCTTACCACTGATTTGATCTGTGAGGTGCCACTGCAGGATTCACAGGCTTCTCTTCCCAGCATTGTGAGTGTGATCTTAATGAGCTCATGGCTGCAGAATTCAATCCTGGTGCACATCACCAAGCTCTGGCAGGCTTTGTGCATGGTGCTTAGCTCTGTTCGTGTAGAATACATGCTGTTGGTCCTGGAAGAAAGCAAGTGGGAGAGGAAGGTTTGCTCAGACCTATACAACTGTTACTATTTCAATAATAACCAAAAGCTTGTGTTAATGTTTGGGAAAGTCCTTTGCAAAGCTGTTCCCAGGCAAGCGAAGTAATAGTGCCGCTAGAATTCCTGTGCAAGTCATCTTGCCGTTCCTCAAACTCAGCATGCTTATTCCTGCTTCTCTGCTTTTACCACCCCTCACGGTTAATTATCTCTGCTTCTTTTCTCTCATCTGTAAGCTTGAATTCAGACCTATTTGTTCCACGAAGTCTTTCTGCCTCCACTGTTTCGTCACTCATCTTCTCCATGGTCTCCACACTCTGCTACCTGGCCACACTTGCCTTGTAGTGCTTGTCTTCTGTATTTTGTCTTCCCTGTAATTGTAATCTTAACAGCTACACTATAAAACACCTGCTAGACCAGAAACCTTTCTTTGATTCTGTTGCACTGTCTGGCATATGTTGTGATGGGTACATGGTAAAAATCTTTTGCTTGATGATGCTAATAACTACATTGTGAATCACTGCACTGTGATTATCATGCATAATGGAAACACTCAGTATTTTCCCTCATGACAAAGCTAATTTTTTAAGCTTTAGTATTTTGTCATTGATAGGAAAATATAATTTTATATTTCTGTATATAATATTCCTAATCCCATATAAATTTCTAACATGATTTTTTTAAGGCATTAGAGCTTTCTCTTAAAATAAGCAAACCAAATACACTTTGGTAGGGGACCATTTGATGCAGTCAGGAGAGTTGGTAGAAGAGTAACTTCTTTGGGAAAATCCATCTAGTGGCCCCACTTTAATAATACAGGTGACTCCGTTGAGAGAGGAACCCCACGCCTGAAGGCTACGACTCTTCCCTGGTGCCTGTCCATTCCAGCAGTGCCTATGTTAAATGATACCTTGGGGAAAAGGCACCCTGCAGTGACACTACAGGGACTCAGATACTCTGTACACAGAGAAATTCTAGCGGCTGTGAATTTTATCTTTGACACATTTTGGCTTCGTGATCTTTGAAATTGTAATTACTTTCCAAAATCAATCATTGACATTTGTATCGCTTTTTATCAAGCTCAAATTTTGACACACACACACACACACACACACACACACACACACCTGTGGGGAGAGAGGTATATAGATCTCCACATATCTCTCTCTATCCATCTATCTATCCATATCTATATATTTATATATCTATATACCAGTGGCTCCTAAATTTGATCCCTATCTAGTGACTGCGTTGAAGCTACCTGAAAAATTAAAATACAGATTCCCTATCACTACAGAATTGATACAGTATTCTTTTTGACTCTGTTAGACTACTTTTTTGCTATTTCCATTGACAATGCAGTCTATTTTGTAGAGGTTAGGAGTGAGGGCTTTGGAGTCACACAGACTGGGTTTGAGTTCTGACCTGTTTTCCTGATTGTTTGACCTTCTGCAAACCTAGGCACTTCTTCTGTAATGTGGGGATGGGAATATCTGCCTCCCAAGGTTGAAGTGGGGATCAAATAACAACATGAGGAGAGACCAAGCATGGTGTCTGGTGCGCTGTGGAGAGCCTCAATATATGGTGGCTATTCTTATACCTACACTGTCCATATTCTGGTGGGTTGTTTTATGCATTATTTTTCTCATATATTAATAGAAAATTTCAAAGAATTACGTAAAGTCAAACAGGAATTGGTATAATTTATTTCTTTAATTGGAAAAGAAAGGATTGCTTATTCAAAGAGTCTGGAGTAGGATCTTCTGAGAGGGGGTGTGGCAGATTTCTTCAGCTGATTCCTAAATGACTGGTTTCAGTGTTGAAATTACTGTTTTTCTTAATCAATTTGCAGCAGAGATAAAAATCTGTTTTAAATACTACCACGGCATTAGCGGAGCCCTGCGAGCCACGACCCCCTGCATCACCGTGAAGAACCCTGCTGTGATGGTGAGTGCCCCTCATTGCTGCCTTCCTCATGGGGTCCCCGGGCCTCCTCGGCTTCTGTTTTTGCCAGTGCAGCTCTGGCAGGGTCATAGGGGAATGAAGGGAAAGGAGACACATAGCAGTGTGGGCACTGTTGTAGGAGGGAAATGACTTACAGGCTGGCTTACGTGGATCCGTAATACAAATCCGTGGAAAAATATGATTTGATTTATAACAATTCTGCCAATGGTCAACTCTTCGGAGAACCCATTTGTGAAGCAAATTAGTGAGCACGCCATCAAATTTAGCCTTAAATTCAGTCTGGGTGACTGGTTGGGAGGAAATAGTGGCATTGCATCTTACCTGAGTTTAATTTACATGAGCTCAGTGAGTAAGAGGGAAAAATAGCAATTTAAATCCTGTGTAATTCTACCCACAGTCAGCTTAACAAGCTTTCACCCCAAAGAGTGTGAGATCGGGATCACGAATGTGCTGTTCCTTCAGGAGGTCTGAGCACCAGATCCCTAGATGCTGAGTTGGGCTCTAGGGCTTAAATATACCATGCATTTTTAGTATAACATGGGCACTCAATGGAAGTCAACCTCTTGACCCTGCCCTCAAGTGAAGAAAGAGATTATGTAATTTAGTTTGGAAGGAAACTTGTTGTGTTGGATTTTTGAAGGTAGGTATACCTATACATTTTCAACATGGTATTTTGAAGGTTTATTTTTCACAGTTTTGTGGTTTTTCACTTCATTGACTAACTTTAGAATCTAACAGCTTTGTAGTATGTACTTATTGTAGATGAGTGGTTGGGTTCAGGTGGTTTGGGAAGATTCTTAGAGTCTAAGATATTAAAGCACTGCAGGTTTAATAAGCCATTAATAAAAATCAGATCATGAAAGCAAAGAAGAAGAATATTGGCTCCCACAATATAGAACCTTTATCACAGTGTGTGTGTGTGTGTGTGTGTGTGTGTGTGTGTACGTACACACATGTGTGTTGTGTATGTGTGCATTTATAGATGCATGCATTTTTGGAAATGGGCAAGTGGTCCAGACCCAACAACAGTATATCATGAAGTCTTTCCTTTTCATTTATTCATTCAAACAGATATTCAGTGGGTACCTGCTAAGTACCAGATGTTGCACCCATCATCAGGGATGACATGATAACTAAAAACCCAGTCCTTGTTCTCACTGGTCTGGTGGGGACAGGAGACATCAATTATGTTTATTTCAGTGATAATTACTGCGGGAGGGGGAGTAAAATGGGGCTATGAGGGCACATACTAGAAAAATTTATCCTGATCAAGCAGGTCTTGGAAGGCTTCCCTGAAGAAGATGTATTTGCAGGACAGTCTGAAGGATGAGTATGAGTTACTTAGGTGAAGGGGAGGGGCGGGAGGAGGAGCATTTCAGATAGTGGGAATAGTATTTGCAAAATCTTCAGTATCCTAATATCTACTCTCATTTGAATTATGTTTGAGCTCCCATGTGGTAAACATAATTTAGAATTAAAAGAATAATCCACGTTTATTATACCAGACTTTGAAGGTCACCAGGAGAATAACAGTCATTGATTATGAAATCTACCCTGTCACATACTAAGCTCTGGAATATGCTTCAATTAATATTCTAAAAAGAAAAATTACAAAACTGGGAAAGTGAGGTTGTTAATAATAAAACCTTTGAAAAAGTAACTGTGTGTGAAATTAGCCAATAACTTCCAAGCATGATTTTCTAGATTTAGATTTTCTTGGACTTGAGCAACTTAAGTGATCAGATATCACTGAAGGTAACAAGGCTTTACACCGTGGTGAACACCGATCTCATTCCATTGATTTTGCATTGAGATTACTCTGTCAAAGCCTGTGGGTAGTTTGGAGATAATTAATTTTCTTCAGACAGGTTTTAGAGAGCCATAAAAACTTCAGAGATACAGCCCTGGCAATCAGAATAGAATATTTTTGTTCAAAGGGTGACTAATGGAATTGGTGGTCAATAGATTTCTGTCCCAGCTAAGACAATTGGATATATGTCCAAAATTGGAAGTCTAGGGGATACCTCATGGTGGGCATAAGTGCTTTGTTTCTACCACAGCATTATGGTCACTTGGTTATATGACATGTGTCTAGTTATTGTGACTGATTGACAACGTTGATATTTTAGTTTGATTATTCCGTGACCATACATAAAGAACAGTCCTGGAAGAAGTATCTGAGCACCTCTGTAAGGAAGGAAATGAGCTGCCATCCTAACTGTATAGTCTCCTTTCTCATAGATCTTTTTGCAATGAATCAAGGATTTTAAAAAGTTGCGTTTTTTTCTGTCATTTGTACTTTGACGTCATTGTCATTCATCAGAGTACCCAGTGATATGTGTCTTCGGCACTTGGAACAGGAAATCCTTTAGCTTAGGGGACAAATAAAGACTAGCATCACTCACTACCATGTATTGTTTCAATACTTGGTTTCAGTGTCCCTTCTGGGTTTTCCTGGAATGAATCTATGGTGTGAGTTTATTTTGAAACCTCTCTCTAAACATTGAGTGCAGATGTGCTTCTTATCACCAATGTTCTTATGTCTAGTGATAATGTTTGGTCTTTCCTGACTTTATTGTCATGAATGATAAAATTGAATTCATGGAGTATTACTTCAGAGGAGCATTTGCTGCGGTTGTAAAGGATGCTATCTGTGAATTCTGTGAGAATTGTTTCACATTAGCATTTGCCAGACAGTGGTTCACATTTTTAAAATGAGAATTTGAAGGCGTTTTCTTGTATTTCTATAATATCTTGTAACATCTTCAACAGGTTTAAATGAAGACAGACCATGAATCTTTTTCATCTCCTTTAACTCTCTTAGCATCGTTGTGGCTTAGTAGGAAGAGACAACATGTTTTTGGAAGGAACACGTCTTATTGGGTGAAGTGGTCCATTTGATGGGAAGCTATGGTTTATCAGGCTGTACCCAGGACTTGGAGGGCAGGTTGCTGAGAGTCTGTCTCATAGCAGTCTGTACTACCTCACGCTGAACATCACTTTCTGGCTCAGGGGGATGTGTGGTGGAAGCAGGAAGAGACAGAGGTAGCCATCAGTTAACTGGCCAGTTTGCTGCTATGTCTGTTCCAATTAAGCTGGGGGATGATGAGTCAGAGGGGAACAACACAGTATGATAAACTGTACATACTTGTTGAGAGCCATTCCAGACTTATCAAGAAGTTGGTTTTATGGATGAAATAAAATAAAGTTACCTGGATAATACCATAGTATACTGCAGATGACATTTGAAAACATCAGGTGCAAAATAGTTTTGGATTAAGGTACAGGAAGTAGAGAGGTACCTGGGAAGCTCAGTCGGTTAAGCTTCTGACTCTTGATATCAGCTCAGGTCATGATTTTATGGGTTCATGGGATTGAACCCCACGTTGGACTCTGTACTGACAGTGTATGACCTGCTTGGGACTCTCTCTGTCTCCCTCTCTCTCTGTCCCTCCTCTACTCATGTGTGCATACTCTCTCACTCAAAATAAATAAACATTTTTAAAAAAGGAGAAGGAAACAGAAATGTATATTTCAAAATTTGAATGGAATTTATTTTTAAATTGTTCAACTTTGCTTGGATTAGTAGAGTTTTGTCTCTTAACAGTATACGAGTTTTAAAGAATTGAAGTATACTTAACATACAGTGTTCTATTAGTTTAGTGATTCAACAATTCAATACATTACTCAGTGCTCATCACAGTAAGTGTCTTTAATCCCCATCACCTATTTCACCCATCTCCCTATCCACCTCCCTCTGGTAACCATCAGTTTGTTCTCTGTATTTAAGAGTCTGGGTTTTTTTGTCTTTTTTGTTGTTGTTTGTTCATATGTTTTGTTTCTTAAATTCCACATGTGAGTGAAATCATGCTGTATCTGTCTTTCTCTGACCGATTTATTTCCCTTAGCATTATACTCTCTAGCTCCATCCATGTTGTTGCAGATGGCACTCTTTCATTGTTCTTATGGCTGAGTCATGTTCCATTGTGTATATATGCCACATCTTCTTTATCCATTCATCAATCAGTGGACACCTGGGCTGCTTCCATATTTTGGCTATTGTAAAAATATGAAAATGTTGCAGTAAAAATTTGTAAAAATTTGGCTAGTGTTGTAGTAAACATAGGGGTACATATACCTTTTTGAATCAGGGTTTTCATCTTCCATGGGCAAATATCCCATCATAGAATTACTGGCTCATATAGTAATTCTCTTTCTAATTTTTTGAGTCACTCACATACTGTTTTCCAGGTGGCTCCACCAGTTAGCATTTGGTGGTATATGATATTTTAAAAAGTGAAGGAGTGCTGCAAAGATTAGATGGAAGGGTTTAATCTATAGTTTAGAATTGAAATGTGGTCTCTATTTCCCAATTATTCAAAATTTATCCTGCCTTCAGTTCGGTCTCTTACAGTATTGTGGGCTTCTTTGTTAGAGAACTAGGAAACCTTTGTTTTTCTAGTGTACCATAAGTTGAGCACTAATTGTGTATAAATTGGGAGAAAGGCTAAATTTGCCATACTTGGTGGTCCATAAATGACTGGTTTCAAGTGAGATATAGTTTACCTGGAAGCCTTTAGGAAAACTTTAACATTACAATAATCAGTACAGCAGCACTGCAGACTCTTATAACTGCTAATTCTAGTAGCTGTGTCACGTACACACAGCACAGTAGAATAGGAGTCTACAAGGGCAGAGGGCATCCACATGGTCACTCAGAAATATTTGGCAGGAGAGGGTAATTCTACATAGATGTGGATGAGCTTGATATCAATCACCTGCTTAGTCGATTCTGTTTTCCTAATAAATCTAAAGGAATTTGGTGTTTAGTTTTTAATTCAAAGAAATATTTTAATACAGAAATAGTAATGTTAGTACATTTACTATATATCAGCTATATTCTTATCAAAGAAATAAAAGGACATAAAGTAGGTTGATTCCTATCCCAGGTAATTTAGAAGTTCGTATTGGTTTCATGTGAGGTAATGATTAAATTTAGGTGTGACTCTTTCTCTCATCTCTGAAAATATGCATTTTTTTGTCGGGATTCCAAGATTTATAGCATATGAAAAACATATACTACAATGCATGTTTGATACAAAGAATCATGACATTTGTAAATATATGTGGTTCCCTAAGAAAGTTGGGTACCATCATACTCCTGTGAAACTTCAAAAATGTGCTTTTCCTCTGCAGATGGGGGCAGAAGGCATGGAAGGAGGTGCTTCTGGAAGTCAGCATTCTCGGAAACTCGTTAGCTTTACTTTGTCTGGTAAGGATGTCTTTAAATGTGATGTCCAGTTTGAAAGTGTATAATTTCAAAGGCATGAATAGTCACTTCTGTCTACAGATTCTCATATATGATATGTGAACTAGTTCTTTATTTTTTCGGTAATACTTCTGGAAATTCAAATATATTTCTTACCATGAAAAAATTAGATAACTAATATAAGCTCAGAAACTATTTCTTCCCCCAAGTTTTCTAGTGATAAAATGACTATAACTATATATAGGTACTTTAAAAAAAACAACAATACTTTAACATATGCTAACCCTACTGGAGAACTTTGATTATTGAAAACCATGTGTGCTTAGGAGCACCTGGCTGGCTCAGTCGGTTAAGCGTCTGACTTCAGCTCAGGTCATGATCTCACAGCTGGTGAGTTCCAGCCCTGCATCGGGCTCTGTGCTGACAGCTCAGAGCCTGGAGCCTGCTTCAGATTCTGTGTCTCCCTTTGTGTCTGCTCCGCCCCCCCCCACTCATGCTCTGTCTCTCTGTCCTTCAAAAATAAATAAAAATATTAAAAATTAAAAAAAAAAAAACAAAGGAAAACCTTGTGTGCTTAGCTCATCTAGAGAAAGGAAAATATTGGAGACTAGGAAAAATAAGCCAAGGGATACTCCTATTTCTGTGGAGAAATTCACGTAAAAGTTGGAAAACTGATACGACAACTATTTTGTTCTTTTCTGGTTAGTGAAATATTCTGATTGCTTGTATGTTTATGAAAATGCACTGCTTTTCAGATTGTGAGTTAGAACTCATCTGTGTTTTGTAAGTTTAATTTAGTTGAATCCAGCAGTTTAAAAAAAAGAATAGGGGGAAAAATTCAGTTTTTCACCAATGGGAAATATTTTTACAGAGAACATCAGTTTATGCAAACTGAAAAGTTTCACACACAAAATATACACACCTATGTAAGTGTATACTGGGCTTCAGAATAAAATATATTTCATATGTAGATCACAGTCAAAAAAGTTTGAAAGCTACTGATTTAAAAAATTAATTGGCAGTTATAAAGTCAGGAAGACACTAAGGAAATCAGGCTTTGAAATGAACTTTTAAAACAGACAACTGTGCTATGACACATATAAAATGCAGTCTGACAGATGTCTGTCACAATAAGATGTTTTGTTTTCATTTTCCCATTGGTGCAGTGCTTCTAAATCTTAAATTAGATTCACTTTTCTTGGCTGCAGAAAGTGTTGTGGATGAAAATTGACATTCTAAAGAGTGGGAGAAAACTGATTTTAAGAACAGATATTTCCATGATGTGTAATTACCACATATGATGAAAGTGTGTACATTAGTTCATTGCTGGCCCACGGCCTTCCGGAGTACCATTTTTGTTCTAGCATGTTCCTACTCCCCTATATGAGGTTACTTACTATGAAAGCCATTTTTTGGTTTGGTTCTCTGGCAAATCTCAGAAGTTGTAAACTGGCGGCTTGTGGTTCAATTTTGGCCGATAAGTATGTTTTGTTTGGAACCCTCAGGTTTTAAAACACATCTAGGTTTTTAGAAGGGCATTTTGAAGAACCACTGCCAGTGGTACCACTCCCTTACCCTCAGTGTCTATGCATCTCCTGAAAACATTTATTTGGCTGTGCTGTAGACCTTCACAGTCCTGAGGGGTTACAGGTAGAGAAATCCTTCATTTATAGGTAGGGAACAGTTAGCCAACCTCCGTGGCTCAGAAAATTTAGTTTGATTATAACGTGGTCTTCTTAGTTTAGACACATTGCTTAAGCTTCTAAATGATCAATATCATTCCAAATACAACACATACATACTGATTTTGACTCCAGAGGGGATGTTAATTAACTCACCATAGAAGAATGACCATCTAGAACTTGAAAACCCCTGGACATTTTCCTAAAAAGTAGGAAATAGCTTTGGGGCATCACCAGATGCTTTTCTTTAAATATAATTTCTTCCAATATCCCACCTCAATACACAGGGTGGCTGGCTACTTTATATCTGTTTTACTTACTGATATATTGTCAGATATTTGCGGGTCATGTACAGAAGTGGCTAAAAATTAAAAAAGATGAAAGGTAATTCTGAAAATTAATTAATCCAGTTGTACCATGTTGACAGTGAATGGTGGTGTTTAGCCAAGAGCGTTTAAGCATCGTAGAATGGTCGCCTGCAAACGTTCTCTTCTTGAGAATCTGTTGTAAGTAGGGACACAAATTAGTGAATTCTACAACTAAACAAAAACTGTGTTTTTACGAAAAAAATTTTTAATGTTTATTTATTTTTAGGAGAGAGACAGAGACAGAGGCGCAAGCAGGGGGGCAGGGCAGAGAGAGAGGGAGACACTGAATCAGAAACAGACTCCAGGTTCTGAGCTGTCGGCACAGAGCCCAACATGGAGCTCAAACTCTTGATCTGTTGAGATTATGACCTGAGCCAAAGTCAGATGCTTCCCCAACTGAGCCACCCAGGTGTCCCTAAAACTGTATTTTGATTACTATCTTAATCCTCTTCTCCAAATAAGACTTTAAACTAGAATATTTAACATGTCATACTTTTGTGACTTTGAGCTCTTTTTTGATCTATTAGGTGATGTGGACATTTATGAGCAGTAAAAATATAAAAAACAAAATGGAGATGCCAGAGCAGAAATGAGATGGATAAGGGAACAGAATAAACAGACTCCAAATAATTGGTAGATTCTTCTATTTATTAACAAAGATTTATTTGTGTAGCATTCCTTGTGGAAAAATTTGATATGAGGGTTATTTAATAGTGACATGTTTCATCACAGTGGCTTAATCTTCTGATGGAATGCTTTTTGTTCAAAGGAATGCTTTGCATGAATAATTTAGCTCTGTCAGGCTTTGTGGCAGCCATTTCTGTCCATGTTACTCCTCATTTACTGCAAAGAAATCTCTTCTTTAGAAGTAGATCTAGTATCTAAAGAATATCATTCTTCTGCCTTTGAGTCTGAGGTGAGCATAATCAAGAAAGATAAGAAAAGAAGTATGCAAATTGTGTTTTTCTCTCAAAGCTATTTTATGCTGAATAAAGCCAAGTGAAAACATGTAGCATTATTAAATTGATAGTAAGATGCAGGTGCTGTATTAAGAATGACTCCATAACTTATGAAGTGCCAGGAGTGGGGACTGTAAGGCTAATGAAATGGCAGTGGCTTCTCTGAAGTGCCTGTCTGGTTCCTTGTTCATCTTTCTCTTCTCCAAATGGTTTTCAGATCAAAGATCTTACTGTATTTCATGAAGTGTCCTTAGCATTAAGGGCCTCTCGGTTGAATTTTTCAGTCTTGGCTGACAGATGAAACTGCATCCTCTGCTGTCAGTTAGCTGTTATTAGACAGCACTCTGGCCCACAAGTCCTTGATGGCCATGGGTGAGCCTCCTCCAGGAAGCAACCCCTGGAGAATGTGGTTCTAAGGGCAACCCCACGCCAATTCTGTCCCTCTAAGAAAGACTTTATGTCTCAAGAATGGGCTTGAGTAGGATGACTCAGGGGACCTGCCATGATTTACGGTCATCATACCGAGTCTGTCATCCAGCTGATCTGGGCAATCTAAAGGTCTTTGGAGGTTCAGAGGCATCTGCATAATTTCTGTCTGGACCAGTGGTCAGGACCTCCTTAGACTGATCATAATTGCAGCAAGTTACTTAGAAATAGTCCATTATTCCAGAAGCTTTCAAGATCCCTTAGCTCTCAGACCAATCTTATTCAAACTGATATTCTCAGAAAGGTGTTGAGGACCCAGCAGAGCTGGGTTTATTACTTGACATGTGTGTATCCCTTACCCTCACTCCTTTGAAAAGTGTCAGTCTCTTCACTTACCAGATTTTAGCCAGAAATTGAGCAGCTGTGAAGTAACAACTGGTGAGTCTAAGATGTTCTGGGACAGCCATCAAATATTTAAGTTAATAACCATCAAATTATTTAATACAGCAGGTAGCATTCAAATTTTAGAAATATTTCTTGTTTCCTTTTCCCCATAATATTCATTACATTTGTGGAATATATAACATTTTAAATGTGGTACAACTGAATATGTGCTCTGAAGTTTCACCCCCAATTAAACATAGGTCCATAATTTCATATATGTATGTAGAAGCCTTAATTTTTCTCTCGTGAAAGAACATATTAGCATTCCTTTTTTTTTTAAATAAACTGTTTCCTAAGAATGTCTCTCAAGATACTGTGTGAAATGCTGGTTGCCAAACCATATAGCAAAATGGTGGTGAAGTTGCACGTTAGAATCAAAGTGGTTCCCAGGAAAAGTCAGTTTAGGTTTATAAGGTGATGGTAAATGTTGGCTTCATTTTTTCAACCTGTCAAGAGACACACACCCCCTCTGCTGGAATTATTCATAACTAACTTGTCCTTACTTATCTAAGCGATCATAGTGTGATTAACTGTTATTGTTTTACTATTGTTTACTCCCTCTCCCTTTCTCTCCCTCCCTCCCCTCTCTTTCTTTCAAGATCTTAGAGCAGTTGGGCTAAAGAAAGGGATGTTTTTCAATCCTGACCCTTATCTTAAGATGTCCATTCAGCCAGGGAAGAAGAGCAGTTTCCCCACCTGTGCCCACCATGGGCAGGAGAGAAGGTCTACTATCATCAGTAACACCACTAATCCAATTTGGCACCGAGAGGTAAGATGATCCTCAGGGGTCTTTTACTTGACAGGAGGTTGGCCAAGTTCATCTCTCTTATGTGTATCATTGAGCTCTTTATGAGCATGGGCAAGATGGCTAAGGTGTCTCAGGATTCTGTTAGGAAGAGTAGAGGAGGAGAATGAGACAGTCCCTTCTAGCCAGGGCCAGGTATAGGGCAAAGCAAGTGGGGTCCTCACCTGGGTGCATGACTGAAGGGAGCCAAAAGACTGAATAATCAAAATTAAGATTTTAGTGAAATATTTAAAAAAATGAAAATCCATGTAAAAAATTCATGGTGAACAAGGGTTAAAATTTTAAGTAAAGACAGGGTCAATAACATTGACTTGCAGAGATGTATTCGAGACTGAAGCAGAAGGAAAAGTCAGTAACACTGATCCTGTTTTTATTTAAAATTTTTATGTTTTTATACCTGAAAGTAAGAGAACACTATATGTTAACTAACTGGAATTAAAATAAAAACTTTATTTTATTTTATTTTTTTAAATTTATTTCTGAGAGAGAGAGAGGGAGATATAGAATCTGAAACAGCCTCCAGGCTCTGAGCTAGCTGTCAGCACAGAGCCTGATGTGGGGCTCGAACCCATGAACTGTAAGATCATGACCTGAGCCAAAGTTGGACGCTTAACCGACTGAGCTACCCAGGCGCCCCTTAAAATAAAAACTTTAAAAGCTGCCCCCCCCCAAATTTTTTATGTTTTGTTCGAGTATGTATTCAGTAAAGATTAGAGGAATTACCCTCCCTTTGGGCTTTGGCAAATTGTTTTTGGATTTCTAGATTTTGGTTAATTAAATAAGCCATTCAAGGAGTTGTCATCCCAAGGGAAGCCAGATTGTTGATGTGTTGTAGATAGGTACTTTGAAGTTTCTTACAGCCACATTATGATACCAGTCATCTTAGTGCACTGCATCAGTGAAATCAAACAGAGGGTTTTCACATAAGAACTAGGGAAAGTCAAGGAAGGAACAGAGATCTTGTTTCTCATCTAATGAGCAAAGCACGTACTCTCCTGCCATTTCTCAGAGATCTAAGACATGTTTCACCTACTAGTGTTAGAGTGTTTCTGGGTAAACCTTTATTGGAGTAGGAGTTATATAGTTCATCACACCTTTTCCTAAGTGTTTAATGACAACAATATGTTCTAACAATTTTGTAGAAATATGTCCCTGGAGAGGGAGATATTCCAGGGGATCTAAAACCGATGGGAAAAATGGTATTGCTCTTTGAGACTTGCCAGCACAGCAAGATGTTTCTCCAACGGTTATTTAAATGGATTAAACATTGCATGTATTCTTACACCTGGTTTTAAAAAACTGCTTATGATCTCCAAATGGTAAATAACTCTTAAAGGCACAACCACTTAATTTAACCTATTTAGAAGCCTAGAAGACATAGCATGTATCTCACTATGAGCTGGTAATGATACCAGCAATAACTTTTCTTTTCCTAACATTTTATATTTACAAAGTTCTTAAACATGTTATCAGTATATACATAATAAGGGGCATAAGGGATGAGATCATCATTCACCCATTTTGATGGTTACGAAACTGAAGCTTGAAGTGTTTTTGTAACTAGCTGTTCAGAGGCAGAAGTAGTGCTTAATCTTAGCTCTCTTATTCTAAGCAAGTGCTTTTTCCATGAAGCAAATTACTAGACAACATGGCCCTTTGGGGAACTTTAATTGTTATGCCTAAATGAACTTAGTAGTGTCAAGCTGGCTGGCACCATTCACACCACTGCGGCTGTGTGGATAATATCAGGAATGGAATAAAATGATTCTGGTTAGATTCCTGGCTTCATCACTTATCCTGAGATTCTCATCCTTAAGAAAAAAATTTTATCTGAGGTGCCTGGGTGGCTTCGTTGATTAAGCGTCCAACTCTTGATTTCAGCTCAGGTCATGATCTCACAGTTTGTGAGATCGAGGCCGACATAGATCCCTGCTTGGGATTCTCCCTCTCTCCCTCTGCCCCTTGCGTGCTTGCATGCTCTCTCGCTCTCTCAAAATAAATAAGTAAATAAACATTATAAAAACAAGAAAAAGAAAATGTTATCTTTCTAAAAATAACATGAAGGCAATATATGTGAAAGCTTTGTAAACGAATAAAGCACTTTATGTTTATTTAACATTCTTATTAATATTCAATCTGATTTTCTCCAATGACATTGCAAAGCAAAACAACAAAGCTTATGTTAGCTTCATATATGCATTTTTCTGTCCCAGAGGAAATGACCCTCTGGGCCTTTTAAGTTAAGTAATTTCCCTTTAGGCATTGTTTTATTTTATATTTGTCAAGAGAAACCACAGTATTCTGTAGATGTTTCTACTTTAGCCACTAAGTGAAAGGGTATTTTAACCAATGCTGTATAATTTCAAAATACCATGGTATTAAGAGTTAAAATTGCTGTTAATCAATGACAATGGTTAATATGAAACTATCTTATAACAGGATATTAAATTTCAAAGAATTGAAATCCAATAAATACAGTAAGTGCTAATACTGTGTTGTGCACAGTTTAATATTTGATAACATCTAAAACTGTTGAACCAGGAAGGTCTGAATGATTGAAGGGGATTCTTTGGTCATACAGGTCCTTAAGTGAGGCCTTGTAATCATTGTGAATGCTGATCATTCACTCAGAACGACAATGGCTGCAGATATTTCTAGCAATGTGGACTCTGGGTGTCGCTGGGATTTAAGAGATACCATTTTCTAAGTAATAATAAAATGGTATAATTTCATATTTGTCTTTCTTTTGAATCACCATGTTATCTGTTTTTGTTTTCAGAAATATTCCTTTTTTGCACTTCTTACCGATGTCTTAGAAATTGAGATTAAAGACAAATTTGCCAAGAGCCGTCCCATCATCAAGCGTTTTCTGGGGAAACTAACCATTCCAGTCCAGAGGTTGCTGGAGCGGCAAGCCATTGGGTAATCTGCCCCCTCTTGGAGGGATCTTGTCGCGATTAGTTTGTGTAGAAGCAACTGAAATGAAACTTTGTAGTCCTAGGACTTTCTATAGTGATAAGAAGTGGGAAGATAATTCTTTTAAAAATATAAGTGTTCATATACTCATTAAACTGTGTGGGACAGACGGCACTTTTTTTTCATTATATACCTTTTTTTGGGTATCTGTCTTTACCAAGATGTGCTCACCATTAGCATGTCAGTGTCAAATGTCACAGTATTCAGTTGTTTTTGAGGATATTGAAATGTTGCAGTTAAAAGCCCTTCCCTAGAGTAGGAATCCAGTGTCCAGTTGACAGCTCCCTTTTCCTCATTAATCCCATCCAAACAACTCGTTATTCCTGAAAAACAGAAACCACCTTGTTGTAGGGCCATTTAAAACAAGGCCTTGACTCACAGGAGTTACTAGAGTAGAGCTCCTAGACCTACACATTCATTCAGGCCACTAAAGTTTACTCACTGAAAGAATTTTAAAATGTGCTTTGATGTCTGTTTTCTTTCTGTGAGCTTTGTGCAAACTGTGAATAAAGTAGTTAAGAAATCATAACATCCCTTGTCAGAAATGGTATGTGTATTTTTACATGGTAGCTTCCAGCAAACTCAGTAACACTGCTGCTCTGAGGTAGCACTGAGGGTACTTTTCTTGTATTGTTTTCATTGTAGGAGAACAGTATGAACATATGGCAATAGTAATAGTGGTGGTGGTGGTGGTGGTAGTGATAGTGGTGGTAGTAGTAGTAGTAGTAATGGTGGTATTGGTGATAGTGACAGTAGTAGTAGTAGTAATAGTGGTATTGGTAGTAGTGATAGCAGCAGTGGTAATAGAGGTGGTGATAATGGGGCATCTTGTTTTGAATCTTTTTCATTGTAAGAGAACAGGAACAAATGGCAGCAGTAGCAGCAGCAGCAGACTATAGTAGTAGCAGCAGAAGTCATACTGGTAGTAGCAGCAGTAGTAAAAAATAAAAGTAAACAACATAAAAAGATACTGAGAGCTTATTCTATGTCAGGGGTTAAGTACATTACTCTCATTAGCCCATGTAATCTTCTCAGCAGCTCCAGGAGGTAAATAATGTGATTATACCCATTTCAGAGTGAGGCATGTGAGGCTAGCAAGCAAGAGGTGGAGCTGGGATTTGAGTTCAGATCTGTCTGCTCTAGACTCCCGGCAGCACTTTAAGCATGGGCAGCAGTGTGATATTATTCCAGCTAACTAAGGAAGATTGATCATTTGTATTCACTTTCTAACAATGAACTCTTCTGTTTCGGCAAGTCATAATTTACTTGGGCATTAGTTTCCTCATCTGAAAAAATACGGTATTTAGATCAGCTGATCTCGAAGGCCCCTTCAAAATCTGAAACTAAGAGATTCTAATGGATTTGAATTCTCTGGCCATTAGAGATCATGAAGACCATCAGAGACCCGCATACATGAAGTATATATATTATACTGAAATCTTAGCAGCCTGGCTTATCTGATAAAAGCTAGGAAAGCACAATTATTGCTTCTGGTAGAGATAATATACTTAAGGAAGTTTTTAGAAAGTTATTTGTAGGATTTATAGAAAGTGAAAGATTTTAAAGAGTCAGAATTAACTATGGTAAATACAATATATCTATCATTTAATTTATATAATTATAATCATATAAATTAAATATCGCACTTGATAAAAGTATGAATTTATGTGCACCAGTAAAATGAACAAGGGAAAATAAAGCCTTTTCACTACACAAAACTGTTGTTGATTTGTTGGCTTTTCATTTAGTCTTTTAAACAACTGAACACTTAGAAAACTGCAAGTCATGTATTTATGTGCACTGGAGGAAGGTCCAGCATGAATTTGTAAAATATTAGAATTATGACATGTTTCTGGATAAGCATATTTAAAGCATTGCCTGAAAAAGATACTTGGGGATTTGCTTTATTAGATAAGAATGACACTACCTATTAGTATATCAGCTATTGACACCAAAATATGTATTCCTGATCTGATGATTGCCTTCCATCAAGTAATTGATTCATCTTGAAAAGTGCTGGGTTCTCATTACTTATATGTTTGGTAGATTGCAATCCTCTGAGGTAGCTGAGGTTTTACAGAATGTGGTTTTGTAGAAAGAGCTAGAATCCTTACTAAGTACCTATTTTGAGAGCATTCGTTTGAATGTGACATTTTACAGAGTGGCCTGCGTTTGTCCAAAATGCATATCACTTTCCTGTGCTTTGTCAGCCCCTCTGATTATGTTAGAAAGAGAATGCCTCAGGGGCGCGTGGGTGGCTTAGTCGGTTAAGCGTCCGACTTTCGCTTAGGTCATGATCTGGCGGTTCGTGGGTTCGAGCCCCGCGTCGGGCTCGGTGCTGACTGCCAGCTCAGAACCTGGAGCCTATTTCGGAGTCTGTGTCTCCCTCTCTCTCTTGACCCTCCCCTGCTCACGCTGTCTCTCTCTCTCTCCTAGAAATAAAAATATTAAAAAAAAAAATTAAAAAAAAGAAAGAGAATGTCTCAGGTACTGAAAGTACTTTGGCACTTATTCTTCATAATTATGTATCATAATAATATATAATCTATTTTTCACAATAGTATATCACAGGAAGAGGCAGGAGGAGTCAGGTAAAACTGGTTAAGAACAAGAAGGCAGGTGACTCCTCTGACAGGCACTAAGCAGAGGATGACACCCTTGACTCGGGATCTCCCAATAGGGAGGATTTCCTGTATTTATAGGTTGAATAGTTGAATTGAGTTATCTTGCCAGTCTGGTAAATAAACAGAACTAACACCTGTTAAAATTCTCCTTCCAAGTAAAGAGTCTCATTTGTTAATTAATATATTCAACAAATATGTGTGTATGCATATTTAGTGTCTTCTAAATGTGAAGCACTGTGTTTGGTATTGGGGATATGTCAGTGAGCGAAACAGATGGATGCAGTTTTTCTTACAATTCCTACCAAACATTTATTGCATCGCTAAATCCACCACTTTTATAAATCTTCCTCATCAACATCAATACCTTATTTTTACTTGCTGAGGAGGAGAAGAGGAGGGTCAAATTGTTTTTAACAAAGAAACGAAAATTTTATTTTGCCAGGACTTAATGTCCCAAGAGATGGGGGAGGAACCACAATGTTGAAGACAGATCCATGTAATTTGCTGCTAAATTCATGCGTTCATGAGCAAAGATCAAGCACCTCCCTATGTTAGGTGCTGTCTAAATACAGGGAAGGCAGTGGAAAGAGAAAGAAAAAGACACCCCTGCTATATGCAGATTACAATCATTATATGACATTATTTGAACACTCTAATGTAAAAGTAACGTAACTATGTCTAGTAGTGGCACGCATGATGCACTCAAAGTGGGAAACCATAGCGTCAATTGAGAAAAAAGAATATGACAGTGTTTCTAGTGAAGAAAAGGAAAAGAAAGGAGAAAAGGAAATAATATTACAGTTTTAAGAAATTCTTGTTTTGAAGTTAAAAGACTAAGAGCTGAGCTGGGATTTTATAGTAGCACATGCTCTTTTAAAGGATGACATCTATTTGGAATTGTTCCGAGAAGGTAGAGACGAACAAACAGAATAGTTACGTGCATTCCTAATAAATGGCAGACTAGAAGCTCTAAACTGTACCGTGGTGCAAGGTGTTAGGTAGCAGCATTGTTTTCCTTCTGAAGTTGCCAGTAGAGGGCAGTATGAGAGCACAGATGGTGTGATTGGGTATCCCTTTGATTATTTTCCCTAATTAAGAATAAAATCAGATTCAGAATGAAAGTTGCTTCCTACAAGGTAATGATGTAATTGCATTTGACTTTGATTAACTAAATGCAGAAGTACAAAAGATGGATACCTCCATCCTCAAGGAGGCTGATAGCTGGAGTGGGGGGCCAAGATGGGGCCCTGGTGTGCTCCCCTCCAGCACGCCTCTTAGTGGGGCAACAGGACACCAGCACAGCGCACATCTGGCTTCTCCACTGGCATCACTCACAGGGCATGCTGGGAATCAGTGATAGCCAGGCTCCCCCACTGTGAGGGCCAGCAGCCCCAGCCCCCTTGCTCTACAGGTGAGGAGAGGAAGTTCAGCGGCCCCTCCCCTCCCACAGCTGGAGCAGCTGTCAGGGGCGGCCACTTCTCACCCTGCTGACTCCTGACTTCAAGTACAGTAGCATAGTGCCCTGCGTGCCATTGTGTGATGGTCCTTCCCTGTTGTGTGCTCATAGGATCAGCTTCCGATTGTGCTCAGTGCTAAGGAACCAGGCCCTCTGTGCTTTTATACCTGAGTCAAAAAATACCAAAAGCTGAAGGCCTTTCACAGCTCCTTGATGACCTTCAAAATATGCTTTTCTTGGTCACTGTTAGCAGGGAAAGAGCAAATCAGTGCCATTTAAAAAATCATATGATACTGTATTGCATTTTCTGCTTACAAGATTTCTTTTCATCCTGGAGTTTATAACTATTTCTATGTGCCAATGAATCATATTACATTGGACTATCACATGCCTTTGAGACATTTATTTTCTTATGAGTCTGAAAGGTTTAAGAGAAATGTGTGACATTTGGGGGTGGCCTGCAGGAGGAGGTGAAGGCTGACACCAGTGTATTTCTCCTCTCGCAGGGATCAGATGCTCAGCTACAACCTTGGCCGAAGGCTCCCAGCTGACCACGTGAGTGGGTACCTCCAGTTTAAAGTGGAGGTTACGTCTTCTGTGCATGAAGGTGAGCTGTCTGGATAAGTACATTGCTGTAGCAAAAACTGGTTCAGTCTCACTCAGTTGTCAGTTTACATGTGAATAGAATTGAATTTGTGTCCTGTTTTGAAAATATGATAGCTTTTAAATGATTACCTGCTGAAGTTTTCCAAGCAGATATGAAAGCTTGTTTATCAAACAGTGTGTCTTAGGTTTATGCCTGCGTTTGGAAACCAGGCTATAGAGTTTCTAGTAATAGTGAACAAAAATACTTCCTATGTCAAAGTAACCAACAATATACTCATTTAGTAGTGAGTAGCTAATCTTAGCAAGCCAGTAATTATGTAAAGAGGCCTTAATGGGATGATTGAATTTGTTGAATTGATTGACGGCAAAGGAATAGGACATTAAAAGTTTGTTAATACCACTTTGTTTTCATAAATGCTGTTTTCTCCTTCAGATGCTTCTCCAGAAGCTGTTGGCACAATACTTGGAGTCAATACTGTGAATGGAGACCTAGGAAGCCCTTCTGATGAGGAGGACATGCCAGGGGGCCATCATGACAGCACACTTTGCTCTAATGGGCCAGTTTCTGAGGACAGTGCTGCTGATGGGACCCCCAAGCATTCTTTCAGGACTAGCTCTACTCTGGAAATAGACTCAGAGGAATTAACCTCTACTTCTTCAAGGACCTCACCTCCCCGAGGACGTCAGGATTCACTCAATGATTACTTAGATGCTATTGAACACAGCGGCCATTCCAGGCCAGGCACAACTACCTGCTCAGAGAGGTCCACGGGAGCCTCTCCAAAACTGAGGAGTAGTTTTCCCACCGACACGAGACTCAATGCAATGCTTCATATCGACTCAGATGAAGAAGACCATGAGTTCCAGCAAGACCTGGGATATCCATCTTCCCTGGAGGAGGAAGGAGGGCTAATCATGTTCAGCAGAGCGTCAAGATCTGATGACATGAGCCTGACCTCGCAGACCAAGCCAGAAGACAACCCAGTGGAGATTGAGGAAGCCTCCACAAATGAGGCCGCTTCCTTTGAGGATAAGCCAGAACATCTTCCAGAGCTTGCAGAGGGCTCCTTACCCTCAGGCCCAGTCCCAGATGAAACTGAAAATGGCCCAGAGTCTCAACCAAGTGCTGAGCAGGGCAGCACCGAATTGTGTGGCTCGCAAGAGGTGGATCAGCCCACTAGCGGGGCAGACACAGGGACTTCCGACACGTCGGGAGGAAGCCGCAGGGCCATCAGTGAGACTGAGTCCCTGGATCCGGGGTCTGAGCCTTCCCAGGTGTCCTCTGAAACAGAGCCCAGTGACCCTGCCAGGACAGAGAGCGTGAGCGAGGCCAGCACCAGGCCGGAGGGCGAGAGCGACCTGGAGGGCGCCGACAGCTCCTGCAATGAGAGCGTTACCACGCAGCTGTCCTCGGTGGACACGCGGTGCTCGTCCCTTGAGAGCGCTCGGTTTCCCGAAACCCCAGCCTTTTCTTCTCAGGAGGAGGAAGATGGAGCCTGTGCAGCAGAGCCCACCAGCGGTGGCCTCGCTCAAGGGTCACAGGATTCCATACGTACTCCCAGTTCTTTACCTGTGGTGCAGGCGCCCGGTGGAGAGGAGGAAGGGGCAGGGGCGGCCACAGCCGCCCCCCCTAACCAGGAGGAGGTCGGGGAGGTCTGGCAGCGGAGGGGGAGCTTGGAAGGAGCTGCTGCTGCTGCTGAGAGCCAGCCCCAAGAAGAAGGGGATGCCGGGGATGCCGGGGATGCCCACGGGGCTTGTGAAGGGGCCACTGCCCAGGAGGAGGGCGCCACCGGAGGTAGGATGGACACGACAGTACGGCTCTTGGCTCAGGCGTACTGCTTAAAGAGAGGTCTCGAGGTTTTGTCCCTCGATGTAAGTTATACTGCAGGTCACCTGTTCTCTGAATTCTTCGCCTTGGGGCTCAACAGTTAGCTTTTTTTTTTTTTTTAATGGATCTTCTCTTTTTTAAATAAGAGGCTTGTCATATAGCAGTCTTTAGATTTAAATCATGCATCTCCAGTGGGACCTGAGGTTGTAGATACAAAACCAAACAGGCTGGTAGCTTTAACATCCGTGTAATCTGCAGAGGTTTTCGGAAACATCTAAGTCAGTCTTCTTTCTATCAAACCTTCAAAACAGAACTTCGTATATATTTTGCATCAAATGTAGTAGTTTGACTTCTGTAGTACAAAGTTAATTAAGTTAGGTGATGCGTTCCCACTCTTGAAGAAAAAGGCTATCTTAGTATCTCAGGATGCAAATTCACACATAAAATTTGTATTATGTCTCAACGAACGTCGCTTGGTAGAATGTTTCCTTTGAACTGTTCTGTAATAGAGGCATCAGAAAGGCTGAGGATGATTTCATATGCCGAAATAGCTTAAACTCAGAAATAGGAATGATTTATTTATTCTGTATTTTTCTGCCAAAAGTATCCCCTTCTCCTCCTCCTCTTTTCCTTTTACTTATGTTTTTATTTCCTTCATTATCTGTGGCCATTATATGACCCTGAAGCATTAGTACATGACCAGGTCCAGCCAGAGTGGGGAAAGGTGGAGGAGGGGAGGGATGGGTGCAGAGGGACATTTCTCTAGAAGGCTCTCTTCTGACTAAGCATTCATCTCCTGTTCCCTTCTTTTGTTTCTGGGTCCTCATATGGAAAATGAGAGACACCAGAGAGAAAAGAGACTAGCTCCAGGATTTATGTTAGATGGGTTTTTTTGGTTTTATTTTATTTTATTTTTATAGGGACTGTTTTGATACTAAAGAGGAAAACAATACCCAAGTGCCTTTTTCTCTTTAATCCTAGGTTCTCAAGCCAATGGCCACCAGCCATTGAGATCACTGCCTTCAGTGCGCCAGGATGTTAGCCGGTACCAGAGGGTGGACGAGGCTCTCCCACCAAGTGAGCACCTGTGAACTAAGGGGTTCCCCTTGATCAGAGGGTGCAAAGATGATGGGTACATCCCTTCCATAGAACCTAAAAGATGGAAGCCCACTCCCTGAGAGGAAGGGACCTCGGGGCTGCCCCTTGACATAACAGATATAGCCTGGAAAGTGTTAAGCTGATGACTCATCTCTGGCAACATTCTGCCAAACGAGAGGGCAGCTGGTAGAAAAGTAAATACTGTAATGCCCATAAAGTATATATTGTAATTGGGGAAACAGATCCAGATATTTGGGACAATTGGGTTTATAGGAGAAAATTTTTTAAATTATGCTTGATGGCAGCATGAATTTTCTAGTAGAAAATTGGTACAGTCTCTTAGAAAAGCCTCACTCTATTTAATATACTTCCCTATCTTTACTTACAGCATTTTAAATCATTAAGTACAGGGTTCTGATTTTTTCCTTGGGGATATGCAGAGAAATATTAATATTTCAGGAATTGGTCTACCATTTATTTGGTGCCTGGCAATTATTGGGGATTTGAGATATATGTCATTTCTTTCAGTTTCACGCTACATGTAACACTTGAAGGAGGGGTGGTTGAGGTGGAGGGATTCTGGGAAACAGCTACACAACCTGTATCCAAAGGTTAGAGGGATACTCGTGGCCAGTCATGATCTGGACATAATTTAAACTCTGTTAAATGTCTGGGATCCCTTAAAGCAATATTGCTCTGTGAGAGCAAGCATTTTGATGAAGAGTAACAAAGCTCAGTAAATACTGCTTGTAGGAACACATTGGAATATAGATCTTTCTCCCTTATTGTTTTTCCTTCTTATTCACTCTCTCTACTCTCCCATCTTATATGTGACCATAGCAAGAAGCTGATGCTCTTGGCCTTCTGTATTTTAAAGGTGGGCGTGCGGGAATATGCATTTATAGGGCTAACATGCTGAGTGATTTGTTTTGAGGAGTGCTAACAAAATAGCTGAATGGTACTATGATAATAGGTCAAAATATTGGCTTGATCCTGTGGAAATTCTGTTGGGTACAGTTCCTCCCCTTGTTCATATATTTCAATAATTGAGGGTGGTTACTTATAGGAAATATGTATTTTAAGCAACTTTAAAAAATAGACCAAGGGATTAATTAACCATTGTATCATCTTAAGCAGATGGGAGAACAAAGAAATCCTTATTGTTTACCCTTGGAGAAAAGATTAGAGGCAGAAAAGAAAAGTATTCCTGAGAGATACTTAGATATAATAGGAAAAAAAAAATGAAATGGGAACATGAGGAAAGAATTCCAGAGTACTTTACTTATATGTGTATGTGGATTAATAGTAAGTCATTCGCATTTCAGAGGCATTACATCACATCAGGGTATGGATAAATGGCATCTTCCTGGCCACATCTAATTGCTCTGAATTTTGTTGAGCCATAATTTTGGTTTTCAGATTATATTTAATAAAGACAGGTACTTTCCTGCTGAAATTAGGACCACTATTTGTGATATTTCAGTGCATTTGTTTAAACACGGAAATTTGCATTACACAGAATATATTTTAGGATTAAAGAAAACAATTGAAGTTTATTTTAATAGGTTGTTATAGCCCATAGCAAAGAAGGAATTTAATAGTATATCTAATGTAATGAATGACTGATGAAAGAGGAGAAAAATTCCTAATCCTTCTTATGCAACTTGCAACTTGCAAAGATGGGGATTTATATTATAAGTTACAGATTATGGTCAGAGATGCCTGGTTACTGTTTCAGCTCTGTCCCCATGCTGTTTTGCCTTCTCCTCTTCCTGTGTCTGTCTCATCTTTTCAATAGCTTATTTAATCACAAGGCTGCCCTGCTAGTTGTCTATCCCGAGCCTAGTCAGTTCTCTGCCTTCCTTTCCTAACTGGGCGACTCGGCTACCACCTTTGGCCCTGGCTCTGACTTTGAGCTATGGCATTGCACATTCCATACTGTCTTGTGCCTTCTGCCTTCATGCAGCTCAGCTAAGGGCACCTGGTTGGAGTGTACAGATCAGTCCATCCTTCAAATGACCTGGCTGAGTTATTTTAAGGCTAAGATTTGTACTTAAAAAAATGTTTATTTATTTGAGAGAGAGAGAGAGAGAGGCAGAGAAAGAGAGAGAGAGAGAGTCTCAAGCAGGCTTTGCAATGTCAGCACAGAGCCCGACATGGGGCTTGGTCTCACAAACTCTGAGATCATGACCTGAGCTGAAATTAAGAGTCAGATGCTGAAATTAAGAGTCAGATGCTGAAATTAAGAGTCAGACTGAGCCACCCAGGCGCCCATAAGAATTGTACTTTTAACACTGTTAATTATAATACTTCAAACTTGCATGGTGCTTTACAGTTTACAGAGCACTTTTACATGGTTTTTAAAGTTTTTTTTTTTTTTTTTTTTTTGCTACATTTCTGTGGGGTAGGTCAAGTGGATCAATGGGTAGAAATGGGCTAAAGTGATTCTTTCATTTTATAGATGGAAAAACTGAAGCTCAGATACGTTAGGTAACTTGTTTAAGATTCCATACTAGTAAAAGTCGGGACAGAGTCTTAAACCTTCCTTCTCCTCTGTTTGGTATTCTGATCTAAGATTAGAAGGGAAGGGACTATTATGTGGGTTGATGAGTATAAATTCTAAAAGTTTACTTAGCAGCAAAGTCGTGGCTTATTAGGTGCAAGCAACATCTTAAATCAGAGGCTTTGGAGGTTTCATTGAAACTGTATTATATTGTAGTGTTTTGAGGCCAGACTTAGGAAGTCTCAAAAAGTGCTCAGCTTTCTTCTCCTCTTGCCTGGGTTGAGATGACACAGCCAGACTCTCCCCCAGGAGGCCTCTGAGATATAAGAAAAGTGGTTGCAGTGACTATATGAGCATATCCCACATAGGTTTGCTCTGTTAAGCATCTGGAAGAAGCACTTTTTCCTCCCTGTGTAGGTCACTATCCCCAGCCACGTAGGACAGGATACCTGAAACATTGTGTCTTGGACTTTGATGCTCCCCACTCCCATTCTTGATTTTGTTTTTTCTTTTCCTGATTATTATTGTTGTTATTTGAGCTTATTTTCACCTTAAAAATACTTATGTAATACGATATAGCGAGGAAACCACCCAGCAAACTTAAACTTCTCTCTGAAGATTTACAAACTCAGCTAAGGGGATTCAGTGGTGTTGCTTGCTGTCGCTAGTACAGCTGATCACAGGGTAGTCAACGCATCAGTGTTATAACTTAGTTATAACTTAGTCTCTGAACACCTATTTGAGCTCTTTTTATGGAAAGCAGTTCTCCTGGTTTGTTTGCTGCTTCTTCCAGTCTTATTCCTTTTATCTCAGGATCAGGGAACTGATCTTGGACGGACAAAGACTGCACAGCTCTAAGAGGTTTGACCAATTGTTTTCACAGCCTTGGCCTTCCTTTAGGCCACGGATACTGCGATCTGACCTTGGGGGCTGTGTAACTCTGACCCCTGGCTAAGAGATGGCCTACTGATCCCCAGAACATCATAAGAACGCCCTAGGTCTTAAGGGCAGCTTGGCAGTGTGGAGAGCTTTCCCTGGCACCGGCTTAGATTTGAATATGCACTGAGCACTTTAAGAATGTGCTTATCTTCTGAGGTGATTGATGGTGCCGGCAGCTGGAGGCGGTTCAGGGCTGAAGCCCACTAAAAAGTCATCAGCAAGACAAATCTTGGTCATTTTAGCATTAAGATAAACAGAAAGAAAAAAGAATGATCAGTTTAGCCCCTTCCGAAAAACTACTTTATTTCTCCTACTGGGTCCAATATAATTGTAACTTAATCCCTTGCTGTACTGGGGACAGTGAAGAACTACTAAGTTTTTTCTCCAAAAGGGTAGGAATAGAATTAGATTAAGATGAACAGTCTGGATTATCAGACTCTTGTAGGATCCCAGGATGATTGCCATGTTGTTAGGATTAGTGTAGTATTTAGGCGGTGGCTTCAAATGGGCAGGTCTAGAAAAACACAGGGAAATGTTTATCATTTTTTATGGTTGCCCACTTTCATTATTAAAGCATCCTTTGACATGAAGGTTTAAAAGAAAGCAGTAAATATGAAAGGTATAATTAATCTCACTTTCTACTATGTTCAAGGCTAGGAGCTCTTACTTTCTAGAGCTTAAAAGTTAGTTTTATGAGAGTAGAATTGATGCTTTTAATCTTAAAGCTACTTTCTTTAAAAATTGACTGTTAAGGCCCACCATATGCAACTGGGATTTAAAAAAAAAACTTTTTATTTAAATATCCTATACATACAGAAAAGAGCACATTCCACCTGCGGAATTCTCGCACCCTGAGAACACCTGTGCACTGATGCCACATCACCGGCACCCAGAAGTCTCTTGGTGCACACTTCTGATTACTGACCCCCACTCCTGAAGGGGAAGTGGACCTACCATGCTGATCCTCAAGTCATAGAGAAGTTAACTTGCGTTTGTACTTTGTACAAATGGTGTACCTCCTTGAGTGTTAAAATGAAGAAAAACTAATCTTTTAAGCACTGTTGTCCAGCATCTATTGCAAAGCTTAATTTTTTCCTCAGAAGTACCTTTAGTTCATTATAACCTCATTATTTCATCATTTGGTGAAGATATTGTGGTATCTTTCTTTGGTGAAGATACTATTGTTATAATTTCTTATAGTTGATTTATACACTAACTTTACAATGTTCAGGTTCTTTATCTTTTTTTCTTGTTCTTTAATGTTTATTTATTTATTTTGAGAGAGAGCACAAGCACGAATCAGGGAGGGGCAGAGAGAGGGAGAGAGAATCCCAAGCAGGCTCCATACTGTCAGTGCAGAGCTCAATGCTGGGTTTGAACCTGCAAAATGTGAGAACATGACCTGAGCCTAAATCAAGAGTCAGACGCTTAACTGGCTGAGCCCCTCAGGCTCTTCATCTTTCTAAACCCAGTTATTACTAATTCCGGCCCAACTCATGATTCTCTCACCCCTTTGGTTCATGTGGTTCACGAGTCCCCTGAAATGTCATTCTCTCTACCTCGTCATTGATCTTCTTCCCAATCTCAGTGCTCCCTGAGATGTGTTTGTTTCTTCACCTCATTGCCAGCTGGACAGTCCAATAGGGACCAAGGTCTAATGTGAAGGGACTGAGAAAGAAGTATTTTGAGATGAAAAGGGATCAAAGGAATGACCCCTGCTCCCTTCGCACATATGCTGATTATAAAAGCTGAAAATATGTAAGAACTTCCCTGCTCTGAATCAGAGAACTCTAGATGCTGGCGAGGATGTGGAGAAACGGGCACCCTCATACACTGTTGGTGGTAATGTAAACTGGTACAGCCCCTCTGGAAAACAGTGTGGAGGTTCCTCAGGAAACTAACAATAGAACTCCCCTATGACCCAGCAATAGCACTGCTAGGAATTTACCCAAGGGATACAGAAATGCTGAGGCATAGGAGCACATGTACCCCAATGTTCATAGCAGCACTCTCCACAATAGCTAAAACATGGAAAGAGCCTAAGTGTCCATCAACAGATGAATGGATCAAGAAGATGTGGTTTATCTATACCATGGAATACTACATGGCAATGAGAAACAATGAAATCTGGCCATGTGTAGCAACATGGATGGACCTTGAGGGTGTTATGCTGAGCGAAATAAGTCAGGCAGAGAAGGACAAATATCATATGTTTGCACGTATAGGAGGATTAGGAGGAACTTGACGGAGGAACAAGGGGGAGAAGAAGGGCGGAAATGGTGGGGGAAAGGGAGAGAGGCAAACCATGAGAGACTCTTGAATGCTGACAAAAACTGAGGACTGATGGATGTTGGGGGGAGGAGGGATGGGCATGGAGGAGGGCACTTGTGGGGATGAGCACTGAGTGTTATATGGAAACTAATTTGACAATAAACTATTTGTAAAAAAACAAACAAACAAAAAAAAAACTTCCCTGCTCTGCCTCCCTCTGGTGCCACTGACAGTGGCCTTGATATATATTTTTACACAGTTTCTAACTCAGACTTCCCCTTTTTGTCCAGCTATTTAAAGGGGGCTGTTATATTTGAGTCTCAGAGCATCTACAAGCCCACTTAATCCTGGATTTCAGTTCAGGATATTTAGGCTGAAGTTTAGTTTCTTGTAAGCTTGTACTTCATGACCTCTGAGAAATTTAACATTAGCTCCATGGGTTTATCTGATAAATTAGCAGCTTTCAGTTCTTATAAATTTATGTCAGTGTTCCTCAAATTTCAGTGTGTCTAGATGTCACTTGGGAAGATTCTCAAAAACGTAGATAAGTGAGTCCTAGCTTCAGATAGTCTGGTTTTGCAGACCTGAGGTTTGTCCTGGGAATCTGCATTTATATTGAACCTCAAAGTGATTCTGACACATTCTGTCAGAGTCCCACACTTTGAGAAACATTTCTGTAGATAACAGTTTTCAAACTCTTTCAGTGAAGCTCTTTATGGAAGTGAAATCTTATGTGAAGACCAGTAGGCACAGCAGATACTATGGGGTCTGCAGGGGCTAACATGGTGTTGGCAGATAGTTATGGAGCCCCACCACTCAGCACCTCAAAGCCCCTGGCTTTATAAGGCTAAATGAATTAGAGTTTAGTTTGCAAATTCTGGCCTAGACGTAAGATGTTGGCAGGTTCTTACTGAACCTAATGTAAAAAAATGGGTGTCGTTTTAAAGGTTCTTATAGTTTTAGGACTGAGAGGGACCTTAACATTGTATAATTCTGCCCTCTAATTTTTCAGATAAATAAACTGTGGTTCATAGAGGTGTTGAGGGTTGTAGAGTTGTTGAAGGTCATGTAGCAGAGGTGTGACAAAGCCACGGCCAGAAACCCCAGGACTTCTGCTTCCCAATTTGGTGCACCACATATATACACACATCCCAGCCCACTGTTCTCAGGCTTGTGGTGCACTGATGCTGTACCCCATTGTACAATGTGGCAAGACAAGGAAGTAAATTCCAGGTCCCCAGTCTTCTAATCCTGCCTGTCTGATTTTATCATGATATCTGCAAGAAAACTTTGATGTTGGTCAATGAGTTCTTAATATGGTTGCTTGTACCAAGAACAAACCAAGTCCGGTATAAAAATTTATTAGATGTAAAAGCAACCATACCCACCTTTCTCCTTTGATGGATACGATAGAGAGCTCATCTTTCTGGAGACCCCTTCTGTCTACTCAATGGAAGGGTATTGACCACTTGGGTAAGAATGGATATGTACATCCTGAACAAGTCAACAACCTAACATCCTTTCTCAATCCAATGCCAAGTTGAAATCAGGAAGACAGCATTACTCTTTATGGGAACTTAAGTAACAACCTCAATTTAAAGATACGACGTTTGGGGGTGCCTGGGTGGCTCAGTTGGTTAAGCATCCAGCTTCGGCCAGGTCATGACCGAAGTGGTTTGTGAATTTGAGCCTTCTGCTGCTAGCACAGAGCTGGCTTCAGGTCCTCTATCCCCCTCTTTCTCTGTCCCTACCCTGTTCACACACACTTTCTCTCTCAAAATAAGATAGACATTAAAGATATAACATTTGTTCGGGATCATCTTTCTTTTTTAATTAATGAATTATTATTTTTTTTATTTTTTTAAGTTTACTTACTTATTTTGAGAGAGAGAACATGAGCAGGAGGGGCAGAGAGAGAGGGAAAGAGAGAGGATCCCAAGCAGTCTCTGCACTGTCAGTGTGAGAAGACTGATGGGGGGCTTGATCTCAAAAACCTGTGAGATCAAGAGCCGAAATCAAGAGTTGGATGCTTAACTGATTAAGCCACTCAGGTGCCCCAATAGGGATAGTCTTAATGTACATCCAGTGTCCCATGTTCTTAGAAAGCGCTTTTTCAGACCTCCTTTTCGTATTCTTCTCATTGCACACAGAGATATCTCTGTTGAAATACATCAGGGTTATTCCTGGACTTTGTGGAAAGTGAACACAAGAGCCGTTGTTTGCTATGTATGGTTTCATGTTCTTTAAATTACTTGTCCATTCATTTCATGCTATGTGCAAGTTATGGTGGCAAATATCATTGGAGATTCCCCACCCTACCCCCACTGTGTTACCCAGATGGCCTCATAGAGACCACATTCAGTGGGGTAAATTCTTGTGTAGTTTGCTCAAGGAAAAAGTTCTGTCTTTGAGGATATTTTTTTTTTTACTTTCTTTTGTTAGAAAATGGAAAGTATGCAACAGTGTTTTCTTTTCTGCCTTAACTGCCAGAAAACTTAGAGCCAAATTTTAGTAACACACTTATCTTGGGAGCTTGGCAGTACCTCTCTTTCTACTTCCTTTAGTTGGTTTCTGTTCTGTTTTAATCCTTAGTTGATCGATTCTCCATTTTTAAAATTGGAAGCTACTGTAAACAATGTTGGGAGAAGGAATGGCCATTTGTTTTCTTGTGCATTTGATTTGCATATAATATGTGCTTGAATTATCCTGGCTATAATGAGATGGCATAATTGCTTCTTAATATCTTTGAGATGGGAAAGTATGCAAAGAACAGAGCAAAACAATGGAATAGATCAAAGGGTTTTGGAAAATCATTCCTGAAAATGCTCTAATGTGTAACCATTTGTCACTTATGGCAGGCTGATCATGAGGTCATTTGGAAATGTCCTATTGATGGGATTGCAGCAGGGACCAAAGAATTCAGATTTGGCCAGCTGGTTCGTTGTGAGTCTGTGTTACCTTGGAGTGTGAGCAGCACTGGGTTTATTTGTCTGTGTCGTGCTTTTTCTCAGCCCAATTTTTCTTTCTCTTGCCATTTGTCATAAATTACCATGTGCAAGATCAACAAAAACAGATCTTTCCACCCTGCACTGGAGCAGCCCTCCATGACTGTCTGGTGCTGGCTGGGGTCTACGTCTACCATTCAGATCTTTCCAACGCTGAGAACTTTGTTGGAATACTGGCCGTGTTCACCTCCAGAGTAAAGCCACAGGTGGTCAGGAGCAAACATGCCTTCCTCCTAGTCTCCAGGATTAGACCCATGGTATCTTTTGATAAAATATGTGATGACATGGGGAGTTTTGAAATAATTGAGCTGCTGAGGACAAAGGTGCTTATTAATTTCAAAAAATATTTTACACAGAAATGGAAACGGATAAAGAACATTCCTGGTAAAAGAATAGATTTCTGCTATTTCCATATATTGCTATATAAGTTGCACTTCCCAACCACAGCGAATTTCAGACTTGTGCCTTTTAATAGATCGGCGTATGCTTTGTGTATTTTAGTGGAATGGCCTTTTAGAGAGCCACAGAGGAGGTATGTGCTGGCTCTGCTTTCTGTTTTTACTGAACATGCACTTATATATTTGTTTACAAAGATGAACACAATCAATGAGATTGCTTAAACAGAAAATTAAATAATATTTTAAAATATTATGTTTATTTGAGGCTGGAGGCAAGTAATCACCCTTGCTTTGAAACTGTATTCATCTTTGAGAAAGCGCAAATGGGAGTTTGTAGGTAATGATACTATTTGATGCCTGGGCTAGCATTATTTCCTTTTGAAGACTACATTTACCCAAATTTTATGTAAATATGCACTTGGAAGTTTCCAGCTATGAGTCTTTCATCGAAGCTCTTTTCATTTTTGGTGAATAGAATCCTCAGTACCAATTTTGATGCAAATACCTAGTCTTATGATACCAACTACTTGTATTCTTATTTTTCCTTATTTTTTAAAGGTTTATTTATTTATTTTTGAGAGAGAGAAGGAGAGTGCATACATATGCTAGCAGGGAAGTGGTAGAAAGAAAGGAAGAAAGAGAATCCCAAGTAGGCTCCATGTTGTCAGCACAGAGCACTACGCGGGGCACGATCTCATGACCAGGAGTCATGACCTGAGCCAAAATCAAGAGTCGGATGCTTAATTGACTGACCCACTCTGTCACCCTTACTTGTATTTTTAAAACGCTGGCAGTTATAAATGAAGATGAGCATTGTGGGCAGATCAACCTTTAACGGGTTGATATTACACACACACACGCACGCACACACGCAGAGTATGTTTATTAACTGATCACACCAGATCATGAGGTGGACTGGGGTAAGTTTCTGATTATGCAGTGAGGTATATGTTATTAGCCCAAATTTGTAGCACGTCAGGGAAAACTCCGGCTGAAGTTAATGAGCCCCGTTAATGGCCTCGGGTCCTCCTCTAACCCACCTTGGTGATTCCTGCTGTTTAGATTGGGAAGCCCGCATTGACAGCCATGGCAGGATCTTCTATGTGGATCACGTAAACAGAACTACCACGTGGCAGCGACCAACAGCTCCTCCTGCCCCTCAGGTGCTGCAGAGGTCAAACTCCATACAGCAAATGGAGCAGCTGAACCGGCGGTGAGGACGGGCATTTCCCCTATGGCTTTTGGTGGGTGGTTGGGCTTATTTTTACATGGGCCAAAGTAGAAAACTTGATTGCCTCTCTTTCATCCTTGGGTGTCCTATCATTAAGATGTAGATGGTACCTCTTTTGATTTATAGACTTTATTGAACTTCTCTTGGTTACAAAAATAATAACCATACGCATACACCACTTGTTTGGAAGCTAGAGAGGAAATAAGTGATGATGATGCTTTTAATCATCCCAAGGCATTGATCTTTAGTAAAATGGAGCATATACATATATAATTGAAGCCATATATCTTTCTAAATATATAGAATCTCCAATCATCATGCATCTTTATTATCAACGTAATTAGCTTTTTAAATGTCATTCTTTTTTGAGAACTAATTACTCTGAACTAAAAATTTCTTTCCTTTAACCATATAAAAATTTAGTTTTATTTGGTTAGGGGCTATAATCTTTTTAAAGTTTTATTCTGTTAGGAAAATGTTCTACAAACAACAGACAGAAGACATTCAATGCATTGTAATTTACTTGTAAAAACAGATGGCTTAGAAGGTCAGGGAATGGAGGTTTGGGGATGTAAGGCTGAGGTTGAGAAGGTAGTGATGCCTTCTGGGCTCTGCGGGAATGGTTGAGCCCTTCCTTTTAGAGGTTGCTGTGATGTGATGCTCGGCTCATGATTTTAGATACCAGAGTATTCGCAGAACCATGACTAACGAGAGGCCTGAGGAAAATACCAATGCTATCGATGGGGCAGGAGATGAAGCTGACTTTCACCAAGCCAGTGCAGGTAAGAGCCTTTAGATTAGTTTGATTTGTTTGTTTTTAAAGTTTGTTTATTTTGAGAGAGAGAGAGAGAGCGAGCGAGCATGAGCAGTGGAGGAGCAGAAAGAGGGAAGGAGGGAGAGAATCCCAAGCAGGCCTCATGCTGGCAGCACAGAGCCTTACTCGGGGCTCAATGACATGAACCATGAGATTGTAACCTGAGCTGAAATCAAGAGTCAGATGCTTAACCAACTGAGCCACCCAGGTGCCCCTAGGTTGGTTTGGTTTGTAATCTCATGAAAGATTTCCAAGGAATGAGATTTTTCTTTCAGTGAGCTTTTGCTCTTCAATAAGATCTGGTAATCTAATGCAAATAGCAGAATTCACCAGAGACCTCTTCTAATCCTTGACTTTTTATTAGTGCTAAGAAAAGAACCACAAAACCAAATAGAATATAAATGACCTTAGTCTCTGGATCTGTGGGATAGTGGCAAATGATTGAATCAAATCACTTAAAACATCTAAGGATGCATTAAAATGTTAGTAGTGGCTAGAAATATTCAATTCCATTTTAGTCAGGTCTTATCTATGAATTTACATCAAAAGAAAAGAGTATTCGGAGAATTACAATAATAGCAAATGATATAGGTATCCTTCAGTTCCTTTAAAACATAGACGGAAGTGAATAAATATGTTTCCACTACATGGAAAGGTTTCCTTGAAAGCCTTGGTGGTCTGCTCCATCTAGATTTCCGACGGGAGAACGTCCTGCCCCACTCTACCTCCAGATCCAGGCTCACGTTGCTGTTACAGTCCCCCCCTGTGAAGTTCCTCATCAGCCCAGAGTTCTTCACCGTGCTGCATTCTAACCCTGTGAGTATCAAACCTGAGAGTTTGTAGTGGAAAAAGTGACTGGCCAAAGGAAATTATCCTCACTTATAATGGTAAGAATGACAAGAGCTAATGCTTGCTGAGCACTAAGTGTGTTCCAACGTCTGTGTTAAGCACTATGTATGTTTTAACCCATTTGGTCCCAATAAACCTATGAATTAGATGAAACTCCCATTTTTCCAGGTAAAGAAACTGAAGCCCAGAGAGGTTAAATAACATCCCTAAGATATAGGCTTCCATTATGGAATGAATAAATCATGAGAATAAAAGCTATAGATCGGAAATACAGCCAATGGTATTATAATAGCACTGTATGGTGACAGATGATGGCTACACTTGTGGTGAGCATAGTACAGAGAGTGATTAAATCACTATGTTGTACACCTGAAATTAATGTAATATTGAGTGTCAACTATGCTTTAAAAAACAAAACAAAACAAAAAAACCATTCCTAAAGTTAAACACCTACTAAGTGGTATCATTGAGGTTAAAATCCCAGGTATACGAACTGTAGAGTCTATGCTCTTAATGAGCACCTTATTTTGCCTGCAAAAATATGACTAAATATCTGAGCATTGACAGCAGGCAGTGGTCAGGTTAGTCTTTGAGACTGTGGGACATGTATTCTGAAAGAGAAAATATGAATTTTATATGTTGCTGTAATCTGAAAAATAAATCAATACAGAGAGGAATATTTTAAAGATGTGAGAAGTTTCCATGGAAGTTCAGGGTTCTATTTTTGAGAGGGGGAGACATGATGATGTGTTTAGAAGGAACTAGATTTAAATTTTTGTTCTTTTACTCAGGTGTCTATTGTTTAGAAACCTTACCTCTGTGATTTTGCTATGGGCCTAAAAATGTTAGTAAAAGAATAAATCTTTTGTTAACCAGAAGATTAAAAAAAAAAACTTTAGTCCTTTAATCTTTTAGTTATTGTTCTAAATAGAGAGAAATCACTATGACTCCCTCCTTTGCTTATTTGCTTCCATTTCCTTCAGCCCTACAGACCCTCTCCTTGTTTAGTGTCTGAGGACAACCAGTCTCTCTAATTCTGCCCACAATGATTTTGGAGTTAAACCTGTATTAGAAAGTTTTTATTTTACTCAAAAAGCATTAACCTCCTGGAGATACTACAATATATGGAGTCCATAGGGTGACAGTGAAAATGTTGCACACTTATTTTTCAGTCATGCATCATGATATTTGTCTAAAATATTTCTAGAAAAAAAGAGGATTTGAAAATATTATAAAAATTAAGCCAGAACTCGTGTGTGTGTGTGTGTGTGTGTGTGTGTGTGTGTGTGTTTGCGTGTGTAGAATAAAAATTAGAATGTGATAGGAGAGCATTTTGGTTAGAAATTGGTAGGTTAGAAAGGATTTCTTTGTGATGTGAACCTTGTAGTATAGAATAAATAATGGTCATCAGTTGGCAAAAATGGTATGGAATGACCTTCTAGGTGGAAGACATGCATGAACAAAGATGGAAATAAAAATTGTGTCTTATATGCATCCTGAGTCATTTCGTTCATCCACTAAATATTCCTGAAAACATGATCTGTGGTAGAAATTACGCAGGTGCTGCAGACACTGGGGGAGAAGGTTGAGTCTTCCTCTAGAGTAGACAGAGAATAAGGGCACCTTTAGAAAGATGGCTACAAAATCCCTCTCAGAAAAACCAGTTTTGAGTTAAAAGCTGAAAGATGAGAAATCATCAGTTATGGGAAAAGCCAGGGGAAGCTCATTTCAAGCAATTGAAGCAGCAAGTGCATGGGCATCGGGGCTCAGAACAGTGAGTAGACTGCAGGGCTGCTGTGTCATGACTGAAGCAGGGAATAGTGTGACATTAGGTCAGAGAGTTAGCAAGATCCAGATCATGGATGAGGCTGTGGGAACGGCAAGGAATTTGGATTTTATTCTGAGATCACAGGGAGCCATCATGCACTTAACGTGACATGCCCAATGTGGAACCTCTAACTCTGAAAGGCAAGAGTGAAAGCAGGGTGATGAGAGAATGAAGGCTTTTTCCTGGTCCAGGGAAAAGACAATGATGACTGGCGCCCTGGGCTTGACATGGAGCTAGAGAGAAGTGCATGGATTCGAGAAACAATCTGAAGGTAGAATCAGTATGATGTGGTGAACAATTGGTTGTCAAAGATGAGAAAAAAGGAAGAAACAAGAAATACTTTTAGGGCTTTGGTTTGGCCACAGAGTTAATTATTTTGGATCATGGTGCTATTGCGGGAATAAATAACTCTAAATTTGACTAGCAGGAGGGAACCACCAAGAGTTCTGTTTCTCTGTAAGAGACAGGTTAGGTGTAACATGGTGGGCAAAGGAGCATTAACCCACACATGTCAGAGGGCTGAAGGAAGATATGTAATTAGAGGAAGGGTTTCTAGCTGCACACGGAGTGGTTTAGAATGAGGGATACAGTGGCCATAGAAGTCCAGCTGAATATACAGTTGACCCTTGAACAAAGCAGGGGTTAGGTTTGTTGGCCCCACACACGGTTGAAAATCTGTGTTTTGATTACCCAAAAACTTTACTAATAGCTCTTGTTGACCAGAAGCCTTACTGATAACATAAACAGTCTATTAACACATATTTCAAATATACATTATTTACTATATTCTTCCAATAATGTTAGGTAGAGAACAGCAAATGTTATTTTAAAAATCCCAAGAGAGGATACAGTGCTATAAAAAATCCACGTCTGAATGGACCCATGCAGTTCAGACCTACGTTGTTCAAGGGTCAAGTGTAATACATTCATTATGGCATAAGTTGTGAAGAGCCTGGACTAGGAGGCAAGGAAATAGTGAAGACGATCCAACATGAGAGGGATCACAGGCAGAGTAGGCAAGATTTGGTAGAAAATAGAATAGGAACTGAAGAAGATGACTCTGAGCATTAATAATAATAATGTTAATACATATATAATAAATGGTAACTCATAATTAGTGAATAATAAGAAGAAAGTAGGAATGGAGGCTTGTTAAGGGAATGGAAGAAGAACACATGGAATTTAACACAACAGATTATACACCTTAGAAAAACCAGAGATTATAGGGCAAAGTAGAAGTGGGCATAGTTTGATCACCAGGACTATGGTCCTGAGGTAAGGTCAGTGAGGTCATCAGTGTGTTCATATATACTGATGTTAATGTATTTCTGTCTTATTTCTTTAGCTTTGCTTTATAAGTATTCACATTTGTCTGGTTCACTGATTATTACCTCCTGGTTTACAAGTTTAGCTTGGAACAAAGAGGACTTGGGAGGAAGGTGAGCAATGAATAGCATGCCAGCTGTCCTCAGGTTTCATGTAAGAAGGATTAGATTTACTGTGCATTCAGTTTAGCAGTAGTTTGTTGATTCCCTGTTATGTGTTAGGCACTGTACCAAGTCCTAGAGATACAAAAATGACAGCAACTATGGGCCCAGGAGCCCCAGGCTTGGAAACATGTCCCAATGCAATGAGCAGAGTTATGAGGGCCATAGTGGAAGACAGTAGAAGACCTCCATGCTAGGGTGAGTGAGTGACTCAGGAGCAAGGCACATGGAACAAGTAATGGGTGTGTTTGCATTTGAGATGTTTTAAAAACTGAACAGGAACTTACCCTAGAAATGAGATGGACCAGAGCACTGTTGGTAGAAGGAGCACCATTTGCAAAGTAGAGGGCCCTGATGTTGTAGAACCATGTTGATAATTACTATGGAAGTACCGGAACTGGATTCTTAGTACAGCAGTTTGGCATTGCTGGTGTGTTAAGGGCATAGGACACTACTGAAAGTCAAATTTGAGCCTGGAAAGGGAGGTAGAAACCAGGTTACATGAACCTAAACTCATGTATGGGACACTTTTAGAAGATGGTAGGGGCTTTCATACAAGGAAGAATGGGCTAACATTTAGAATTGATGCTCTAAAACAGTATCATGCTGTGGTGGGAAGAGCTTTAGACTTGAAGTCAGATAGCTCAAGTTTTCCTTTATTTGTTTGTCCCTTTGTTCATGCATTCATTCAACCAGTATGTATTAATGCCTGTGACTTGCTTGGTACAGTCTAGACTGGGGATAGACTGCTAAATAAGGCAAGAGTAGATTATAAATAACAAACTAGTGAACAAGAAAAGGCAATTCAAACTACGCAGTGTGATGTGAGGCACAGTACACTCGGCTAGGGCGTGCTTGGGGATGAGCTTCTGCTGTAGACTGGGTGGATAGGAAGACCACGTTTGAGGGAGCCACGTTTAAGCTATTGCAAAATGTCAAGAAGCCAGTAGGGGAAAGGTCTGGGAGCAGAATCTTCCTTGTCAAGGAAAAGCGAAGGCTCTAAGGCTTGAATGAATTTGATGTGGTATATAATCAGGTCAGAGAGGTGAGCAGGGCTTCAGTATGATCTGGCAGAGTTTGGGCTTTACTCTAAATGGATTTTATTCTAAAGAGATTTCCTGTAGGGAATAATTTCAGTGTTTGAAAGTTCCTTCTAGCTGCTGTGTCGAGAATGGATTTTAGAGGGCGAGACTGGTATCAGGAAGACAAGTGAAAAGGCCCTATGGGAAGATATAGAAGAATCTTGAAATAGTGCAGCAGCAGTACAGATGGTGACGAGTAGATGAATATGGGACATATTTTGAAGTGAGAGCAGACATTCTTGCTGCTACATTAGAATATGGGGAGAAGAAAAAGAAAGGTTTCAAGAAAGAGCAATTGATTGGATGGTAGTGTCCAGGGGTTTGCTGGTAAACATTCAACAACTGACTCAAGGAAAAAGTATGTGTTTGTGTGTATCTTATATATTTTACTAAGTGAAGGATGTATAGCACACAATTTACAAATAATCATAAAATATACACAGAATGCTTTTGTGGCTTTTTGCTGAAGTCTTGTATCCATAGCCAGCCTACCACTGTAGTTCACAAACAAGTTCCCACGTGAATATTTTCATTTACATTAAGGACATTAGTGCAACCATTAGGACAACAGTAAAGCAAGGGAGACACAAGGAAGAGCTTCACACTTCTTTGTCAGTGAGGTCAGTAGCACCTGATTTTTGAGCCAGATAATAGTTTATAAGTACTGGACTTATATTTCTTCATTTGTGTGCGCGTGCACACGCGTGCATGTTTGTGTTTGTGTGCGCTACTTACAGTGTAACAGCACAATATGGAGTGTAATCTGTATTATTAGCATTTTATTTTCTCCATCAGTTTCTTAAGTCTGGACCTTACATCCAGAAAAAAGCAACGAACTTGAGCAAAAACAAACAAAAGCTGAAAGTAAATATTTTTGGCTTTCGGGCCAAGGACAATATGTAAACAAAATGGATGTGGCTATATTGCAAAACAACTTTGTTTGCAGACACAGCCAGCCAGCCTATGGGTCCATCGTTTGCCTGCACCTAGCCTAGGCAGCCCTCAAAATAATTCCAAGGCCTGGTTTGCATTTACTGATTTCTGTAATGTTAATACTCCCACTATAGCCAAGTTTAAGCTACTAATATGACCTCACTAAGCACCAAATTCTAACATCTCTAAAAGGTTGCCTTCTTGGGTACAAGTTTTCTCATCACTTCCGTGTTTCAAGTAGAGGCTGGATTCACAGTTACTGGGTTGTGATAAAAGGCTATAGCTTTTAAACTTGGTAGAGTTCGATAAATAAATGCATATTCTTAGTTCCCAAACCTTGGCGATCCTCGTTCACTAAGTCTGGAGCGAGCCCCAGGCACTTGTTTGTTTGCTTGTTTGTTTTTCAGGTTCCTTAAGTGATTCTGATGCCATTGGGCTATGATCTATAATTTAGGAATTTCTAGAATAAAGAGATACTGTGTTAAATGACCTCACTGCTTTTGTCACAACAATAACCCATCTGGACTTTTGACAATTAATGTATTTTAACAGTGTGAAGAAACTTAGCAGCTTAAAGGTTTTTAAATTTCTTTTGTCTTCACGTTTTCATTGTCTTTCCCCTTTCTTGGGCATGTTTCAAAACTTCTTATGCTGGGAAGCTCATCTTGATTTGAAAGTATTCTCATGGGGCACCTGGGTGGCTTAGTCGGTTAAGCGTCCAACTTAGGCTCAGGTCATAATCTCGTGGTCTGTGGGTTTGAGCCCCGCGTCGGGCTCTGTGCTGACAGCTCAGAGCCTGGAGCCTGTTTCAGATTCTGTGTCTCCCTCTCTCTCTGCCCCTCCCCAGCTTGTGCTCTATCTCTCTCTGTCTCAAAAATAAAATAAAACGTTAAAAAAATAAAATAAAGTATTCTCTCTAAACAATTTTAACGTTTTTTTTCTCTTGCATGAACAGTCTTCATTACTGCCTGCAAAGATGATCTGTGCTGTGAATTTATGCATTTCTGTAAGATTTAAATTCTTTTGGGTTTAGGAAGTCTTATTTCCCTGACTTTTATATGGCAGGAATTAAAGTTGCAGGATTGATCTCGCTAATGGTCTCAACATGTGAATTTATGGGAATAAGTCACACAATTTTTTTTGTAAAAGGGCATTACTTGATGGAATTACAAAACAAACTTTTATTTGGTTTCCTCATTTTAAGATTTATTATCTAGTATTTTTTTTTTGCTTGAGTTGTTTATTATCCATACTGTTTCAGTAGCTTCCTTGTTTATAGTCTTAAAAATGCTCAACATAGAAAAGGAATATATTAACTTAAAAGCTTTCCTAATTCTTTTTATGATTTGAAGATAATTTATGTTGAAAAATAGTCATGAAAAATATATTTCATGTAGCAGTAACTTACTTTTTATTGAAAATAATGAAATTAAGTAGATATATGATTGCCATAACTCTAAAGGAAAACTTTAGAAACAAATTTTTTTTTCAGTTTTTGCATTGTGGTTGCTTTAAGATATATACTGCTGCCCTCTGCTGGTGTGATCAGATTTCTTCCAATATTGTATTCATAAACTGTGATAACTCAAAACTTAGTTATTAGCATCATGTCTTTTATAGTTGGTATGCCTGTGTTTATCCAATTAATGTCACATGTAAATACGTTTCCTTATATTTAACTGAATAATGTTTCCAACATACACGCCAAAAATTATTCTCCTTTTAGTAAGAAGTAGAAATACATTAACTCCACCATCTAAACTCCTTGTACTTAATGGAGAAAAATATTATTAAAAACTACATAAATATATTCTTACAAGTCAGGAATTCCTGCTATTGCAAAATACATGAATTGATAGTTTACAGTTAGTTTTGTGAATAAGTTAGATTTTCCCTCCGTTTTACCCTTTAGCTAGATGAAAACAATTTAAGATCCCTTATGATTAAAGTGAAAACAGACTGTATATGAGAACTATTTCCATATCCCAGTATACACCTTATGGAAACAATGTTACTAGATTTTGTTTATAATAAATTTTGTTTAGTGAATAAGGTATACAAATGCTCACATCAGTTCCCTTGTGAATATGACATTTGCTATAGATGCAGTGATGATATTTTCCAAGTGTGGATTCAGAATATTCATTCTTGATGAAGGATTTATGAGATATGAAAGGTAGATTTTATTTAGCATTAATGTACTTGCCTGTGTTATTGAAAAGAACCAAATTAGTTGAAATCAAGACTGGGCTAGGTAATCCCTGACATATGGTCACCATAACACTAAAGAAAGAAAGAAACCTGCCAGGAAAAAAAAGAAAAAGATCGACTATTATTTGCATTGTGGTTGGTTGATAAGAAATGAATATTCATATATAATGTTCTTATTCTGTCGCCAAATAGCAATAACATTCCCCTTACCTCCTCTCAATATTTTTCGCTTCTAATACCTTAAAACACTTACCAAACAAAACACATTAAGCTCTAAAGAATGTTATTTTAACAAAATTCTACTAAAGAAGTTCAGTTGATCATTCACCCAGCCATAAGGTATTCATTTCTTGCATGGAAAACAAGAAACAACTGAGAATAAGGTTAAGAACGGAGTTTTAGAATAGAGAAGGAATAACTGAAGAGGACCTTTTAAATCACGTGAAAGGAAAAGAAAACATTGCATCGTTTAGAGATCATGTAAAGGAGTTCCATCTACAATTAACAGTTGCCAACTTGTCTTGCTACTGGTGACTCCTCATGTAGCAGCTTCCCAGATGACACCATTCTTTGCATTCTGCGCATTACCATCTTTTTCTTTAAGACCAGACCAGAACAAAACAAAACAAAACAGCAGCCCAAATACTGGAAAGACCATCACTCATTTAGAAACACTGAACTACAGAGGGAGAATGAAATGCCTTAACCCAACAGCTTTGTCAAGGTCCACTTTCAGGAAGACTAAGCTCTTTTAATCTAATCCCACCTGGTTAGTGTTTCTCGAGTCTTGGGACCCCTCTTATGCTTAGCTCTGCTAGTTCTATCTGTGTTTCAGTGTTTTCACTGCTACTGTGGTCTTTGATTTCCAAACTCTACTTTCTGCCTCCAGGGAACCTACCTCTTCCTCCCACCTTTACCTATAATGTTTCTTCCCAGCCTTTTGAATCACGGGGCTGTGCTCATCCCTATATCCATGGGGTTTAACACAGGGCTTATGACATAATTAATGAAAGGTTATGAAAACCTTCTTTCGTTAATAGAAAGTGGGATGCTGGCGCAGGATCTTCAAAGACCTCAAAAGTAGAAAACAGTTTTACTACTATCATTCATCTGTAATAACATAGGTGTGATAGGTATAATCCCTTCTATATTCCTATAGTTAGTTCTACTCTGTATTTTTATAGTGATTTTTTACCTCTTCAAAGCAGCTTTACATCTTCTGTTTCATTGGATTTAATCCCACATTCCTGTGAAGAAAAGAGGGAAGTTATTATTATTCATTTGAGCAAAGATGTAATCTCTGAGGCAGAGATTAAATGATTTTCTTTGTCTCTGTCCATGAGTGACAGGGCTGTGACTAGAATCTTCACCGTAGTTCTGTATCAAATGGAGTATAAATATTCTTTCCAAAATATATTTACTTATATATGTATAACTATGTATTCAAAAATAGTATATATTAAAAATAAAATACATATTAAAAATAGAATAAACGTGTATATAAACATATAAACACATATGTGTGTAAACATATGTCCCATGTGTATATATATAAAAACATATATAAGTAAATATAGCTATATCTATTGTTTCCTTTTTTTTTTTTCTTATACCAGCTACCATTTATTGACATGCCATTTAAGAACCTTACCTATCTCCCCTCCTTTAATCAGAAACCAGTATTAAGCAACATATTTATACAAAGAGGGGAAAAATGGTCTTTTGGAGCCGTAGACAAAATCTTAACTTTTAATTTACAATGCCTCTGGTAGTTCTGTCAAGAGACCAAGCATTTTACCTAGTTTAGAAAAGTTATTTTCAATTGCAGTTCTCATTTATGGCCACTAAGTTATAGGACACATCCCACTTAGTAACCGTTTGCATTAGAAAACACAAGGTATCGTGTGATTTTGCCATATTTCAAAGCAACTTGAAATTTACTGGTCAAAAGGGTTTTACAGAATATTTAAAGTCAAGATCCACAGAACATTCTATTATTGTTTCCTTATAAAAATAGCAGTGTGGAGGGGTGTTCCTATTTGCCTTAACATTTTTTTTCTTTTTTAATATTTATTTATTTTTGAGAGAGAGAGAGAGACAGAGAGAAAGAATGCAAGTAGGGGAGGAGCAGAGAGAGAGAGACAGACAGAATCCTAAGCAGGCTCCAGGATCTGGGCTGTCAGCACAGAGCCTGGCGCAGGGCTTGAGCTCCCAAACCATGAGATCATGACCTGGGCTGAAGTCGGATGCTCAACTGCCTGAGCCACCCAGTTGTCCCTGCCTTAAGGGTTTTATATAGACACTTACAGTCTTGTGCATGTTACTCAGACTAGAAAAAGATATGGTTTCAAAGACTGCTAGTTATACTAATAAGAAATCTTTCTTGGGGCGTCTGGGTGGCTTAGTCGGTTAAGCGTCCGACTTTCGCTCAGGTCATGATCTCACGGTTCGTGGGTTCGAGCCCCGCGTTGGGCCCTGTGCTGACTGCCAGCTCAGAGCCTGGAGCCTATTTCGGAGTCTGTGTCTCCCTCTCTCTCTGACCCTCCCCTGCTCACGCTGTCTCTCTCTCTCTCTCTCTCTCTCCTAGAAATAAATTAAAAAAATATATTAAAAAAAAAAGAAAGAAATCTTGCACTCACTTTACTTTGATAGATGTTTTTTTCACAGATCACTTGAACTTGCTTCTATATTATATGTCTTACTGAGAGGAGAGGAGAGGAGGAAAATGAAAGCACATAATTAATTATATGATCAGCCCTAAGACTCCTGAACTGAAAGAGCTGTGTAGCCCTAGGGAATTACTTCCAACCTGGGGCCAGGATAGGTTCCTTCACCTAATCACTACTTCTTGCCCTAATGAAGTTCTCCTTCTTTTCTTCAGCAGAATGGGGAGCATGTCTGGTGCTCTAGATAGAGTCAGGATGTGGCCTAGTTACTTATATTAATGGGGAGAGGAAGAAATGTGGAGGACCAAAAGATATGCTTGTTCAGAACAACAGTTAATATAATGATTTACCTGGCAGAATTATCCCAAAATAATTTGTCCCCAAAGAGACTAATTAGGGAGTATGACTTGAAAGCTCATTGCCAACCACCACTCAGGCTAGTATGGTCTCAGGCCTCTAAGGGCGCAATAGCTTCTGTGAAAATACATCAGCGGCATGGAGCCAAATGCAGAAAACAGATGCCTCACTGAATGCGCATAAAACACCAAGACAGGGTCAGCCACGGGCTAAATGATTAGTTAACTAATGTTTGTCTCTGACAACCTCCAACTTCTTTTATTAGTCTCCTTCTCTCCTTTCATGGTATCACCTTCCTATTCTCTCAAGCTCTGTAATTGCCCAGAGCCTCTGCGTAGACTTGCCTGCGTTGGCAGTGCACTGTGCTAGGAATCTTATGATGTCTCACAGCCATCAAAGCCTCTTCTTGTTTAGACTATCAGGTTGAAATACAACCTCAAAGTATTTTATACTTAGGTGTACCAAGGAATTAGTGCAACGAATTAGGATATTTGAGGATGGTTCAATGTGGTCTGTCTCCCAACATCCCTGTCTTCCATCTTTCCTTCCTCCCTCCCTCCCTTCCTTCCTTTTGTTTTGATAGGAAAAAAGCATTTTAGTAAAAAGTATACCATGATGGTGAATCAATTAGAAAAACTATATAAAAGTTATTTTATGTATTTTAGGCTATATGTCAATAATAGCAACCAACAAATCTCAGTGGCTTAAGGGGACAAAGGTTTGTTTCTCATTCCAAGGTGGGTCATCAAGGTTCTCTGATCCCTGTAGTCATTCAGGCACCAAGGGACCCAGGCTGGGAAGTGACCACCATTTCAGACATCACCAGATGCTATGATAAGTGTACTAAACAGAAGAAAGCTCTAGAAGGATGCACATCATCAATGAATGCTTTCAGTGGATCATGACACATCTTGAGGGATCCTGGATGGACAGGAACAATATTAACTGACCTCACTGTCATTCATCTTTTATCCTCAGTAGCTACCGTGGTACTGGACATAGCAAAGGCAGTAAATGTTCATTAAAATGAAATTATTTCCAGAGATTCTGGTTTCTTTTGGGTTTGTTTTGGTCTATCTTAGTCTGAGATAAATAATAGAACCCATGAAGTAAGGCCTGGAGGCCTCCAGATTCAATCTAGTGACCCTGGGATACCAAAGGTAAGAAGAATCCTTTGAATCTATCTGAGAAGAATAGAATTCCAGAGTAAGTCACTCACAACCTTGTTAATTTCATGAATATATTCTTCTGTCTGATAATTAAAGGAAATTCCACCATACGGTTATTCCTTTTCTACTTCTTGGCATATGATATTATGCAATGAATCTTTGTTGACTGACTTATATGTTGATAGCCATGGGTTATGGTCAATTTTTGGAGTCTTGTTTAAGTATCATAGAGTTGAAGAATATGGCATTTTTCACAAAACAATCACTTTTTTGTGTGTGGTTTTATGGTGGAGTTTATTAAACATGTGTTTCAACTGTATAAATTCAGCCATATATGTATACACACACACACATAGAAAAAAATAGAGAAAGAAAAAATATGTACACAACCCAGGCAGTTCAGCCTGCCATTCTTTTCCCTAAGATTTTGCCTCGAAGAAGGTGTAAGATGAAAAACTTTTATCTGTTGTGGTCTCAGTTGAATTTGACTCTCGGTGATTGCAACTCAGCCCGTTGCATGTACTCCTAGTATTCAAATCTGTGGCCAAGCATTTTCCCATACAACTTGGCTGCTAAGAGTATGCCAGCTGCTTCATCTGGCACTCACCCAGAGACCAGTGATCTCTTCCGGTGCTAGAGGAAAAACTGGTTCTTTTGGGGCTGTGAGGCAGTATATTTGTGTCTGACGTGATGTGTCTTTGACTGTGTGCTCTTTGTCTAAGACCAACTTTAGGATCTAACATCCCCCGTAGAATGGGACTCCACAACATTCTTGTTCTTCAGAAAATGAGACCTCATCAGTGAAGATATCTTGCTTTCTGTAGTGTTCCAGTTTATTTTCATCAAAGTATTCTACTCAGCCTGCTGTTTCCATGCGTGGGTCCAGAGTTACGTTGAAGCTGATATGCCCACTGGAAGACTATATGTGCCATTGAGTAGCATGTGTGTTCCTTTTGTGGGTCCCAAGCCGGTTAACATGGGTTCTCTAATCTTTCCTCCAGAGTGCCTACCGCATGTTTACAAACAATACGTGTTTGAAGCACATGATCACCAAAGTCCGGCGGGACACCCACCACTTTGAACGCTACCAGCATAACCGAGATCTTGTGGGATTCCTCAATATGTTCGCCAACAAACAGCTGGAGCTGCCCAGGGGCTGGGAAATGAAACACGATCATCAGGGCAAGGTACCGTGGGGGAGTTGCTGTGTGGAAGCTGCCGAGTGACTGCCAGGTGCTTGTGGCTCTGCTGTTAAGGGAGGGCTGAAAGCCTTTGAGGGGAAACCTTCCACGTCCAGGTTCCGGTGATACCTGGACTAACAGGTTGTTACTACAAGCAGTTATACACTGGCCTGAAATAGTGTGTGGAGCAGACAGGTGTGAGCACATTTGTTTGGCAAAATACTCCCTTTTGCTTAGATATTCTTCTACCTTTAATCTCCATTTTCTGCTGCTCAGAGAGAAGATTTCTTAGGCACTGACACTTCCTTGTCCTTAGTTACACAGCTTGTGTTATGGATAGTTTATTTAAAAGTCGTGGTATTGTTTGCAGAAGGTGGCTAGGAAGTCAGTAAGCAACTACACACGGTGTCTCTGTGGCTCAGTGATGTTGGTTTAGAACCCTGATTTTGTTATATGAAACAAGACTCATGGATTAGTTCATTGATGATGAGAAATGCATAACTGTGTCACACAGGCCAGAGTAACCACTTCTGTACTCTCTTTATAGGTAGATGAATCAGAAAGCTGGGTTATGATCAGGAAGTTGTTGTAAGTAAGAAGCAGAATGAGAAAGTTAGTTATTTTTTTTAAGGTGTGTTTCTCAGCTAAGATTGTATTTATTCAACTCTGGTTTAGTACCTTCTATGATCCATGAACTGTTTAAGATATATTTAAGCTCCTTACAACAACTGCATAAGCCAATGACTATTATTATTGCCACTCACAGATAAGAAGCCTCTGGTCCAGAATGGTTTGGTGACTTGCCCAGTGTCAGAGAGGGCAAGTGGTCAAACTGTGCTCTAACCCAGGCAGTTTGGTGCAAGGGTTCATGCTCTTAACCACATATGCTCTCCATGTATTGAGTAACCAGCCTCAGTTTCCCTGTCTGTAAAAAGACTTGAAGGATGGAGAGGATTAAAATGACATGATATTTAAAGTATTTAACCATGCTTCTTTCATTCATTCAACGAGTATTAATAGAGGACCTATGCAAAGCAGGTAAGCCAGCTATTTCACCGGACTGCCATTCTTCTGGAAAGAGACAGAAATAAACAAATAGCATGCCAAGTGTTGATTAATGCTGTGATTTAAAAAAATCAGGGTGGAGTCTAGAGAAAGACAGGAGTGGAGAATTATATTTTACAGGATGGCCAGGGAATGCCTCACAGGTAAGGCTGTATGTGAACAGAGATCCAAACAAAGTGAGGACTAAACCATATAAAGGAAAGAGCATTCAAAGCAAATGAAATGTTTAAGGTACTCAATAAATACCATCCTCCCGCAAGGTACCCTCTAGCAACAATACCACGGTACCATCTTGTTCACTTGAACTCAGCTTCCAGCTAGCTTATCTGAGAACTTATAACCAGTCCAAAAAGATGTTACAAAGACCATGTATTTTTTTTTTAATGTTTTATTTATTTCTAGGAGAGAGAGAGAGAGCAGGGGAGGGTTAGAGAGAGAGGGAGTCACAGACTGAAACAAGCTCCAGACTCTGAGCTGGCAGTCAGCACAGAGCCCGACGTGGGGCTCAAACCCACGAACTGCGAGATCATGACCTAAGTGAAAGTCAGACGTTTAACCGACTAAGCCACCCAGGCGCCCCTAAGACCATGTATTTTAATGCATGGGAGGAGCCCTCAGACTCATTGAAACTATTGACTTGATTTCTAGAAATTTAAAAAATAACCCTATCATTCCCAGCCAAGAGAAGATTAGAAGTCTCAAGCATGAAATTTAGACTAGATGAAAGACAATGGATTTGTGATTATTTCCCTGGCAGGGAAGCCTTTCCAGGACCTGGGAAGCAGGAAGCAGGGCCACCTGGCATTTTCTGTATTCTCTTCTCCCAGAGAAGAAGTCACATTGCTGGTGCTAGGTTTGGTTCAGCAGCCTAAGAGCCTAGTGTTACTAAACATTCTACTGAATGGAAGAGCATAGATTGTCCAAGTAAAGACTTTGGAAAATACTGATGGTGTTTATATCTGGGTATAAAAGAGCAGTACCACATCAGGAACTCAGATCTATGCTCAGCTTGAACAAGATGTCCCCTGTGTCATGAGGAGTTACATTCATTAGAGAGCCATGGCTCCAGGGAAAGCCCAAGTTTAGATAATGCTACTATGTATTTCTATCTAAGACTTAACTTGCTAAGTCATTTTGTATCCTTCACTAAAGGAGATCAGGAACTTGTGTGTGCATAGTGGGGCCGCCCCTTCCTGCCAGTCATAACTCGCCAGACACACTTCAGGAGAGAGCTGCTTAGTAATAATCCCTGGACCTTGAGAAAAGTTTGAAAAGAGTTATGATGTATTCTTAAGAACAAGTTCTGTCTCATAGTTTTTATAAAAGTTTCTATAGTTAAACAGAGGTAAACATTATCTTAGCTATGTGGGTCATGCAACTATGCATTTTATTCCCTGAAGGTTATGGACCTATTTGGGAATTTCAACATAAAATTGTAGGAATTGTAAAGAACCTTGAGGGGCGCCTGCGTGGCTTAGTCGGTTGAGCGTCCGACTTTTGCTTGGGTCATGATCTCGCGGTTTGTGGGTTCGAGCCCTGCGTCGGGCTCTGTGCTGACTGCCAGCTCAGAGCCTGGAGCCTGTTTCAGAGTCTGTGATTCCCTCTCTCTCTGACCCTCCCCTGCTCACGCTCTCTCTCTCTCTCTCCTAGAAATAAATTTAAAAAAACATTAAAAAAAAAAAAAGAACCTTGAGTATGGGCTCCATCTTCTCTTCTCAGTGGCCACAGTCTACTGGGGGCTTTGCATATGGAAGCTGATGGGCGTGAAAAAGAAAGACCCTCAGCCTTGTGGACAAAACGGATTATCAGACAGGCCTGAAAGCTTTTCACATTAGCCTGATAGCTCTGCTTTGTGCAGTAGGACTTTAATTTTGAGTTACGTTGGACACCTTACCTGAAGCAGGCATATCTCCCTAATTCCTCCCACCTTCTTTTATAAATGTCTGGCTTCTAGTGGACTAAAATAACTTCAGAGAACATTTGGGAGATGTTTGGCTGCACTGTGTTTGAGTGCATTTTCGATATCATAGCTCTTATCCTTCAAGGCAGTTAATAGGTTTTTGGCTAGGCCTGAAATTTTAGGACCTCTCCTGTTTTTCCCCAAGATTTATTAAGTGCTACACTACATATATTGTAGTATTGGTTTCAAGAGTGGAATTTAGTGATTCATCACTTACAGATAACACCCAGTGCTCATCCCAACAAGTGCCCTCCTTAATGCCCATCACCCATTTAGCCCATGCCCCACACACCTCCCCTCCAGAAACCCTCAGTTTATTCTCTATCATTAAGAGTCTTCCATGGTTTGCCCCTCTCTCTGTTTTTATCTTATTTTATTTTTCCTTTCCTTTCCATATGTTCATTTGTTCTGTTTCTTAAATTCCACATGTGAGTGAAATCATATGGTATTTTTCTTTCTCTGACTGACGTACTTCACTGAACATAATACACTCTAGTCTCCCTTTTTGTTTTTTTAATTTTTTTTAAATATTTTTTTAATGTTTATTTGTTTTTGAAACAGAGAGAGACAGAGTACAAGCAGGAGCAGGGCAGAGAGAGAGGGAGACATGGAATCAGAAACAGGATCCAGGCTCTGAATTGTCAGCATAGAACCTGATGCAGGGCTCGAACCCACGAACTGTGAGATCATGACCTGAGCTGAAGTCGGACACTTAACCGACTGAGCCACCCAGGCACCCCTCTAGTCCCCCTTTTTAATGAATTGCTTGGCTTCCAGAACATTTAAAGGGAGTAAACTTTTCCCCCACTTAATATAAAAAAATTATTAAATATTGCAAAATTATTTTCCCACAGGGATTACTGGTCTTTAGAATTGACAAGGAATAGGGTATCCAAATTCTCATCTACATGAAAGGAAGTGCTTCTTAAGGGGAGTGTTCTCAAATTTAGCTCTTCAGACATAAAATATGGCTCCATCTTCTCTTCTCAAGTGCAATATTTTCTTTTCGTGTTTTTGTTTCTGGTCATTCAGCACATACTCACATCCTTCTGAATGCCTCATATATACATGCCCCTGTGATGGCAATGAAAGGTAGCAGTGTAGCATTAGGTAGTATGTAGTGTTGACTATGTGCTAGACACTGTCGTAAGCACTTAGGTTAGTTCCTTTCACGCTCATAGGAGCCTTGTAGATAGCTGCTGTTTTCATCCATATTTTAAAGACATGGAAACTAAGGCAGAGCATGGTCAAGTGAACTGACCAAGGTCCCACAATTAATAAGCAATTGAACTGAATTTGAACACAGGCAGTTCAGCTTCCGAGTCTGTGCTCTTATTCATCCTTTCACCAGTGAGTAGGGAGAATGGATGTCTTCTAACAATCATAATAAAGGTAGTAGAAGGGGCCATAGCATTTCCTACCACCGTTGAGGACGTGGGGGCTTTCAGATGCATCACTGAAGGACAGCATATAGTGTGAGCTGCTCTTTGCAATCTGGGTATAAGTGATCAGTCCTTTCTTGTATCCCAGCATTATTTCCCTTGTATTATTTTCATGACATCTGCATCTGTCTCGTGGTATAGTCATTAACATGTTTTATCTCCCCAGGCAGATGATCCCTTTCTTGAGGGTTCTTGTATTTATTTTTAATTACCCTCTCTTCCACTTCAGTGCCCTTTACACAGAAGGCTCTCAAAACAAGTTTGATGTATGAATGAAACTTGTCACCTGTAGTTTCCCAGTTTATAGTAACTTCCGCTTTGGACAGATGAAGACGCCCTCCCCACTTCCTCTTTCTGTGCTTTCACCAGAAATAGCTTCTAGATTTGCCCCATTTGACATCTCTTTATGCCTGTGTTGCCTTGGATCTTTCACAATGTTGTTTAAACAAGGTGGTGATTGTGCATATACTGCACTCTAACAGTCTTCAATTTGGGGAGAGACTTTTTTCTAATTACTCAAGGCCAAGGATTTGAATTGGGTGAAATTCATAGGATTCTAGATCTGGTATGCTCTTTTGGGAAGTTCAAGGGTGAATCCTGTCCTTGACTCACAGAAAAGAATAGAAGTAAAATATTGTTTGTTTTTTTTTTAATTTTTTTTAATGTTTTATTTATTTCTAGGAGAGAGAGAGAGACAGCCTGAGCAGGGAAGGGTCAGAGAGAGGGAGTCACAGACTGAAACAGGCTCCAGCCTCTGAGCTGGCAGTCAGCACAGGGCCTGACGCCGGGCTCGAACCCACGAACCGCGAGATCATGACCTAAGCGAAAGTCGGACGCTTAACCGACTAAGCCACCCAGGCGCCCCGAAGTAAAATATTGTTTAATCAATTATTAATTAAAGAATAAAAACAATACCAGGCTTGTGAGGTGAGATAATGATGATGGTGATAGTAGTGACAGTGGTAATGATGACAGTGACACTGATAACAATGATACCTGCATTTATTAAGCTCACACCACGTGTCAGGCACTGTACTAGGTACTCTCGTGTGGATTATCTTATTTGCACTTCATGGCAATTTATGAGGTGGCTATTATTATTATTATCATCATCATCCACATTTTACTGAAATTTAGGGATGGTAAATAATGTGTATAATCTTGGAAAGCAAGTGAGGAATCCAGGAGTCAAACGCTAGCACTGTGACTTAACTACTGTTCTCTACTGGGATGGATTGTCTTTGGAAATGAGAGATCCCTTATTGAAGGTTCAAGGCCAAAGGCTGGGGTTACCAGTATCCTTCAAGGCTGAGACCTATATGTATGTCCTGATTAGGTCACAGGTATTCTAGCAGAGGACATACCACCAGAGACATACATGGCTTCATGCTTAAATACCATTGATTTCTTATGCTAAGGGTACACAGGATAATGAAATATTAGATGCAAGACTCTATGTTAGGGATATTATATTACCTCATTTAACTTTCACAGTAACCCTGTGGAATAGGTTTTACTATAGATGAAGGAACTAAGGCTCAAAGAGATTAGGTGTGTAAGTAAACTCTTGGATACAGACCCATGTCTTTCTGTATTCAAGACCTGTAACAGTTTTTCTTTTTCTTTTTCTTTTTTTTTTTAGTTTTTTAATGTTTTATTTATTACTGAGAGAGAGAGAGAGAGAGAGACAGCGTGAGCAGGCAAGGGTCAGAAAGAGAGGGAGATACAGAATCCGAAACAGGCTCCAGGCTCTGAGCTGGCAGTCAGCACAGAGCCCGGCGCGGGGCTCGAACCCAGGAGCCATGAGATCATGACCTGAGCTGAAGTCGGACGCTTAACCAACTGAGCCACCCAGGTGCCCCTGTAACAGTTTTTCTATAAAAGATTAGTCTAGACCTCACTGGCCACTAACCACCTGACTAACTTGAAGTATGTCATTTATATTTACTGGATCTGAGTTTCCTTATCTTTACATACACATTTTTCATGTGCTTAGTGGTCATTTGTATATCTTCTTTGGAAAAATATATATTCAAATTCTTTGCCCATTTTAATTGGATTATTTATCTTTGTATTATTGAATTGTACGAGTTCTTTGAAGAATATATTCTGAATACTAGTCCCTTATCAGATATATGCTTTGCAAATATTTTCTTTTGTTCTTTGAGCTGTCCTTTCACTGTCTTGATGGTATTCACAATACAAAATTTTAAATTTTGATGAAGTCCAGTTTATTTGTATTTTTTGTCATTGTTGCTCATGCTTTTGTTGTTGTATCTGAGAAAACATTACCTAACCCAAGATCACAAAAATTTACTCCTGTGTTTTCTTCTAAGAGTATAATAGTTTTAGCTCTTACATTTAGGTCTAGGATCCATTTTGAGTTAATTTTTTGTATGGTGTGAGGTCAAGGGTTCAATTTCATTTTTTGCCTGTGAACATCTAGGTCCCATCATCATTTATTGAAAAGACTATTCTTTCTCATTGATGTCATTAATTGTTACGAAAGTGAAAATCAGAACTACAAAGAGACACCACTACAGACCCACTTGATAGGCCATCAAAAGATAAATTTAGAAAATAATAAATGTTGGCAAGGATGTGGAGAATTGGAACCCTCATACACTGCTGGTGGGAATGTACAACAATACAGCCACCTTGGAAACAGTTTGACAGTTTCTTAAAAAAATGTTGTGCAAAGAGTTGCCACATGATCCAGAAATTCCACAATTATATACACCCAAGAGAAATTAAAATACACTTCCTTCCATAAAACTTGTACACAGATGTCTCATAGTAGCATTATTTATAATAGCCAAAGGATGGAAACAACCCAGATGCCCATCAACTGATAAATGGGTAAATACATGTGGTATATTCATACAATGGAATATTATTTGACAATACAAAGGAATGAATGAATGATACAACATGGGTAAGCCTTGGGAATGTTTGCTGTCAAAGTGAAAGAAACTCACAAAAGATCATATATTCTATGATTCCATTTATATGAGATGAGCAGAATAGGCAAATCTACAGAGATAGAAAGTGGATTGGTGGTTTTCTGGAGTTGGAGGTGCAATGGGAAGTGGATGCTACTGGGTATGGGTTTCTTTTGTGGGGAGAAAGTGTTGTAAGATTATGGTGATGGTTGCACAATCCAGTGTATCTACTAAAAAACAGTGACCTGTAAACTTCAAATTGATGAAGTAATTGTATGTATATGAATTATATTTCAGTAAAAATGTTTTAAAAAATAATAATGGGTTGGATTAGAGCCAGGCCAAGATTCCCTTTTGAGGTCTAGATTCTATAAAAACTTGATTCTTTAGATTTGAAGTTGAGACAATATGGTTCAAAAACTGGATTTGACATCAAATATGTAATGTTTTTCTTTCTGCTTTTAATTCCATTCGGAAGTGTCTCTTGTTCAAAATTATACTGTGTGTTTTAATCAGTATTTTGTTCCATTACTTGATTTCCTTAATTATTTTGATTCTGTAATGGTGGGACTGGCAACCAAGCCAAGTTTTATTTTATGCAGGATCATCCTTATGAAACTGTGATCAACATCTGTGTTTATTTGTTGGATCCAAGGCCTAGGATTTTCACCTAACATATAGAACACATTTTGACTTGCCTCATTTTGAAATGAAACATAAACACAGAAAGCGGGCCAATATATAAAACAAAATTCTGCTTGCTTCTTATAATTCTTAAATTTTTATATACTCTCAGGAGTGTGAAAGCCAAGGGTAATTTGGGATCTGGATACAGTATCAATATAAATGTTTTATAGTTTTGCAAGAAATATGCCTCAGTAGTATTAAAATGTGACTTGTTTAAAATGCTTCTGGTTCTTGGCTGCGTTTGATCATTAGTATGTGCTCATGGGGATAATATATATGGAAGATAAATATACACTTTAATAAGAAAAACCAAATGCTATTCAACCTAAGAATTAACTAACTCACTCTGTTTCCTTCTCTCTCTCTCTCTCTCTCTCTCTCTCTCTATCTCTCTCTCTCTTGTCTCTCTCCTCTCCCTTCCTCTCCCCCCTCTTTCCCTTCTCTTTCTCTCATTATTCCCATTGTTAATTTGATGAATTTGAGCAAATGCTGTTGCAGGGGGGTCAGGATTTCTGGATCCATCACTATCTGATCTGACCTCTGTGAACCTGTTTTCTCTAAAGTGAGGATTAGTAACCTGTCCTTTCCAGCTCCTGGGGCTGGAAATAACTGAGAGTTTCATCAATTTAGAATTTTATGAAAATGATAAAGATTTGTTGTTAATGGCCAAATCCTTGCTCTCATCGGAAATATACAGTGGTTTTATAAAGAAAATACTGTAGGATTAGTATAGTGTCCCATTCCTCCTCTTAACGTACTGCTGATTTTCTGTACCCATGATGGTCCAATAGAATGGTTTTTTCAAAGTACACTTCCTTTTGCTATTGTTTTTTGTTGTCCAGGTTGTCCATGACCACTGAAGGGTAGTCCGCCTTCAGATGTTTGCTCCTATCTTAAAACAACCCAGAGCCATGTCTTTGTCTACCATGATTATTGTGTGTTGTGGTCATTCTGGTTGGTTGATCTCTCTCTCTCTCTCTCTCTCTCTCTCTCTGTCTCTGTGTGTGTGTGTCACACACAGACACAAACGAGAGCTAATGGTATAAGTTCTAATCCAAAACCTGACAGGCTTGAGACCCAAAAAGAGCCTGTTTCAGCCTGAATTTTAAAGCCAAGAAAACACCAATATCCCAATTCAAACAGGCAGATGGATTTACCTCTTCTCAGCTTTTTGTTCTGTTTGAGTTTTTCAGTTGAGAATGAGGTCTGCCTACATTAGGGAGGGCAATATGCTTAACTCTGTCTGCTGAATCACATGTTAATTTGATCCAGAAATATTCACAGACACATCCTAAAGTGTTTGGCCAAAAGTCTGGGTCCTGGTGGCCCAGTAAAACTGACATATAAAGTGAACCATCACAGACCCATGTCAGTGGAGTATTGTCAGTAGAATCTCTATTGCAGAGAATTAAGAGTAACAGAGAGAAAGAGGCAAAATGGCATGGGTAGTTAGAAAAATACCATAAAAGTTATTATTTCCTTGTTCTAATGTTCTTTTATTTATTTTGAGAAAGAGAGCATGTGAATAGGGGAGAGACAGGGGAGTGGTGGAGAGTCCCAGGCAGGCTCTGCACTATCAACACAGAGCCTGAGAGGGGCTCAATCTCACAAGCCTCGAGATCATGGCTTGAGCTAAAATCAAGTCATTCACTCCACTGACTAAGCCACCCCAGGCACTCCGCTTATTATTTCTTAAGTTCACACAATGAGCTTACCATTTGGTTTAATTTTTAGAAAAGAATGTTATTATTTGATTCCCTTCCAGATGTTAAATATGGAATAACTTTTTTTCCCCTCCCTTTTGGCTTTGTACTCACAAACAGTATAACCCAAAGAGTTTTACCCAGATTATTCTACATGGGCTTAAATTGAAATACTAAGAAACTTGGAACTTTAAAAGTAATATATCATAAACTTCCTTTTTTTAAATAAAAATCTAAAATGCTAACCATCTTTTTCCTTAAGGTGAAATGTCTTTTCCCATATTTTCTTGTGTTTTTTTTCCTACAAAAATCATATGCTATATCTCCCAGCTAAAATTGACTTCCATTTCTGTATCCAAGCTTGGTAACTCTAGAGCTTTGTGACTTTGGATGTCAGATTGGGAGTTTGAGTAGCAGATTGGTCCAAATAACCAACTTAGATGACCATGGCAAGTAGCAGTTATGGTTATAAGGATAGATTTTTAGAAGAGAACAAATATTTGTACAGTGAAAGTTACCACAGTTTGAGCCTACTTCTCATTTTACCAAACTGTAATAGCCTTTATGGCTGCAGAGGTTGCCCCTGTGATGACAGAAATTTTGATTGTGTCCCACAGGAAGCTGACAGCCACAATTTATTGGGTCAGATTGATCTCAATGAGTAAAATGCAACTTAGTATTTGGAAGTCTCAAGTGAATTCTTAAAATATCTTAGCAGGATAAGTTCTACCCTTTGAAAAATGTGCTTTTTGTTAGTTTGATGATGACAATTGTTATTTATTTTTTTTATTTTTTTTAATGTTTTATTTATTTCTAGGAGAGAGAGAGAGACAGCGTGAGCAGGGGAGGGTCAGAGAGAGAGGGAGTCACAGACTGAAACAGGCTCCAGGCTCTGAGCTGGCCATCAGCACAGAGCCCGACGCGGGGCGCGAACACACGAACCGTGTGAGATCATGACCTGAGCGAAAGTCGGACGCTTAACCGACTAAGCCACCCAGGCGCCCTGACAGTTGTTATTTTTGCGGCACATCTCTTTAATTGCTTTGAAATAATACCTTTTTGTGGTGGTTACCTGGTTTAGTAACTGGAAGTCATAGAGCAATCCAGGTGGAGATGGAATTAAATTCTAAATTTGTAAATAGCATGTGGTTTTTAAATGATCTCATGCTGATTTTTAAGGGGGTAAAAAGGTGTTAGAATAAATAATAAATCACATAAATACACATAGAAGGCAATGGGAAAGAATATTTCTGGGACAGTATACCTTTTTGAATGAGAGAGAAGACCAGAAACTACTTTTGTGAGTGTATTTCTGAGTAAAATGCTAGACTCATGGAGTCTTGAAGGAATTATCCAAATATGGAGATGGCCTTTGTCTTTTATTTTTAAAGTTATCTTCATGACTTGCACTGGATGTTTTTTATAAAATATAGTATGCTCGTTAAAATTTTTATGGCATTGACTTTCTGCTTCACCTAAAATGAGCTGATTTGGAGAACTCTGCCCTCAGTCTTCTATAGTGATGTGCTGGTAAATATTTAAAAACCAGCTTTCCAGGGGAATTGTGGAGAAAGGCTGATCTGTAGAATTTGCCATTTTCTGTGGGGTGAATTCCCCCATTATAACCAATTTCAGGCTGCCAGCATATTCCCCTAAAATCTCACAATCAGCTCTCAACGAGGTGGTACATGCCATCCCAGCATATCGCCAGTTCTCCTAATATATTTCCAACACCTAAATACCACCACTCCCAACGTGTAAAATACCCTTTAGCTAACATTTTATATCTAATGTGTTGGGGATATTTTACTTATCCACATCTGCTAACTGACCAGCTGTTTCCAGAACTCTAGCCCAAGCACCATAGATTCCTATTTTGTCTCCTCATGATTTTAGGTGTCTGATCATAGCAGTTTAACAAAAATAACCTTCTTTAACTTATTTTGTGACTAATACAGATATCATGAAATATTTGGGATCACTCCTTCCTTAGAGAACCAAGTGGTGGAAAACATTAGCATGACTATTTTTTACTTATAATAAACTGTATCCATCAGCCATTTCATTTCTCCTATTGCTAAGAATTCTGTTGCGATATAATACAGAGAAAATAATAGCCTGTTTCTTCCTAATAATTAGATAAATACTAAGGAGGGATCCAAGAGCTGAAAAGAGATTTATATTTTGGAAGGGAGAGAATATTTAAGTACGATCTTCATAAAAATTAAAGTAGTTACAATTAAGTGTTTTTTGAGCATTTCTAAGACTTTGTAGAGTTGAGAAGCCAGAAGTAAGAACAGATTTAGTATGCAATGCTTCTTACTTATAAATTATTGTTCTTTTATTGTTTTCCTTGTATATATACCACATCTTCTTTACCCATCCATTTGTCAATGGACATGTAGATTGTTTCCATATTTGGCTGCTGTAAATAATGGTACAATAAACATGGGGATATGTATATCTTTTTGAGTTAGTGTTTTCATTTTCTTTGGATAGATACTCAGAAGTGGAATTTCTGGTTTATATGGTACTATTTTTAATTTCTGAGGAAACTTCATATTGTTTTCCACAATGGTTGTGCCAATTTACATTCCCATCAACAGTGCACAAGGCTTATAGTTTTCTACATATCCTCACCAGCATTTGTTATTTCTTGTCTTTTTGATACTAGCCATTCTGACTGGTTGAAATGATTTCGCACTGTTGTTTTGATTTGTATTTCACTGATGATTAGTGATATTGAATTACTTTTCATGTGCATGTTGGCCATCTGGATGTCTTCTTTGGAAAAAAATTATCTATTTAGATCCTCTGCCCATTTTTTAATCAGATTGTTTTTGTTTTTGTTATTGAGCCATATGAGTTCTTTATATATTTTGGATATTAACCCTTTATTGGATACATGATTTGCAAATATGTTCTCCCATTCAGTAGGTTGCCTTTTCATTTCATGGATGATTTTCTTTGACGTGCAGAAGCTTTTTAGTTTGATGTAGTGTCATTTGTGTGTGTGTGTGTGTGTGTGTGTGTGTGTGTGTGTGTGTATGCACCTTTGCTGTCATTACTTCTGAAATCATATCCAAAAAGATATCACAAGAATGATAGTAGGAGGGGCACCTAGGTGGCTGAGTCGGTTAAGCATCCGACTTCGTCTCAGGTCATGATCTTATGGTTTGTGAGTTCGAGCCCCGTGTCAGGCTCTGTGCTGACAGCTCAGAGCCTGGAATCTGCCTCTGATTCTGTCTCCCCCCATCTCTCTGACCCTCCTCTGTTCATGGTCTATCTCTCTCTGTCTCTCAATAATAAATAAACGTCAAAAATTAAAAAAAAAAAAAAAAGAATGATGTTAGGAAACTTATTGCCTATGTGTTTTTCTAGGAATTTTATAGTTTCTGGTCTTACATTCAAGTCTTTAACCTATTTCGAATTAATTTTTGTGAATGGTGTAAGATAGTGGTCCAGTTTCATTGTTTTGCATGTGGTTGTCTGGTTTTCCTAATGACATTTATTGAAGAAATTATCCTTTTCCCATTGCATATTCTTGCCTCCTTTGTCACAAATTAATCATCTATGCTTTGGTTTATTTCTGGGCTCTCTATTCTAGTCTGTTGATCCATGTGTCTCTTTTTATGCCAATACTATATACTGCTTTGATTACTATAGCTTTGTAATAGATAATAGAGTTTGAAATTAGGGAGTATGATTTATTTCAATTTTGTTCATTCTTAAGATTGCTTTGTTTATTTGGGATCTTTTGTGGTTCCAGATTTTAGAGTTGTTTGTTCTATTTCTGTGAAAAATTGCCATTGGAATTTTGATAGGGATTGCATTGAATCTATAGATTACTTTGAGTAGTATAGGAATTTTTACAATATTAATTTTTCTAATCCATGAGCATGGAATATCTTTCCATTTATTTGTGTCTTCTTCAGTTTCTTTCACCAGTGTTTTTTAGTTTTCAATGTACAAATATTTTACCTCCTTGGATAAATTTATTCCTAAGTATTTTATTCTTTTTGATGCAATAGTAAATGAGATTATTTTCTTAATTTCTCTTTTTGATAATTTGTTGTTAATGTATAAAATGCAACAGATTTCTATATATTGATTTTGTACCCTGCAACTTTACTCAATCTATTTATTAGTTTTAACAGTTTTTTAGTGGAGTCTTTAAGAGTTTCTATATATATAATTATGAAATCTGCAAATAATGATATTTTTACTTCTTTCTTTCCAATTTAGATGCTTTTTCTCCCCTGCCTAATTACTCTGGCTAAGATTTCCAACACTGTGTTGAATAAAAGTGGTCAGAGTGGGCATCTTTGTATAATGTTGGCTGTGGGTTTGTCATACATGGACTTTACTATGCTGAAGTGCATTTCATCTATACTCACTTTGTTGAGAGTTCTTATCATAAATAAATGTTGAATTTTGTCAGATGCATTTTCTGCATATATTGAGATGATCATATAATTTTTATCCTTCATTTTGTTAATGTGGTCTATCACATTGGTTGAATTCAGATTTTGAACCATTCTTGCATTGCTGGAATAAATTCCCCCTTGATCATGTTATATGATTCTTTTGAAGTACTGTAGAATTTGATTTGCTAATATTTTGTTGAAGAATTTTACCTCTGTAGTCTCCAGGGAATTGGTCTGTAACTTTCTTTGTGTGGTGTCCTTTTCTGGTTCGGTTATTGGGTAATGCTGTCCTCATAAAATGAGTTTGGGAAGTGTTCCTTCCTTTTCAATTTTTTTGGATGATCTTGGAAAGGGTAGTATTAAATCTTTTTCAAATGTTTGGGAGAATTTACCAATGAGGCCATTTGATCTTGGATTTTTGTTTCTTGGAAGTTTTTTGCTTACTGATTCAATGTCCTTACCAATAATCGATCCAGTCCTATTTTCTATTTCTTCATGATTCAGTCTTGGAAGATTGCCTGTTTCTAGGAATTTATCCATCTCTTCTAGGTTGTCCAATTGTCCAATTGTCCATGCAAAATGTCCTAGCACGCAAATTATCTTTTATAATTCTTTTGTATTCTTTGATATCAGCTGTGATTTCTCCTCTTTTATTTCTGATTTAATTTATTTGAGCCCTCTCTTTCTCCTAGTCTATTGTCTAGTTAAATGTCAACTTTATCTTTTCAAAACAACAGCTCTTAGTGAAACTAAGATCTTTCCTGTTGTCTTTTTAGTCTCTATTTCATTTATGTCCTCTTTTATTTTCATTATTTCCTTCCTTCTACTAACTTTGAAGTTTGTTTGTTCTTTTTCTGGTTCTTTGGGGGTGTACAGTTATATTGTTTACTAATTTTTTTTCTTGTGTCTTGGAGCAGACCTGTACTGCAATAAACTTCCCTCTTAGAGCTGGTTTTGCTGCATCCATTGATTTGGGTATTTTTTTTCCATTTCCATTTATCTAAAGTTAGTTTTAAATTTCTCTTTTCCTTTCTTCATTGACCCACTGATTGTTCAGCAGCATGTTGTTTGATCTCCATTATTTGTGATTTTCTCAGTTTTTTTTTTTTGTAATTGACATCTAGCTCCATACTATTGTGGTTGGAAAAGGTGCTTAATATAATTTCAGTCTTCTTAAGTTTATTGAGAATTGTTTTGTAGCCTAGCACATGATCTATCCTGGAAAATGTTTTATGTGCATTTGAGAAGAATATGTATTCTGCTACTTTTGGGTGGAATATTGTATGTATATCTATTAAGTTCATCTGGTCTGTCGTGCCACTTAAGGTCAGTGTTTCCTTGTTGATTTTCTGTCTAGATGATCTATCCATCGATGTAACTGGGGTATTAAAGTCTCCTACTAGTACTGTATTGCTGTCAGTTTCTCCCTTTAGGTCTGTTAATATTTGCTTTAGGTGCTTCTGTGTTGAGTACATGAATATTTATAAATGCTATGTCTTCTTGGATTGACCCCTCTATTATTATGTAATGCTCATCTTTGTTTTTTATTGCAATCTTTGTTTTAAAGTCTATTTTGTTCAATGTAAGTATAGCGACCTCAGCTTCTTTGGGTTCTATTTGCATGAAACATCTTTTTTCATCCCTTCACTTTCAGTCTGTGTGTTCCCTTTCATCTAAGGTGAGTCTCTTACAGGCAACTTATACATAGGTCTTGTTTTGTGTGTATGTGTGTATGTGTGTGTGTTTTATCCATTCAGCCACTCTATGTTTTTTGATTGGAGAATTTAGTTTATTACATTTAAAGTAATTATTGATAGATGTGTACTTACTGCCATTTTGTTTATTGTTTTCTGGCTATTTTGTAATTCCTCTCTGTTTCTTTCTTCTGTCTCTTGCCTTCCTCCCTTTGTGGTTTGAATGCTTTCTGTAGTGTAATACTTAGATTCCTTTCTCATGATATTTTGTGTATCTACTATAGATTTTCAGTTCGTGGTTACAATAAAGCTCATATATAGTAGCCTTCATACATAACAGTGTATTTTATGTTCATAGCAAGTTAAGTTTGAATGCATTCTAAAACTGTGTTTTGACACCCCCCACCCAAACATGTTACATTTTTGATGTCACATTTTGCATCTTTTATGTATGTTTAAACTAATTATCATAGTTATGGTTATTTTACTACTTTTATCTTTTAACCTTTATGCTACCTTTATAAGTGATTAATTCTCTTCCTTTGCTATATATATCAATGAGTTCTTTCTGTTGTATGGTTTCTTATTGCTAATTAGTGCCCTTTCTTTTCAGTTTGCAGAACTAGTTTATTGGTAATAAATAACCAATAAATTTTAGCTTTTGCTTGTCTGGTAAATTCTTTATCTCTCCTTCAATTCTGAATGATAGCCTTGCCAAATAGAGTGTTCTTGGTTGGATGTTTTTCCCTTTTAGCATTTTAAGTTTACCATAGCACTCCCTTCTGATTGGCAAGGTTTCTCCTGAAAAAATCTACTGATTATCTTATGGGGGTTCCCTTTTGTGTAACAAGTTGTTTTTCTCTTGCTACTTTTCAGATTCTCTGGATTAGGGACATTTTCAACAATTATTTCCTCAAATGGTTTTCAGCCCCTTTCTCTCTCTTGTCTCCTTCTGGGATTCCCTAAAATGCAAGTGTTATTTTTCCTTGATGTTGCCTTACAGGTCCCTTAAACTATCTTCACTTTTTTAAAATTTTGTTTTCTTTTTGCTGCTCTGTTTGAGTGAATCCCACTCCCCTGTCTTCCAAATCACTAATTCTTCTGCTTTATCTTGTCTGCAGTTGAACCCCTCTAATGTATTTCCAGTCATCATATTCAGTTATTGTTCAGATATTGTATTCTTCAGCTCTGTGACTGCTGTTTGGTATTTTCTCTCTCTTTATTGAAGTTTTCTCAGTGTTCATCAATTTTCCTAAATTCAGTGAGCATCTTTTGACCATTACTTTGAATTCTTTATCAGGTAAATTCTCTCCATTTCATTAAGGTTTTTTTTTTTTTTTTTTTTTTTTTCTGTTTTTTTTTTTTTTTTTTTTTTTTTATATTCCTCTGTTTCTCTATTTTTTTTTTCTATGTTTGTTTCCATGTTTTAGGCAAAATAGCTACCTCTCCTGGTATTGNCATATTCAGTTATTGTTCAGATATTGTATTCTTCAGCTCTGTGACTGCTGTTTGGTATTTTCTCTCTCTTTATTGAAGTTTTCTCAGTGTTCATCTTTTTTCCTAAATTCAGTGAGCATCTTTTGACCATTACTTTGAATTCTTTATCAGGTAAATTCTCTCCATTTCATTTTTTTTTTTTTTTTTTTTTTTTTTTCTGGAATTTTATCTTGTCCTTTCATTGGGAACATATTCCTCTGTTTCTCCATTTTGTGTGACTATGTTTGTTTCCATGTTTTAGGCAAAATAGCTACCTCTCCTTTATTGAAAGGTATCCCTGTGTGGGCAATGAACCTTGTCATTTAACCTTGCCCTAGTTCTTGATTGTCTCTCATGGTGCCTCTCCATTTGTTTCAGCTCCATGGGGTTCAGAAATGCAATCCCTCCTGGCTACCAGTGCCCAGTGCTCAGGGGGGATCCCCTGTTTGGGCTGCCCATCCCCCACTGGCTATGGGGAAGTGTGAGGGAAGCTGGGAAGGGGACAGGCCTGCAAAAGCAATGAGAGGGCTTAGGGTGCTCACCTGCTGCCTCTGGCCAGTAGCAGTAACAGTGTTAGGGAATAGGGCGTCCACCTCTGCCTCTGGGGTGGGGATGGGGATTGGCAAATTAAAGTGAGAGTACAAAATTGACACCCACCAGTACCTCCATTCCTGGATGGAATCCCAACAGGTTTTTGCCTTCTGGCGGATGCTTTGAGATTAATAAATGGATATCTTCACATATGATCTGGGCTCTTTCCACACTGCTGTTTTTGTGCTGGATCCCAGGCAGGGCAAGTGAGCCTGCACACAAGCCTTTTAAGAGCAGAATCTCTGTTCCCTCCAGCCCTATGGTTTTTCTGGATGTAAGTCTTGTTGGTTAACAATACAGGTGTCTTGGGAGTTTGTCTCTCCAGTGCAGGTCCCAAGGGTTTGGGTGAGGCAAAAACCCTCTCTCCTCAGGGAGGATTTCCATATCTGTGAGACCCCTCCCAATGGTTGCTGCCCTGGGAGTGGGGTCTTTGTTGAGATCTCTGCTTCTCCTGCGCATCTCAGTGCGGCCCTTTTATCCTTTGTTGTGGAGTAGCTGTTCAGTTCTCACGTTTTTTCTTGGGAAGGAATTGTTTTGTATGTAGCTGTAGATTTGTTGTGTCTATGGGAGGAAGTGGATTCAAGATCTTCCTGTGCCACCATCTTGAACTGCTTCTTTTTCCATAGCTCTTTAGAAGAAGATAGAAGATCTAATCTTCTTTGTGGAACAGGGTTACAAGTGCTTTTTGTTTGTCTTTTAATATGGATTCCTGGTTTGGCAGAATGTTAACTGGAAACAATTTCAAACTTCTGTAACTTAGATTTGTTGAGCCTGAGGTTGGTATTTCTTCACAAATACTGATGGCTTTTTCTTTTCTTAAAATAATAGAAGCTTAAAAAAGTAAAAAGAAAGAGTTGTGTAAAGAGAGAAGTGTATTTTGTTTGGCCTCGCTAAAATACCACTTGGCTCCAACCAGCCCATATTTCCTGACTCGACCATGCCCTGAAGCAGTGAAAGGGAAGAAGTTTTTCAAATGAGATTTGAGTTTGTGTATTTGCATTCCTTTCAGTTTTTGACTGTGTTGTTAGTCTTAGTTGGTCCAGTTCTGTGAAGCTTGAGTCAATTTCCTTAATAAAACTTAACAGTAGGGAATCCACGTTGTTCAAAATTTGCTTTTCTGTGCCTAATCTGAAAAAGACTCATTTTTTTGATACAATTGTTTTATTTCATGTAGTTTACATTCTCAACATGCTGTTTATCCACATAGGATTTATAATACATGTTAAATGCCTTCATAAATAAAGGCAGGCGATTCAAGAACAGTGACATAAAAAGTGACCCAAATAAAAAAAAAAAAAAAGGTACTAGGTCAACTTCATTACTGGCTTGAACTACTTAGGATATCCTGTGGGAAAGTGATCCACTTTTCTGACATAATTGATTTGTGTGTCACAAATAGAAATGGCAAACCTAAAACTTGCACAGTAATTTTTCTGTGCTTTTCTCTCTATTTTAAAGTAGAATACATTTTTCACAACTCAGCTGTGACCTGAGTGGTCACCTTTATGTGGGTATAGCAAAGCACCAAGGAAACCTATCCATGGCCACACAGTGGGTGGGCAGAATCAAAATGCATGCCAAGTAATTGTTTCTTTGCACTGCATTCCGTTAGTGCTCTACCAATGTGATTTTGATAGAGGTCTTAATCAAGATCTTTCTCCACAAGTACTTGGCAGAGTTAAAAAGCATGAGTAAACAATATGCACGTTCTATTTGACTCTGAAACCGAATCGTTTGTGGAATACAAATAGCATCCACCCACAGCCGTACCTCCAACGGGTTAGTGGTGCAAATTACGGAGCGTATGTACAGTTCACTGACATTAGTAGTAGCCTTTTTCAGGGTTGAAACAGTGTTGAGGCCCAGCACTGTGAGTGGCTGTTATTTCCAGCCTAATTCAATAAATACTTAAATGCTTTCTAGCATCATGTGCAATGTGAGGTGCGAGGCAAGTGGGAAGAATATAAAAAGGAAAAGATAGGGAGCAGAAAGCAGAATGAAAACAAAAAGATACAAGAAAAGGAGACAAGGGAAAGGGGCGCTGGTCATTGGGCTTTAGAGTGGACACAAAGGTAAGTTTAAGGCCCAGCTTTATAGATTCTGAACTATACATTTTACTTAAATCAGGAACTATTATCCAAGTATACTGATGGTGAACAACAATGAAATATCATTATTTACCAATTAGTGAAAGTCTTTATTTATAATGGTGATTGCTGTTTATGTATTCTATGCTTTTAATTTTAGAAAGACCATGTTTCCTTTGCATTACAGAGGAGGGTTTGGTTTCGCTGCATTGTGACAGACACCCATACAAAGTTTAATATACAGGATTTTATTGACTCATATAAAGGAGCTCAGAGGTACGCAGTCTGAGGCTTTTAAGGTGATTCCCTAACTTGTGAGAGCCCTGGCCCCTTCTGTTTTCTGCTCAGCCATCTTTCTTTCATCTTTATGGCCCAGTGTGGCTGCTGGAGCTCCAGCAGTTACATCCTTATCTCAGGGAACAGAAAAGGTGAAGCACAAAAGGAGGGGTTGAGTTTGTAAAAATCATGAAGAGGTTTCCCAGAAGTATCATGTGACACTTTGTTTACATCTCATTGACCAGAACTTATTCTGGGCCACACATAATCTGCAAGGAGCTCAGGAAACGTAGTTGCATTGATTCTCCATTTTTTTTTGAGCTTTGTTTATGGAATATAGCAAGAAACATTATGATCCTGGGAAAAATGTTTTAGAAGTTAAAACCTATTATTAGTACTAATAATAGTAACATTTAAGAAGTCATAGGCATGATATTAAAAAATTTATGAGAACCATCTCATTTAACTGTCCTTTGATGTAAGTGTTACTGTCCTCATTTTACAGAAGAAATTGTGGCTTAAAAAAGTTAAGTAGTTTGCCCAAAGTTATGCTGCTAGTAAGTAGTGGAGCTAGCTCTCAGAACCAGGCTTGTCTTTTTCTAGATCCCAAGCATTTAATTATTACTTTGCCTCCCACTTCTCAAGTTTTACCTTGGTAGTTTATTCATATCTACAGTGGGATGATTTAAGAACTCCTATTTGTGGTTTTATACTCTTTAGCTCTCCACGATTTTCCTAACACACACACACACACACACACACACACACCTCCTTGTGTTGTTTTTTTTTTTAAGGATCTTTAAGTATTTCTATGCTTATGTAAAAGAAAGTGACTTTTATTACTTGATTAGTTCATTGTGAGTTGTCTCTGTACTTTGGTCAAGAAACTCACATGTTAGAATTTTTGGCAATTTCTTACTTTCCAAGCCCCCAACATTCCCCTAGATGCAGTCCCAGTTATACTGGGGATAGCAGGATGAGTAAGAAAGAGTCCTTACCCTCAAGGCATTTACAGTATAATTCTTTAAAGAATTGGTTTTAGACAAGCCTCTTAACATCAAATTATCCTGTGACACTACATGTAAATCACAGCTGACCTAGATGTACACACCCATTTGTCCTTATAATTATAAGTGCATCATTGTTACCTCTAAATGGCTACCCATCCCTTCAAAACATTCCTAAGAAATTAGGTAGAGTAAATAGGCAATTCTATTTTAGTTCTCTTTGTATTTTCCCTTTAAAAAACATGGCTTATATTATTTAGTAATTAAAAACTTAGCTTTAATTTAGTAAAGATACATGGCTGATTACAGTATCTATTATTTTGAAATACCCATTTGTAAAAATAATTTAATTTCTATTTTATGACACTTTGAACAGTGGCAGAAATGATGTACAAGTATATTAGAAGCCCAAATCACACAGGGGCCAGTATTTGGGACCAGAACCTGCCAATATAAGCCTATATAGAATTTATCATTGGTGTATTATTTTTTTACAAGTTCAGAGAAGACACGTTTTCCACCTGACACATTAGGAAAAAGAGAGCATCACCTAGGGATGAGGCTGCTGACGTCATCTCCTGCAAGACCTCCATCTAATTCAGTCTTTGTACCTGGAAATCAGATATGAAAAGAAGGGACTGGCAGAGGTTCTCATTCTGTATATTTCTCTGCTTTGTTTTCTAGCACATATACTGCTTAAAGTTATTTCATTACAAAGAAACATTTTTTTCCTGTTTATGAGCTACCTATACATTGTTCTGCCTGTTTCCTGATTGTGTATATACAGAAACATTTTATTTCAGAAAGGGAAGGTAATTGATTTTTCATTTTATAGACATAAATATATCATCTCAACCTGGTATTTGCCTAGGTGTATTCATTCCTTGTCTTTAAGGTACTTTTTTAACTGAGCTCCATCAGTTTAAGAAGTCCGTTCTTCTTTGCTGAGGTTATTTGGCATATATCACATGCTCTGACACTTGACTTACAGGTAAAGTGTCTCCTGGCTCTTCTAATAATCTCTTTTACCTTGATGACTTAATTAACTTTATCTGATCATGGAAAACTTACATTTTCTAATTGTCCTTGGGATAATGGGCTTTGTTACTACCTAGAGCGAATTTTACTTTGAAGACTTGTGCCATTTGGCTCTTAATGATAATGACAAATAGCACTGGCATAGAGCTTCAGAATTAAACAACACAAAGAAACAGTTTATGCTCATTCATGATTTCATGTCATCAGGGATTCTGCAGTAAACACGGTAGAACATGGCTCCTCCCTCCTTTCATGTTAGGCGGGAAAATGTTTATTATGAATGAAGGAGACATGTTTTTATAAGAAATCTACAGCTCAGAGGAATTAAGTGACTTGCCGAAAGTTATTGTAGGTGATAGAATTTGTAAGGATGTGTGTGATCAACGGTTAAACTAGAATGGCAAAAGGGAAGGAGATTTTAAAGTCTTGGGAAAACCTCCAAAGAGTTGGAATGTTTTTCCTAGATAAGCACTGGGTAGCCAATGGAAGCTTTGGATTGGAGCAGTGATGTAATCAAAGCAGTAAGAAAGAATATTCTGCTACTGAGGTGCCAGCTAAAGGAATGCAGTTGTAGAGATGTGGAAGAACTGAGAGACTATTTTTTTTAAATTTTTTTTAATGTTTTATTTATTTCCGGGAGAGAGAGACAGCGTGAGCAGGGGAGGGTCAGAGAGAAAGGGAGTCACAGACTGAAACAGGCTCCAGGCTCTGAGCTGGCAGTCAGCACAGAGCCCGACGCGGGGCTCGAACCCACGAACCGCGAGATCATGACCTAAGCGAAAGTCGGACGCTTAACCGACTAAGCCACCCAGGCGCCCCAGAACTGAGAGACTATTAATACTTATTATATGTAAGAGAAAGCCCTGAAACAATGGGATGGTCATCGCGCCGGGATGAAGCAACTAGAGAAGGCATTACCTTGGGAAAGTGGGGAGACGGGGGCTGACAGCATGGGAGAGGGAAAGGAGAAGTCAATGATGGTCAAGTTTCAGGTGAGAAGAACTTTGTAATATCTGTGCATGGCAGTAAGAGCTTAAAGAAAAGCCCAAATGTCCTTTCATATGGCTCCTTTCTAAGATCCTATCTTTGATGACTATCTTAGAGTATTTCCTAAAACCAGGCATAATGTTCCCCAAAGATTAAAACTAAAAGGCAATGGAGCAAAGATCATTACTCAAAAGTCAAAAGTGGGTCTTTTCCCGAATGCATCAATTGAGAGGGCAGCTAAGACAACGGTGTGTCACGAATGGACTACTGATTGAGGGGATTGTTTCCTAGGCATTTTTTGTCGACCACAACTCCCGCACCACCACTTTCATCGACCCCCGGCTCCCACTCCAGAGCAGTAGACCCACAAGCGCGCTGGTTCATCGGCAGCACCTGACCAGGCAACGCAGCCACAGTGCAGGCGAGGTGAGTCACACGCCTTAGGGTCGGGCCTGCGGGTTCATGGGAACCCCAGGGATGGGGTGGTTTGTGGAATTGGGCTGGCTTTTTCTGTTTTGTTTCTCTAGTTTGATTTAGAGATTATCATTTGGAGACTGAAAAGTACTGGGATGCTTGCAGGGCTTCTCTGGAAATATACAAAGCCTAATGTACACATTTTAAAAGATAGATATTTGAAGAAAAATGGAAGAAATTAGAGAATTTTTTATATTCAGAAGATGGTGAGAGAATTCTCAATGTAATGAAATGTTCAAGAGAGGATGGTGGTAAACCCTTTTGCCCACCTAAGGACAGCTTTGTGGGGAAAAAAATATAAATGTAACTTTTAGTGAGCTAAAATTCAGTGACATACTGGGAGGTTTTTTTAAGTGAGGGTTGCTGGGTTGGATTAAAATCTTTAGCCAGTGCTCTGGGGTTGTGGTGTCCTCATTAATATTCTTTAAAATCATGATATATCTGGGCACCTGAGTGGCTCAGTCAGTTAAGCATCTGACTCTTGATTTTGACTCAGGTCATGATCTCACAGTTCATAGGTACAAGCCCTGCATTGTGCTTTGTACTTACAGCGCAAAGCCTGCTTGGGATTCTCTCTCTCCTTGTCTCTCAGCCCCTCCCTCTCTCTCTCTCTCTCTCTCTCTCTCTCTCTCTCTCTCTCTCTCTCTCTCTCTCTCCCCCCTCTCTCCCTCTCTTCCCCCCTCCCTCAAAATAAATAAAACTAAAACATAAGATAAATAAAATCACAATATGTCTGAGAGTTGATTCATGTACTCTAAGGAAGAGAAAATAGGCAGAATTAAGAATTATTAAAAGCTCCACCATGCTCTACTTTACTGGTTTGCAGTGACCTGTGGTAACCACATGGGGGCTCTCTAATAGCTGATCTCCCCACCGCCCCAAAAGACAAACGAAATAATCTCTCCCTGTTTCCATTTTTCTTTAGCTGCTTAAGTCAAAGGAATGCTTTAGGTCCACTATGTTTCTCTTTGATACTGGCTTTTGCATTGAACGTATATCATCACTTGGTAAACATTGTTTCTAAAGATTTGCATAGGCAAAAGGAATTAAGATTCTTTTCCTGCGTGCCTCTCTAGGTCTATGTGCATTTTCTATTTTCATTATTACATTGTCTGTCTAGGTCTACATACATATTCTATTTTCAGTATTACATTGTAGGTCAAAGATTTTTGTAGCCTCTGTTATAAGGAAAATTGTGAATGTGATAAATAACTGGATTTGATTCATCGAAATTCTACTCTTGGAATTTCCCCTCGTGATTTACAGACTTGTGGGTTTGCTGGTTGTATGTGCAGACATAGACGAGTATACTTGAGAAGCTCATATAAGAATGATATATAAATCTATTGCAGGATGAGGTATGCACAAAAATATTTATATTTTATGAGTAGCTAATAAATCTTTACTTTGCTGCCATTGAAACGATTAGTGGTGAACTGGATGATGCTAACAGCATTCATCCTGAAAGCAGAACACACCTCTCACCTTTGGACTTCGTGTGTGATATGTATCATAATTAGGGCCCTGCCTGACTTTATCACAAGGCTGGTGCCCTTTAGCCACGTGTCGTGTCTTGACTTCACCGTATGACATAGCCAGCTGCTTGGTCTGGTCAGCTCCATCTATCCTCCCTTTGCCTTTAATTCGTGTGTCTCAGAACTTGAGTTATTTTCATGGTCTAGTAGCAGCCTGTTGTGGGCGAGGGATCATCAGGTACACATTCAAATTCACATGAAGACAGTCTCAGAACTTGAGTTATTTTCATGGTCTAGTAGCAGCCTGTTGTGGGCGAGGGATCATCAGGTACACATTCAAATTCACATGAAGATCTGTCTTCATGTTGATGCAGACTGAGCGGTGGGACAGAGCTAAACCCATAAAGACTCAGCAGTCAGCCCCAGCCCGGTCAGACCACTGATGGGAAGGCGCTTTCTGACACAGCTGTTGAAGCCCGCACCCCCTGCCACGCTTCGCACATGTATCTGGCCTTGCCCGTTATCTGTTTGAAGGTCTGGTTTGAGGAAGGAGGGTGTTGAAGAGAGACATTGGCTCTTCTGGGAAATAATGACACATGACCACGTACTGACAGGAGGGAAAGTATATGTTCGTGTATTGAATGATAAGTTCTGTGACTGGCAGACAAGTGTAGTTAAGGATTGAATCTCCTCTGAGAGTGGCTGACTTCGTTCTTCAACACCTGTAATTCAAGAGAGGCAGAGCAAGAAACTTCTAGTTATACAGATGAGTCTTTCCATCTACTCTCTTGTACTCATTTAGCAAATGTTACAGGTAGTAGACATTTCGCTGTCATCTTCCATGCGACAAATTAATTCTTACCAAACACCTGCAGTATAGAAACATGGTGGCTGGTGTGAAGGATGCAAAGAATATATGTTCCTTGTTCCTATTAAGGAGAAAATATGTGAAACCAACCATAATACAAATGAATAAAAATATGAGTGAGGGTTTCCTGGGTGGCTCAGTCAGTTAAACATCTGACTTTGGCCCAGGTCATGATCTTGTGATTTGTGAGTTCAAGCCCCACATAGGGCTCTGTGCTGACAGTTTGGAGCCTGGAGCCTGCTTTGGATTCTGTGTCTCTGTCTCTCTCTGACCCTCCCCCACTCACACTCTGTCTCTCTCTCTCAAATAAATAATAAGACATAAAATACATTTTTTCTGGAAAAAGTATGACTGAAATGCTTTATAAAATGTTAATAATGGCAGCTGCTTAAGAAATGTGTACCAAGTGCTGTGGGAGGTCAGAGAAGGGTGCATTTAAAGTCAGTTTGCGGGGCACCCAGGTGGCTCAGTCGGTTGGGCGTCCAACTTTGTCTCAGGTCATGATCTCACGGTTCGTGGGTTCAAGCCCCGCATTGGGCTCTGTGCTGAAAGCAGAGCCTGGATCCCCTGTGGGTCCTCTGTCTCCCGATCTCTGCCCCTGCCCCTCTCACACTCTGTCTCTGTCTCTCAAAAGTGAATAAATGTTAAAAAAAATTTTTTTTAAATAAAGTCAGCTTGAAGGGAAGGCAAGGCCTCATGGGACAGGGGCTGTTTGAGCTATACTTTGAAGAATAAGTGAGTGCATTCTTGAAGGATAAGCAAGCAGTGTAGGCTGAGAGTGGTAATTTTTTTATTTTAAAAAAAAATTTTTTTAATGTTTTATTTATTTCTAGGAGAGAGAGAGACAGTGTGAGCAGGGGAGGGTCAGAGAGAGAGGGAGACACAGAATTGGAAACAGGCTCCAGGCTCTGAGCTGGCTGTCAGCACAGAGCTTGACACGAGGCTTGAACCCACGAACCGTGAGATCATGACCTAAGTGAAAGTCGGACGCTTAACCAACTGAGCCACCCAGGCGCCCCTGAGAATGGTAATTTTAGTTTAGGGTCTTTAGAAGAACCCTCCCCAAGCACATAACAGATACAATGTGATAGATAAAACGGCTTGTAAAGGTTTGAATGGGTGGGAATAGAAGCTCTGTTTTATTTTTATTTTTAAAAAAATATTTAGCCTGAGAGAGAAAGAGAGGGAGAGAGCATGCAAGTGTGCACACAGGCGAGCAGGGGAGGGGCAGAAAGAGAGGGAGAGAGAATCCCAAGCAGGTCCCAAGCTGTCAGCATAGAACCCAACACAGGGCTTGATCTCACGAGAACTGTGAGATCATGACTGGAGCCGAAACCAAGAGTCAGACACTCAGCCGACTGAGCCATCCAAGTGCTCCTAGAAGCTCTGTTTGAAAAGTACCGACTTACAAATCGAGTACATTATTTTGCCTTTCATTCTCTTACTCTCTAATACTTCTGTTCTACTGTTATCATCAAAGACTCCTGTAATTCAGGGCAGGAGAGGATGCTAAAACAGAAGCTAAAGCAATGTTAAGAGTTTACTGACGAGACTATTAGTGGGCATGTTTGCTTACCTACTTGTATGTATGAGTTTCTAAATCTATAATAGGTATAGTAAATAATTTCGGTTAGGGCAACCCTATGTAGCTCTTCCACAGCTGCTATGATTAGCTGCCTGGTGTGGGAGGTTCAAACCAGAAAGAGCTGTTGTACTGGGTGCTCTAATAGGCATGTTAAATTGCTTCTAAGGATATATACACCAACTCTGAAACACACACGAAGCCGGCTGCTTTTGACCTCTGCTGAGGCAGAGAATTCTCCGACCTGCCTTGGCCAAAAGAATGTATAACCTGGCACTGGCACTTTCCAGGTTTTCTCTCCAGTGTATTGTTTCAGGTGTTTGTTCTCTCAAATCAGAGGTTATTCCTGACGAACAGCTCTACTGCTGTTTAGCTTCTACAGCCCCAATAACTGTACCCATAGGGAGCTGTCTCTTTACCATGTGGTAGATAGTCACTGCCCCCGCCCCTCTCAAGGATGCAGATGCCCCAACCCTTTCCCTCAATTCAGCAACGAAAGCAGAGCTTTTGAGAACCCTGTGTCAGCTCCTCACCTGGCATCTGCTCCGGTTAGTTGGTACTTAATCCTCGTCAAGTATTATGAACAACTAGGCTCGGTGTGCTGATTTAAACCAGTCTAGATCTTGGTGCAGAGCATAAACAATGCTTTTGTCTGCAGGTAGGAGAAGATTCTCGACATACAGGACCACCAGTTCTTCCCCGGCCATCGAGTACGTTCAATACAGTCAGCAGGCCGCAGTACCAGGACATGGTTCCAGTGGGTATGTCATCCCTTTCCAGAAACCTTTATCTTTGCTTGTCCTATCAGTGTGAATCATGCATCCTGTGCTGATACTTGTCTATTGGCAGCTTGCTACTTTTGCCCTGGACTGAGAAACGTGCCTTGTCCCGAAGAGACCGATTTGAATCGCAAAGCACTTCCTTCTGTTGTACAAAATCCTATAGAATGAGATTTTTTTATCTTTACCTTTTCTGAGTAGAGCTATTATATTAGATTGTTGAAGTTACTATTAAGGCAACATATTATGTGGTCATTTGACATTAAGCATTGGGCAAGCACCTATATTAGTATATATCTAATGCTCAGGACAGAATTTAAATGGTATGCGAGCCTATAGTAGCCTCAGAATAAGAAAGCAATTATGGGACATTCTTAAGGCTTTGGTAGAGAGCTATGGATTTGTGGCAAACACAAGACAGCAAATGCCTCCAAAATTAAAAAATAAAAGTAAATGAATTGGGGCAGAGAGGCCTAAAGAAAGACTTGAATTATTACTCACATGATGAGCTTGACGTAGATCAGTTTTCACACCTGGAGCCCTAAGGCAGGTGGAGGAGACAGGTGACAAGAGCCCATGTGGGCCCCCTACTTCATCTTCAATTTGATTAGCTCTCCATTTGTATGTTTTTACCTTAAAATTTTTACTTCTTTAAGAAAAACTGTAACATGAAATATAAAGTAATGCCCATGGCATTACTTAACTAAAGAAGTTTGGAAACACTGGACAGGAAGAAATCTTGGATCGAAGTCTAAAAGTCTGTGTTTTCTTATGCCGTTATTAATAGGATACTAAAGACTGCACAGAGAATTTTAAAATCTTATAAAATCGTTGCTCAAAAAGTTGTCTAGTCTCGATTTTGGATGGAGTGTAAGAACCCAGTGACAAAATTTCAGTTATAAAAGTGTTTTCTAGAAAGAAAATTATAAAAAAGTGTTTCCATTATTTTTATGTGATGAGATATACAGTTAGGTACACTTCAGGTTTGACAGTGGGATTCTGTGTTAGCAGGTAGTATTTCTTTCATTTTATTCAATTTAACAAGAATATGTTTGTACAGGTGGCATGATGGAGCTAAAATGTGAACTAGCAAATGTTTAGAGCATTATATTTCTTTTGTTTCATCATTTGTCAGTTTAAGGAAGTCATGTTTCTTGATAATATTTATGAACTGAATTAGGATCACTAATGTTTGAGAATCCAGATTTCAGTTCTGTGATGGAAAGATGTCTGTATTTCTGATTAGAAATAGATGTAATCAAGATAAATAATCTTAAGTAAACAAATTAGTTTTCTTGACAAAAGAAATATCAAATATTAGAGCCCTTAATAAATTTTAATTCACTATTTTAAAATTTCTATGGACATTAGCCAGCCTTGACAAAGATAAATTTTTCTTTTATTTTTATGTACATAGTATAGTATGTACATAATACATAGTATTTTGATGATACTTATTGTGTTGTATGTGTACATGTGGCTTAATGGGATTTATTTCCACAGAGGATCTGGGAATGGTTTGCCCTCTACATTTTGGTAGCTGCTATTGCTGACAACTGTGTTTCTTTTTTTTTAATTGAAGTACAGTTGACATACAATTAGTTTCTAATGTACCACATAATGATTCCACAATTCCATACATGACTCAATGTATCTCATACAAAATTGTTACAATAATTATTGACTATGTACCCTATGATGTACTTTTCATCCCTGTGACTTACTTATCTTGTAACTGGAAGTTTGCCCCTCTTAATCCCCTTTACCTATTTTGTCTATTCTCTCGGCCCCCATCCCCCACTTCTCCCAGGAGCCATCAGTTTGTTCTCTGTATTTATGAATCTGTTTCTGATTTTGTTTGTTCATTTGTTTGTTTTTAGATACCATGTATAAATGAAATCACACCATATTTGTCTTTCTCTGTCTGACTTATTTCACTTAGATAATACTCTCTAGGTCCCTTCATTTTGTGGCAAATGGCAAAATTTCATTCTTTTTTATTGTGAAGTAATTTTCTATTATGTGTATGTGTGTGTATAAGATATGTATCACATCCTCTTAATTCATTCTTCATTCATCTGCAGATGGACACTTAGGTTGCTTCCCGATCTTGGCTATTGTAAATAATGCTTCAGTGAACAGAGGGATACATATATTTTTAAAAATTAGTGTTTTTGTTTTCTTCAGGTAAATATACAGTAGTGGAATTACTAGAGCATATGATATTTCTATTGTTAAGTCTTTGAGGATCCTCCATACTGTTTTTCATAATGGCTACACCAATTTACATCCTCTCCAACAGTAAACAAGGGTTCCCTTTTCTCCACATCCTTGCCAACACTTGTTATTTCTTGCCTTTTTGATACTAGTCATTCTAACAGGGCGTGAGATGATATCTCACTGTGTTTTGATTTGCATTTCCCTGATGATTAATGATGTTGAACATCTGTTCATAAGTGTGTTGGCTATCTGTATGTCTTCTTTGGAAAAATGTCTATTCAGGTCCTTTGCCCATTTTTCAGTGGGATTATTTGTGTTTTGTTTGTTTGTCTATTTGTTTTTGATGTTGATTTGAATGAGTTCTTTATATATTTTGGATATTAACTTGTTCTTGGTTATATGATTTGCAAATATGTCCTCCTGTTCAGTATGATGCCTTTTCATTTTATTGATGTTCCCTTTGCTATACAAAAGCTTTTTAGTTTGTTGTGGTCCCAATAGTTTATTTCTGTTTTTGTTTTCCTTCCTAAGGAGACATATCAGAAAATTGTTCCTAAGGCCAAGGTCCAAGATATTACTATCCAGGTTTTCTTTTAGAAGTTTCATGGGTTAAGTCTTTAATCCATTTTGAGTTCATTTTTGTGTATAGTGTAAGAAAGTGATCCAGCTTCATTCTTTTGCATGTAGCTGTCCTGTTTTTCTGGCACTATTTATTGAAGATAATGTCTCTTCCATTATTGTATATTCTTGCTTCCTTTCTTGTAGATTAATTAACCATGTAAGCATGACTGTATTTCTGGGCTCTCTATTCTGTCCTTTTGTGTCTATGTGTCTATTTTTGTGCCAGTACTGTTTCAACTCTTACAGCTTTGTAGTTGAGTTTGAAGTCTGGGATTGTGATACTACTAGCTTTGCTGTTCTTTCTCAAGATTGCTTTGGCTATTATGGGTCTTTTGTGGTTCCATACAAATTTTAAAATTGTTCTAGTTCTGTAAAAAATGTTGTATTTTGATATTGATTGCATTGAATCTATAGTGTGTTTTGGGGTATATGTACATTTACTTGTGTTGATACTTTCAATCCATGAGCCTGGTGTACTTTCCATTCATTTGTGTCATCTTTAATTTCTTTTACCAAAGTCTTCAGTTTTCAGACCACTATTGCATTTGGGCAAAGTTTGTTCTGTCTCTTTACCTCTCTGGATGGCTATATTTAGTCAGAAGATGGTTTTCCATTTTCTAACAGTTGCTTATGAGGTTGATTTTGGTAAGCAGGTAAGCAGAACTATCAATATCTAGAATCTTGTTAGTGATCTCATCCTGCAACCTGATAATAAATATGGCTTATGAAATGAGTTTAATTTGTGCTTAAGTCACACCTAAGAGATCTAAGTCCAATAGTCATATAAGAGGTAGACACAAATTGGAATTTAAGCATCTGTTAAGTCAAAGGCAAAGTCTGACTTTGAGTATGAGGAATATTAACAAAAAAAAAACCAACAGATTTAAACTTTGGATTTATGTGTATAAACTTAATAACATATTTTTTAAATGTTGTGATAATTTTTTATTTTTTCAGCTTACAATGACAAGATTGTTGCATTTCTGCGCCAACCCAACATCTTTGAAATTCTACAAGAGCGCCAACCTGATCTTACCAGGAATCATTCACTCAGGTAACTGTAGTATTAGTATTTGGTTCACGTTCCATAAGCATCAACTAGTAAATCTTCAGTAATACTGATAATCATCTTGGAAATTCGCTCTTTCTTTCTGGTAGTCTGAACAAAGGCATCTTGTACACAAATACTTTATGTCATCAAAAACCAGGTCATTGTAGTACTGGCTTTTCTCTATTAAGTCTAAAGATTGAATAAGATAGACTAAAGAACCTAGAACCCTCTTTAAAGAAGAAATATGCAAAAGAAGCAAAAATTCATAGCCAAGAATCTATCCTTGATCTGCATATTATAATGAAAATAATAAGACACTAACCTTTTTGTGTGTGGCTTGAGTAAACAAAAGTAAACAATTCAGTTTGCTGAATTGAGACTTATAAAATCCTGGACTTGGTATTCACATTTTTTCATAATAAAAACATGGTGGAACCCAAAGAGGGAATCTGATCTCCTTCACTGTCCAATCAGTATTCCCCTGCATGAACGCTCTCTTCTAAATAGCTATTCAATGCATCACACTTAAGTCCATTTTTACTTTCCTGAATACATGCTGTTCCTGTTCCTTGGCAAGTTTTTCTCTTGTGTTTTTGGCAAGAAAGATCTTTCCCTTAAAACTCAATGCAAACTACCTCTTCTTGAAGCCTTTCAGCTCCACTCTTACTTTCAAGATCTAGGCTGGTATTTCTCAACCTCAGTGTTGTAGGCATCAGTGGAGATGGTAAAAGATGTGAGTTTCTGCTGAAAATTTGACGCTCAAAGCTCATTTGGTCCATATGCCACCTTTATTGGTAGAGATATGTTTTTGTCCAGTGGTACCATCTTGGCCCACAGAAGTGATGCTCCAATACTACTCTACTTAGTTGTATCATACTGTTTTCATCAGAATCACTTGGAGAGCTTTGTAAAGTACAAAATGCCAGGTTTTCTCTCCCCTAACTCTTCTCCCTTCTCTGATTTTATACTGCCTATCCTCCTACACCCTGTCCAGAACTTTAATTCAGGAGGTCTGTGGGAGAGCGCAAGCATTTACTATCTTAAAACCTCTCCATATGATTCCAATGGCACATTCAGGTATAATAACCTCTGTTCTAGACACTAATTTGATATTTAATTATGTAGTATATCACATTGTCCTTTATACTATTTTGATTATGTGACTTTTGTGCTGTAATTGTGTGTAGCTTGAGTAAACAAAAGTAAACAATTCATTTTGCTGAATTGAGACTTATAAAATCCTGGACTTGGTATTCACATTTTTTCATAATAAAAACATGGTGGACTTTCAAGTCCTTATGCTTTATTTTTCAACTAGATTATAAGTTTCTTACAAATGTGGATCTTCCTCAACTCGTTATTTCTCCTCCTTATTGCTTAAATATCAAGAATATTACCTGGCATATAGTGAATGCATATTCACATACATACATACACAGAGATTTTTTTCATTGATTTGAAAATAAATTACCAAATATTTTTCTTATTATGTTCTTAGTCTCTCATATCCTTTACTTTATTGAGGTGTCATTGGTATACAATATTATATTAGCTTCAGAAATACAACATAATGACTTAATATTTGTATATATTTAAAATGATCACCACACTAAGCCTAGTAAGATCCATCACCACACATTGTTACAGAATTTCCTCTTATGATGAGAACTTTTAAGATCTACTTTTAACAGCTTCCCAATATACATTTTGGTATTACTAACTTTAGTTGCCATGCTGTACATTACATCCCTGTAACTTATTTATTTTATAACTGGAAGTTTGTACCTTATGACCTGCTCTGACCATTTTGCCCACCCCCCATGTCCTGTCAGTCTCTCATAGCTTTAAAGGTGTTATTGGCTTCTAGAGTTTCTAAAGGCTATATGGAGTTTCAGGTATGACTACAAATATCCTCTACAAATGGAAATCCCAGTTTCACATTAGTTAACATCTAACTCAAGTCTTAGTGCTTTTCCCAACCTGACAAGCATGCTATTCTCAATCACAAGAAAATTATAAAAATTAGATGAGCTATCATTTTGCATATTTGTGTACTATGGCATCCACTCAGTAATCCCTGGTCCACTGGAGCGTCTTGTGTAAGAAGTTCTAGTTAGCAAAATTGCAGAAATAAACTCTTCAGTTGTCTAATGAGAGATCTTAGATTCCGGACCACAAAGCAAAACAAAAAAACAAATCTCTCCTCTTGTTAACCACAAAATAAGGAGAACTCTGTTTTCTTTCTTTTCTACCATCTTAGCCTCAATGCATACACGTACTTCTAGTCAGTTTCTATTCCTGTCAAAGTACCCCCCCCCTAAAAAAAACAAGAAAGAGGAAACTCAAGGTTTCTACTTTTGCTCTGCACTCCACATTATTATTTACAGCAGTTTAACATATCTTTACATTTCCACAATCAGAGATATCAGATGATTTAATCTACCTGAACAGTGCATCTAACAACATCATTGTCTTCAGTGATTTGACAGATCTTTAAAAGACCCTAACAGGGGGAAAACTGATGGGCCCCAGTTTGCCTCTTTCCATTTTTTTGTTTTTCTTTCTGCTTTTCAGAGTCTTAAAGGTCTCTAATCTCCTAAAGATTGGTAAGGATTTTTCTTTTTTATTGACACCCAGGGTCTTCAGCGAGCCCATTCTTTTAACATAGCTCTCACATGGTAATCTAGTGAGAGAAATTATTTGATAGGTTTTGAGGTAAGTTTCCATTTTATTCCAGATGACTTATAAGTTTCTACTTACGCTTTCTAAAACTACTTACAGCATTTGACCATAAACAGCTAATGCTGTCATGACAAGTAGAAGGAAGCAGAAACGTAAATCAATGAGATAATGCTGTTCCTCTTTCACAGAATGTGTCCTGCTGCACTTTTATTTTCTGAAGTTTTTGGTAGTTAAGCATTCTGCTTATCACAACAACATAATGGGGAAGTTCATATATCTAAGAGAACATTCTGTTTTTATAGTGAAAAACTGCATTGTTAGAAGCATTCCCATAAACGAGAGGTGGGGAAACAGTTGAGGCTCTTTAATCTCTTCAATAACAGATTTATGCATGGGATAGAGCCACTGAGTAGTTGTGTGTCAAAGGTAACCGTAGGCCTTCTGTTCATATCCTGAACAAGACTACCCAATACCAGCGTCCCTCCGTGTGAATTCTTCCTCATCTGTGGCACAGCCGCTTAAAAGAAGTATCTTTTCTTATCCTCTCCATAAATATAATGAGGAAAAGTACCAGCCCCAGGGAAATTCAAATGAAGACACCTATTTACTTTGTATTTTTCTGTTTGCTTGTTATTCCTCCTAAACCACAGACTGGCCAGCAGTTTATTTTGTTTCTTTCCATGTATAACTTCCTCTTCCTTGAGACTCCACTTAGGTAACTTGGACCTTAGAAAGGCTATGGTTTTTATGCAGTGGAATGTGGTGTTAGCTTTCAACTCCTATATTTAAGTCACTGCTCCCTCTAACTTTATCTGTTATTTATCTGTCATGCAAATGTGATGCTACAAGTTGTCCTCTCCTTTTTTTTTTTTTCTTAAACCTCAGAAGAGATTTATTTCCTTAGCTAGAAAAATCAACATCCAAAAGCCAGTACTACCTCCTTCAAGGGGACACTGTCCTCCATGGATTACTATATCCTACTATGGCCTCTCAATCAAAGACCGTAATCATGCTAATAAGCTTTTTGTATGTATGGCAGTAAAATAAAAGCCAAAATAATATGTTCTAATACTGTATTTGAAGACAAATGTATTCATTTAAAAAAAGAACCTTTTAACAATATTTTATTGGTGAATATAATGAATATAAATTCAATAAAATTTTTGGTATTGGTATTTGTACAACACTACATTATGAGCAAGGATCTACATGTCATAAAGCTGAATTGAGAGTTGAGAATAATCACTCTTGTGTGGTTGTTAGGTCTAGCCAGTAAATCTACTTCCTGCTAGGTATCAGGGATAATTATTTTGGGCTCCAGGTTGATTCCATTTCTATTTGTGAGAATCATGTGACCACAGGGACCTATATTTCCAAATCTAACGGGAGGTAGAAAGAAACGTTGATCTTTGTACTGTGTGGCTCTATCTGTCAAGTCAGACCATGTTCTGCGACTGTAGTAAAGAGTATGAACAATCAATTGAATAGTCAATGCTGATTTTCCTTTCTTGGCGTTAGACCATTAGAGAAGTCATGGGATTTCTCTAAACTTGCCCTCAGGCAGTTTTTTCAAACCATGTATTTTTGAAGGTGTTACTGAACTGTATTGACAGGAACCATGTGTGTACAGAGTCTGTAGTCCAGAGAGTTTTTGTGGTTTCGAGGCATTGCTGCTTCTGATTGTTTCTGGTCACGTGCCCTTCTTTAACTTCACCAAAAATGTTGGTTGGTTTCAATGAGAGTATTTTCTGTGGGAATTCCGGTCTTGAGACTATGCTTATTGTCCTCAAATGATCTTCTGCTAGAGTTGATCTTCTGGGGTGATTCTGTGCACTTGAGGAAGTGGTTACAAAGGTCTGAATATTATGGGCATCTGAGAGGCAGCAATAGCTAGCAAATTTTTCCCGAGGCTGTCACTATATACAGTTTAGTATCTTGTTAGAAGGGTTGTAAATTTTCTTATTAAAAGATTGCCTCTTTACCTGTCTTTGGACTTCCCTCAGAGGGGTCTGTTTTAGCAAACAGTCTGATGTCAGTTTTCTGCTTCTTTTTTTCTATGCCACAACAAAAAAAAGTGGTAGTTTATTTCAGACCCTGAGTAGAGTCAGGGAAGTTTGTTAGGAGCCGACTCTGTTATAATCTTGTGCCTGGTTATATTTTACTGAGCATTCCTTATGTTCACAGCATGACGCTGGGTACTTGGGGAACATGAAAATAAAGGAGGAACAGCTTTTGCTCTGAAGAAATTCATGTTTCAGGGCGCCTGGGTGGCTAGTCAGTTAAGTGTCCAACTCTTGACTTCAGCTCAGGTCATGATCTCACTGTCATGGGACTGAGCCCCGTGCACTGACAGTGCAGAGCCTGCTCAGGGTTCTCTCTCCCTCTCCCACTGCCCCTCTCCCCCCTCCCACTCTCCCCTGCTCCTCTCTCTCTCTCTCAAAAAACCCTCATGTTTCAGAAGGAATTATGTGGTAACTGAGTGGCCCAGTGAGAAAGTTCACTGGAGGAAATGCTAGAATGTACGCTAAAGGGCACACAGAGAGAAACATACCGATGCAGAGAGGGTCAGGTAGAAAGTATTATTTGAATATCATCTTGGTCTTCATTATGAACCACTGCAGTAAAGATAGGAATTAAGAGAACTGCCACAGATTTCTTCTAACTGTGAACTGGTAAAATAACCTTGAATAAATATAGTAATATAGCTTTCAAACGTCCTTCTAATCAGAGTCATATGTATCTTTAATAATAACTTCTCAAGCTCGCTTTGTTTATTTTGGTCACTGAGTGGACTCATGGAAAATTGTGAGGAGCCCAAACTGTTATTTTCCATTCTAAAAGGAAAAAATATTGCAGATCCACAATGTTGACTTTATTTTTCATTTTAATGAAACATAAGTGTGCACAAATATAAAATATGCCTACACTTCTTACAGCTTTTATGAACTATAAAACCAAATGACATGTAAATTAAGTAAAAACTTTAAAAAGTAACATTTAATTGAATGATATTAATGTGAGATTTTGTTGTTCAGAAGCCACATCACCAATATTGAGGCAGGTCAGTAGAAAGATACATTTGTGCTTTTTGTTTCACTTGTGTTTTACTTGATTCTTTCAACATTGTATCTAATGATTCATCAAGTGCATCTATGGTAATATTGTGGCCATCATTTTTCTAAATATTTTCTAAAATTATCTACTAATCTATTCACCATTTTTATTTTTTACCTGCTAAATCATTGTTTTGATGAACAAATTCATTTAATACCCCCAATTGCAATACTAAAGAAAAAACATATTATTGAAGGCACCCTGTAATGATTCTAACACCATTTTTCTATTTGTAAACTATTGTAAAACCTGTTCTTAGAATAAACCGTGACATCTTGAATGCTTTAGTTAACATAAATACATAATTTACCTTAAAAATAAGGGGCAGCCAGGTGGCTCAGTCACTTAAGCGTCCGACTTCAGCTCAGGTCATGATCTCACCGTTTGTGAGTTCAAGCCCTACATCAGGCTCTGTGCTGACAGCTCAGAGCCTGGAGCCTACTTCGGATTCTTTGTCTCCCTCTCTCTCTGCCCCTTCCCCACTCGCACTCTGTGCCTCTCTCAAAAACACTTAAAAATTTTTTAAATCTGTTTATTTTGTTTTCTCTTTATTTAGCCTTTAGCAATTTATATATATATAAATTATATATATATAAATTATATGTACATATATATATATATACACATAACCTTGCCTCATTTCATCATTGTCATTATGCAAATTAATACTGCAAAAGAAAAGTTTTGTCTTTTTAATCAGTGAGAGAAGTGTGTGTGCGTGGTAGATGGGAACTGCTAGTACCATACTTACCATCCATCCAAGGCCCTGCCCACCTCAGGGCCTGCTCACCAGCACTTCGCAAGTTCCCCTCTGATCACATGACACCAACTGTCTTGTCAGTGCAAACAGAGGAACTGAAGTGAAGTGGCAATATTCAGTCATAAGTGTCATTCAGATTATCCAAAATATGCCTACCTAAAAAGTAGCAGTGTCGAGCATCGATGTGACAATGTAGATTTTTTTCATTCCCCCAGAACTTGAGATGATGTCTGTAGCTATCTAGTAGACAATGACACCAGTTTGAGAAAAACTGGTCTGTGGAATATTGGGCAAATACCTAATAACCAAGAAGTAGTTCCCATTTGTTTTTGTTTTCCTTAGAAAATATTGGTGACATTTTTGAGGATCTCTGCTGACCTTCTCTTCCTCAGCCTTCATCTGCTTTCTTGACATTCAATAAACCAGTGCCCTGCTTGTTTTTATGTGAAAGGACTTTATGGGATAAGAGTGGATATAAGGCCTAAACAGAATTCAGTTAAATGAGTGGAACTATTTAAATATTTTCATATAATACTAAAATTGGCTTTCTCTCTCCCAGTGCTCCATGAACTCTTTGAGAAAGGAACTAGGTCTTCTACCCTACTGGATTCCTAGTATGTGATACCATGCCCAGCACATAGTAGACATTCTAGAAAATGTTTGCTGGAAAAGTGAATGAATGTTAGTATAAGAAGGTCCTTTAGTGGTGTGGTGTGCACCAGATGACATGCCCAGTGTCTTGTTCCTGAAAGCATATGACTCCTAGCTGGTCAGTGCAATAAATTAGCTGGGCTGGTAGAAAACTAGCCTCAGCTTGCCTCTGGTATGTCCTGGTTTAAAGAATCAGACCAGTTGCCTTCACTGCTAATCGTATCTGAAAAGTGATGAAAAGTTTCCGAATTAGCGTATTTCCTCTGGTGTCTTTCCCTTTCATCACCTTGTCATCTGTGTGACTCAGGAAGGTATGATCTTTTCCTTGTTCCCAGGAAGCCACTATCCACATCACTCACCTTGCTCTGTCTAACTCCAGTTAGAGAAGCCGAGGAGAATGTGCACCCTGTTTGTTTTCTCATATTTGTTTGCCTGATCCATTGTGATGACAGGGAAAGGAGATAAACTGTGTATTTATTGGAGATAGCTTTTGATTATTCAAGATCAAAGCATATTACTGACCCTTATAAGAGTATTTCTTGGATTAAGTTATTGTTCATTTTTCTCCAAGATAGCTTTTCTCCAATTTAGCTTTTTTTAAGCCAACTTTTAGATCTCTTACCAAAAAAAAAAAAAAAAAAAATCATTTGCCAGGTAATGGGCCTTTGTTTCCGTCATGTGCTTCAATTTTTTTTTAATGTTTTATTTATTTCTGAAAGAGAGAAAGAGACAGCGTGAGCAGGGGAGGGTCAGAGAGAGAGGGATACACAGAATCTGAAGCAGGCTTCAGGCTCTGAGCTAGCTGTCAGCACAGAGCCCGACACAGGGCTCGAACTCATGAACCATGAGATCATGACCTGAGCCAAAGTCGGGCACTTAACCAACTGAGCCACCCGGGTGCCCCTCCATCATGTGCTTCAGACATGTGATTGTAACACTTGAGGGAAAATGTTCTGCTTGGTTCAAGCCTTCAAACTGCAATAACTAAGGAGAAAGCCTGGCTTTTCTCTTCTAAACAATTTCTTTACATACATGTCTAACATTCATGTCTTAGATATGTGTATGTGTAACTTCTGGCAATGAATGTCAGAAAAGAAAATTTGGAAGTACTAAAGATTAGATGCTTTGTATACTAACACATTATTTAAAATGGATATGGTCAGGGGCACCTGGGTGGCTCAGTCAGTTAAGCGTCCGACTTCGGCTCAGGTCATGATCTCACGGTTCGTGGGTTCTAACCCCACTTTGGTCTCTGTGCTGACAGCTAGCTCAGAGCCTGGAGCCTGTTTCAGATTCTGTATCTGCCTCTCTCTCTGACCCTCCCCTGCTCACGCTTTCTCTCTCTCTCTCTGTCTCTCTCCCTCTCTCTCTCTCCCTCTCTCAGAAATAAATAAAAGCATTTAAAAAAAATAAATAAAATGGATATGGTCAGAAGGAGCTGAGAATTGGAATTGGAATTTAGAAATATAAAATGCAGTGGAACTTTTTGAAAATATACAGGAAAACAAGATGATCTATAAATAGTAACTAAGTCTAAATAAATACTTATAGCAAAGATTGATACTTTATTTCATAGCATGAAAAATCAGACTATATTAGCATTAGTACTTCAAGTAAAATTGCATAGTTGTGTTTATTCCTTTGTTCCTATCAAATGAAATGCTTTTAGTACCATAGTTTATGTTCTTATTTTTTTCCTCATCTTATAAAAATTAATATGTGCTTTAAAATAGCATCAAGTAAATGATGGGAAATTTTTTATTAAAATCTTATTCATATAAAGAGTTGAAGATAGTAGCATATGGAGACTCATCAGAAAGAAAATGTGCCATTTTACATAATCTATAATAAAATAATGGCATAAATAGCTCACGTTGTCATGTTCGATATGTGTAAGTATAAGTATATGCACATTTGCAAAGGTATACGCACTGTAGTAACTAAAAGTGTTTCAGACTTTTCAGTTATGTCAAAGAGCCATATGCCTTTATATTGAATATGTAATAAATAGATACTATCTGTCTCCAAGTAAGAATGTGCTCATCACACCTAATTTAGAGGTATACCCCTGGAAAATGATGGATATCCCTACACACACACTTTTTGGAATAACAGGGAATCACCCTGTGTAGTCTAGACAGTTGCTCAGATTCAAACCCACAGCACGCTTTAACTCAAAGGCAATACGAATGAAAGCAATAAAGGAAGATTTTTCCAGCATTAGAATGTGGTGATGTTGATGCTCACGGGGTCCTCCTTGATATATACCTGTGTGTGTGTGTGTGTGTGTGTGTGTGTGTGTGTGTAGTGACTTTTATTTTTTAAATGGTACCTAAGTCACTCAGTTATGTTTCAAAAGCCTACCTTATATATTTTGAGCTGTTTCTTTGCTTGAATAGGGAGAAGATCCAATTTATCCGAACCGAAGGGACCCCAGGATTAGTGCGTCTTTCAAGTGATGCTGACCTTGTCATGTTGCTGAGGTAGGTAACAGCTTTTGAAGTAGAAAGTCTTCTGTCATCAGATATTATGGAACATTTTAGAAAATAAGATGCCAATATTTGTAGCCTAAGAATGTCACCATTATTTTCAAAGACTTGTGGAATACTCATGTTGAAAATGTAGGATGCTGGTTTAGTGATAATTCATTTCAGATTACATTTCTTATCTTGAGATCTGTTTGATATATATATTTCTTACCCTGGTGATAAATGAGGTGGTCCTGGAGAAGGGCAAGGTGAATAGAAGCCAATAGATAGAATGTCCCACCCACAGAATGGAACAGAAGGGTATGCAGGGCTTTACCCCTTTGGCATAGAAGAGAGGTTGTATTTATATTATCTTTCAGTTTTTTCCCTCAAAGTGTGCTTTGTTTCCTTTTGCTGATTTGGCATGATATTTTTAAATGATTTTGAGAGTTTAGGTTTTGGAAATTAGGTCAGAAGTTCGAAATTTGGTCGCTGGTGCTCACGGCCAACTTGATAGCCCTTCATAAAATTAACCAATTGTATTTTCTTTCCTGATGGTTAGATCAGCTTTGGTTTTAAATTTTAGAGTAGTTTAGAAGGGAAGCTGGTAAGTTTTAAAAGATTTTTTCATTTTTAATATTATCCCTCAAATGTAGAAGGCTAGAGTAAAATAATGCCTTGCTCTACCCAGTGTTGAGACACTCACCACTGTAACCTCCAAAGAAAATCATGCTGAACCAACCACACAATGTTTTATTTATCCCAAAGTACTAATGATCTCATTCATGATATTCATGATGATCTTGACCCTAACCATTTCTAACTGCCTACATGATAGTTGCCATATCTGTAAAACTGAGTCAAAAAATTATTTTCCTTAACTGGATAGTTGGAGCATAATTCAAAGAAATGTAATCATGTCCCTCAGAGACTTCACCTTACCTGATTCTTCACAAGACCCGTTGGGAGGCAGGGTCACTTCCCAGTCTGAGAGATGACTAAGCTAGTTCTGAAAACAGAATAGAGTGTGCTATCTGGGAAGACTACTGGTTAATTAATATGTGGCATGATGTTTCTACCATAGTTTGGTTGCTGATAAAATAGTTTTGTTACAAAATTCTGACTTGGATATGACTCTTTTGCTTTGTTCTAGAAATCTAAAGCTTTTAATTTAAACTAAAGAATTCTGCTTTTGGAATTAGTAGAAACAAAAATGATTACAAAACAGAAACCATGATTATTATTCACCTGTTCTTAGTTAAATAATGTTAAGATGGTATAATCCTAAATATTTTAAGTTACATTATGGCTTAGAATATTTGTGCTTTAGTAAACACTGCAGTTTGAATGAGTTTCTATGTGTTATGTGGTTGAGTTTTAAAATATTGTAAAACTGATATGTACTTATATTTTATGTATGTATGTGTGTATGTCTACATACACACATGTATATACATACATGTATAAACACATATGAAGAGTAAGGCTATACTTCCCCCATTTGGAAAATAAGCATGTTGTCTGAACTTAATGGGTCTTTGGAGAAGCATGAGAAATTCACTTATTAAACAATTGTTCTATAATTATTACACACAAATGATGTTATTCAATTTTAGACATATTTCATTTAGATGAACGAATGTAATTTATTATTTTAATAATTGTACAAATGGTGAAACAATGTTATTACATGTTCATGTTTAAGAAGTAATGTTTAATAGTTATTGAAACATTTCCCAGACATCCTCAGTTCTTTATTTTTTATTTTACTTTGGAGTTTGAGTAATTTGAATCAGTGACTATAAACTCCAGCAATGAGCTAGTTGCATATGTAGTGAAAGACTCTGTGTCTGTTTTCATACTTTGTCTATTTCTTAAAAAGGAAAAGCACTCATGGTACAAATGGACTTGATGATCCTCAAGCTGCAATGTAGAGAAGCCGTAGCTCTTAGAAATTATTCAATTCAAAATAAACCCATGTAAGATTATTTTCCAAAACACCTGTTCCAAAACTCAAGAATTTGTAAATGACCTTGCCACACTTGTTATTGATTATTCTATTTCATATTTCTTTCATTCACTCATCTCCTGTAAAAAATGTACCTCTATCAGAGTTCATATAGAAAATGATTGATAAATTTGGCTGCATTATAATTTTAAATTTTATATAATGAAGGATACCATATAGAAGACATAAAGGTAACACACTGGAAGAATATATTCACAACAGAGAAAACAAAGATATTGTGAATGCACAAAGAATGCCTTTAAATCAATTTAAAAGAAAAGAGCCCAAGAGAAAAATGGGCAAAGGGTATAAAAAGGCACATCATAAAATTGGAGTAAGACAACCAGTAAACTTATGGAAAGACACTAGCAATCATAAAATGCAATTTCCAGTAATGAAATAGTATTTCACACTATCAGATTTAAAAGAAATCAGAAAGTCGGATAATATAAGATGAGAATTAGGGACTCTACTACTGTCTAGACTTTGTACAATTTCTACAGCTTTTTCAGAGTACAATTTGACAATGTCTGTAGAGTTAAAAAGGCATATGTGTTATGACTGAGCAATTCTGTTGTTAGGTATGGACCATATTTATACTAAGAAATTCTTGCCCTCTTACAAAACAATAAACACAGGATCCTCAGTACACCATTATTGACAAAAGTACAGTGTTGAGAAAAATTAAATATTTGTTAACAGATATAGATAAAGAAATTGATTTGTTCATAGAAAGGACTCCTGCATAGCAGGTAAAAGTAATAAACTAGATACTTATGTGTCAACATAAGTTCAAGAATGTTATATACTTACATAGCACCTATATAGTTTTTTAGCAGTGCATAAGACAAAACTGCATATCATTCATCTGTGATAATATGTTATAAATATAAAACTGTGGAAAGGAGGATACCTTGTTAAAGTCCTGATAGAGGAGAACAAAAGGAACTTCACATACCCATTGTACACATACAGACATACATGCACGTGTGTGCAGATTTATAAAGATCTGTAAGTATGCATGTGTGTTTGAAGCAAAAATAATAGTGTTAACATTTGTTAATACTGGCTGGTATCTTTCAAGTGTTTTTATATTATTCTCTATCTCTTTTGTATTAAAATGTTCTAGTAAAATATTTCTCTCAATATAAAAGATATGAGAGTATTGATTATATTTAAAGGAAATGATAAATGTCATGGAGCAAAGGGACACAGGGATAGGTATCCAAGGACGTGTGCTAATTATTGCTCTTCACTTAATCTCGCTATAGGCTTACAGACTTTTGTGGTATCAACTGTTACACAAGACTTTTCCTTCAATTAATTTAAAATTCACATTATTTCAGTGGTTATTGATTTATTGCAAAAGAAAAAAGGACTGTTTCAAGGGTTAATTTGTTATTATAAATATGATTATTTCCTGCTTCTATTTCTAAACCTTTTGACTTTTATAGGTTAAAAGTGGAAAGATGGATTTAAAAAATAATATCATGTTTAAAAATTTGCTACAGCAGTCTAGCAGATGTGTGCATGGGAATGAAGAGCCAGAGCAAGAAATATCACGTTGCTATTGCATTGCTGAACCCCGGATTTCTCTACCTCAGAAGTATTGACATTTGGGGCTAGATACATCTTTGTTGCAGGGAGCTGTTCTGTGCATTGCAAGATGTTTATCTGCATCCTGGCCTCTACCCACTAGATACCAAAAGCATACCCTCTCCCAATAATGACAACCAAATATGTCCTTAGACATTGCCCAAAGTCCCCAAATGCTGTGAGAGGAAGGCAAAACTGCCTCAGTTGAGAACCAGTGCTTATAACCCTTGGGAGTCCTTTCCTTAATCTCTGTGTGATTAAACTGGTGCTACTTTATTTGCTGAATGTTTTCTGAGAACAGGTAACAGGTTTCTAGATTTGGCCAAGTTTGTGGAAAACCTGCTTCTACCTCTTAATTAAAATCACAAGTTCTTTTACTTTTATTGTTAGTTTAATTCTACTTCGTCAACTGTTTGGGAAGTGTCAAGAGCTTAGTGCAATTGGTAGTATATTTATCATAATATTTAATGAAAAGTCTGACATCCTAAGATCTCATGTCCCTGGTTAATATCTTTTAGAAGAGTTCTAGAAAGTAAAATTTCAATATGGAGACAAAAGACACTGGATTTGAATAACCTAAGATCAAAATCCTCACATTTATTTTTTTTTTAATTTTTTTAATGTTTTATTTATTTCTAGGAGAGAGAGAGACAGCGCGAGCAGGGGAGGGTCAGAGAGAGAGGGAGACACAGACTCTGAAACAGGCTCCAGGCTCTGAGCTGGCCGTCAGCACAGAGCCCGACGCGGGGCTCGAACCCACGAACCGCGAGATCATGACCCAAGCGAAAGTCGGACGATCAACCGACTAAGCCACCCAGGCGCCCCAAAATCCTCACATTTAAAATACATTGTAAAGCCAGAGTAGATGAGGGAGCTAATTATTTAGGAGGTGTTTTGTTTTATTTGGCTTTTAATTGTCCAGTTAAATCCTAAACCCTTTGCATTTTGAGACCCTATTGTATATTTCTTAGACTGAAGATAGAAAATATATTTTGAGTTTCTGTTATGAGTTCTGAGCAAACATTGTCTGTTGTGTTTGAGTCTTATTCTTAAATCTAAAAACCTAGGTACTGCGTTCAGGCAAACATGTAAATTCAGACTCACATATTAAGGTGGCAAAATAGAAGTCGTGTTGTTCTAGGGAAAGAAAAACAGTATATGATTTTACTCATATATGGAATTTAAGAAACAAAGTAGGTAAACATAGGGAGGAAGAAAGAGAGGCAAACCAGAAAACAGACTCTTAACATAGAGAACAAACTGAGGGTTGCTGCAGGGAGGTGGGGGGGAGGGGGGGATGGGCCAAACGGGTGATGGGGATTAAGGGCACTCATTATGAGGAGCACTGGGTGTTACATGTAAGTGATCAATCACTAAATTCTACACCTGAAACTAATATTACACTGTATGTTAACTAACTAGAATTTAAATAAAAACTTGAAAAAAATCTTCTTGTCCAAAGTTGTAGGAAAATAGGCAAATAATCACGGGTTTCACAGAAGTTACAACAGATGGCTGTTTGTCCCAGAAATTTCCTACAGTAGAAGGTGGACAAGTGATCCCTCAGGGATGTGACCAGACCTCAGAGTGAGAGACTGTCTTATTCATGCGGAAATGAGGCTTTTCCCCACCTGTTTGGCTAAAGTATGCATTTTGTTTCTTGTCTTTCCCCAGTTTATTTGAAGAAGAGATAATGTCTTATGTGCCTCCACATGCCTTACTTCACCCCAGCTACTGTCAGTCCCCACGTGGCTCTCCCGTGTCCTCTCCCCAGAACTCACCAGGTGAGTCCACCTACTGCTCACAGTGAGTCCTCTGAGTCCTCCGAGAAGTGTACTCTGAAGAGTACTCCTTTTCAAAGAGTAAAGGAACACTTTGGGTACATCTCTAGTAGTACAAATACGTGTTGTGTGGCACTTTGTGTGGCTTGTTTCCATGGCACTTAGTTTTGAGAGGAAGATAATGACATTCCAGAATAGGGTTATAAATGTTAGCAGTGTGATCTACTCAGATACAGGATTTACTTTGTGCCTAATATATATTGGAACATATCAGGACACAAAATGTTATGTTAGCTTTGGGATTTAAAAAGTTCCAGTTAGAAATCTTATTCTAATAAAAAAAATCTTTATTTTCAAGAAATAACATAAAATTAGTTGATAGTTTTTACTGCAGTAATCACTAACCGCATTAGATAGGAAGACTGGAGACACTTGGGTAGATAGAACATATTGACAGAGAAAATAAACTAGAGTTTGTATACATTTTTAAGTTTATTTATTTATTTTGAGAGAGAGTGCACACACAAGCTGGAGAGGGACAGAAAGAGATCATGACCTGAGCCAAGATCAGGAGTCAGAGACTTAACCGAGCCATCCAGGCGCCCCCAACAAACTGAAATTTTTAAGTTCAAATCCTTTTTTGAAAGAGATATGGTATGAATGAAGCAGTGAATGGAAGGATGGATGAATGAATAGTAGAAAATGCAGTTTAGGAGATGAGTTTTTAAAGGAAAGTAGTCATAATGTTGACAGAACATCAGCTGTATTTATTTTTGTTATAGGCCATGTATTGTTTACACTTTAATAGCTATCAGATTTAAATCTATTTTAATAGGAATACAACCTCCATATGTGTCACTTAAAGCTACTCTATGGTCTTTGATATATGACATGTTTTCACAAATCCTATGATAATGAAGCTACCGCCTAATTGAATACCACAAACAGGAAAAGGTCTATTAATTTGTTCTTTTAACACAGATTTATTGAGCATCCAACTATGATCCAAGCACAGAATTGGACTCTGGTGCTACAAAGATGAATAATACAGTCTCTGCCTTTGAAGGATTTGTGGTGGGGCAATGAGTCAACAAATGACCCTATAAAGCCCTGTGGTTAGTTCTCTAATAAAGAGAGGTATGGGAACACAGATATGGGAATGGTTTTTTCCTTCAAGACTGGGAGTGAGTATTTGGGGAAAGATGAAGACACTAGATATGGAGGGAGCCTTGAAGGATGATGAAGGCGGGCCAAAGGAAGAAAGGTGTTCTGGGTGAATGAGGAACATAAGCTGAGTCTCAGAAGCATGGTCAGAAGCATGGAAGTAGTTTAGGCCAATTAATAGATACAAGTAAGAGCAAGTTCTCAAAGCTCAGGTTGGAAAGATAGGCTAGGGCCAGTTAGCCATTGAAGGCTTACTTTGTAGTCCATTTGGAGCAACTGAAAATTTAAAAACAGAGGAATATTCTATTTTACAATGATCAGCTTGGTGGCAATATGGAGGATGGATTGGAAGACAAGAGAATGGAGGGGGCCTGCGTGGCTCAGTCGGTTAAGCATCTACCTTCGGTTCTGGTCATGATCTCGTGGCTCATGGGTTCAAGCCTCGTGTCGGGCTTTGTGCTAACAGCTCGGAGCCTGAAGCCTGCTTCAGATTCTGTGTCTCCCTCTCTCTCTGCCCCTCTCCTGCTTATGCTCTGTCTCTCTCTCTCTCTCTCTCTCTCTCTCAAAAAGAATAAATAAACATTTAAAAGAGGACAAGAGAATAGAGTCAGAGAAGCCACGTGGGAGGCTGTGGCATTAATCTGGGTGACCTGCTAAAAGGCTGGATTAGAGGTGATGGAGAAACAGAAATTAGTCAAAGGATATGTAGGAGTTAGAGACACCAGGACTTTGGATCCAGGTAGAGAAGATTCTGAAGTTTCCACCACCTAAGCTACTAGGCAGAGGGCAACACTATTGGCTAGGAAAAGAAAAAGATTAGACTGGGAGGGAGAGGTTAGATGAGTTTAGTTTTGGACATGGTTTGTTGAGGAATCTCTGAGCCATCCAATTAGAGACACCAAAGACATCTGGGGAAAAGATAATCATGGAGCTCAGGAGATGTTGGTGGCCAGGCATATAGATAATGCTGGTGGCTATTGAAGCCCAAGGCAAATTAGAAGAACTAAGGGAGGACAAGCCCATGGAAAGAAGAGAAACCAGAGGATGATAACATTGAGGAACTCCACTATTTAAGGGATGGGCTGAGATAGAGGAGCAAACGAAAGAAAGAGAGCCAATGGATTTTAGAAGATAATTAGGAAAGTCTTTTCAGTCTGGCCATGTGTAGCAACATGGATGGACCTTGAGGGTGTTATGCTGAGCGAAATAAGTCAGGCAGAGAAGAACAAATATCATATGTTTGCACGTATAGGAGGATTAGGAGGAACTTGACGGAGGAACAAGGGGGAGAAGAAGGGCGGAAATGGTGGGGGAAAGGGAGAGAGGCAAACCATGAGAGACTCTTGAATACTGACAAAAACTGAGGACTGATGGATGTTGGGGGGAGGGGGGATGGGCATGGAGGAGGACACTTGTGGGGATGAGCACTGAGTGTTATGTGGAAACTAATTTGACAATAAACTATTTGTAAAAAAAAATAATAAATAAATAAAACATTAAGTTAAAAAAAGAAAAAAACATTAAAATAAATAAAATGTAAAAAAAAAAAAAAAAAAAGGAAAGTCTTTTCAGGAAAGCCATGCTTCAAGGAGTAGAGAGTGTGGCCAAATCCTCAAAGCATTCAAGAAGGATAAGGCCTGAGAAGAGACCATTGGATTTTAAAGTCATGAAGTTATAAATGGCCTTTGCCAGAGCAGTTTCTATTACATAAGTGGTTATAAACTGCAGTGTGGCCAGTTGCAGAATGATATAGGATGTAAAGGAGAAGCCAAGAGTATAGAATATGCTTTCATGAAGTATGCGGGTAAGAAACTTAAAAGGAAAATAGGACAGTACTTAGAAGGAGAAGATGCGTTAAGAAAGAGGTTTTAAGATGGAGACGTTGAGCATGTGTGTGTGCAGAGGTCAGAAGATGTGGGTGTAAGGAAACTAGTTTGTTGGAGAGCAATCATACAAGAGACCCATGGGAAGGCCAGACACCGGAGACAAAAGTGAAGGCCAACTTTGGAACAAAGTACGGTCATCTATTTTGATGATCCAGGAAGAGACGTAAGTATATGATGCTTCAAGTAAGTTTAAAGATGTAGGGGGAAAATGGATGGAATTCAGAGCTGGCCTCAGACTTTACCAACTGTGTGTGACTTTGAACAGTTTGCTTCCTTCCCTGAGCTTGAATTTGTTTTTCTATAAAATGAGAATAGTACTCACCTCCCATGGTTACTTGGAGGAGAATACTGTGCCTGCTGCCTGCAACATAACAATCATCCAATAAATGTTAATTTATCCCCCTTTTCTTTCTTTCTGGAAATCTGATCCTGAGAAGTGTAGTTTGTCAATGTTTAAACCATTAGTAACTGGAAAATATGAATTCATTTCTCCCTGATTTGCAGAGCTGGCTGCCTAGGTATTTAATCATTCTGACTGGGCCTTATCTTAGCTAGAAATTATGATGGAGTTTAAATGGATTGTCCCTTTACCTGATGCTTTATGGTTAAAGAAATGAAGCTGAGGGGCATCTGGGTGGCTCAGTCAGTTAAGCATCTGACTCTTGATTTAGGCTCAGGTCATGATGTCACCATTGTGAGATGGAGTCCCTCATTGAGTTCTGTAGCACTGACAGTGCCTGCTTGGGATTCTCTCTCTGTCGCTCCACCACTCATGTGCACGCTCTCTCTAACTCTCTCTCTCTCCTCTCTCTCTCAAATTAAATAAATAAATATTTATAAATGGGGAAAAAAAAGAAATGAAGCTGTATGGATAACTGCTTATTTCAGTCAAGGCTCTCCTTCCCAGGGCTTTTCTGCAGCCCATCCTCTCCAGTAAAAAGGTAGATCAACAGATTCTGTCCTTTCCGAGCCCTACAAAGGTGTGTGCTCTTGGAGACTGGCTGGATATTCTTTGAGACTACATGAACATTCCACATAGTGACTAAGTTAGCTCCTTTTCATTTAACATCACAAATATATATGACTAATCCATGTTGGTAGTAAAAATGCATTCTGGAAGCACAGGGTCTAACATTTTCCAAATATATGTGGAACCCAAATATATCTTAAATTGCTAGCAGTGTTTGTGGTGTTTTTAATTTTCAGGGAGAATCATCTCCACATTTTTGACCTACTCAGTTTCAGGGGGCTTTATTTGATCTTAAAATTGGGATGAACTGTCTGATATCGATGGATGTTACTGTAACTAATTCCACATGATATTATAAGGCCAAGACTAGCTAGCCTCATTTACCCTGTGGAGGAATCTTCCAATTTTTGGAGTAAAATAGCCTCTCCTGCCACTTTCCTGAAGTTTTTTTGTGAAAAACGTTTCAAACAGATTTTTTAAGTGGTCTATTCGTCCTTCTTATGACTAGAATTTCATCTCTTTTAGTCGGATGAGGATCATATTGTGAAAATTATGACAATAATAAATCTGAATGATCTTTCAGAACGCCTTAGAGACCTGGTAAACTCTGTGCACTTTTCCTCATTTTGAGCATATTTACATGTCTTTTCAAGTGCAGAAGAGAGAGGGGCTTCGGAAACTTTGACTTGCTGCTTTTTGCAGCTGTTAGAGTGCTCACCTAAAATTTGTCAAAATTTTGGAATGTGAAGGTTTGTTTTTCTAGGACCGTTATAATGCCAATCCCGACCTTAGCCATGCCAGAAGGGAAAAGTCTTTCCAAACACTATACAGTTCATTATACCAAATATGGGACCCAGAAGTTTATTTAAGGACCTTTTGTAAGTCTACATTTCTAGGAATTTAAATGCAATAACACCTAATTTATCTAATATTATTGAAGATGTGCTCACTTATGTGAATTTTCCACATAACCAAAGCTATGACTAAATGTCAGAGAATTTGTTTAACCCACTTGCTGAAACTCTTTCATAAATGCTTTATATTTATTTCTGCTTCCCTATACCCAGTACACTGAGGATATTTCATGGTTCAGGGGCATCATCATACAGAGCTCTTATTACTTGACTAAACCGGGACCATAGACCAGTAGCAGGTCACACTCAACAGAATTAAACAAACAGACCAGAGAGCACAGAAGAGCCATGTGGTTCTTTGCTAAAGGTTGTCTTGAAAGCATGGCTTTGAGAGGGAATTATTTCTCCCCCCACACAGTGAGACCCCGTAGGGCCCTCTTTTCCCCTCTCTCTCCCTCCAAAGTCTTATCATCTTGGCTGCTATTTATCTCCTGCTCTTTTCTCTTTCTCTCTCTCTCTCCTTTCTCCCCTTTTTTCCACTCTTCCTCCATCTTGACCACAGCCTGAAGTAGCTTTATGCCTTTGAACCTTGAACATTGTGGGGGCTAAGGGCACTGAGCCCCCTGTGAAGTAAAAACTCTGCATATAACTTTTGACTTCCCCCCAAACTTAACTACTAATAGCCTACTGTTCCCAGGAAGCCTCACCCATAACATAAACAGTCGATTAACACGTAATTTGTATGTTGTATGTATTATATCCCACATTCTTACACTAAAGTACACAAGAGAAAAGAAAATGTTATTAAGAAAATCATAAGGAAGAGAAAATACTATAGTTCTATACTCTATTTGTTGAAAAAAAAATCCACATATTAGAGGATCCAGTTATTAATCTTTGTTGTTCAAGTGTCAGGTGTACTTGTTTTTAGAAGAAGTGTTCTTTCTCTTTGCTCAGCTCCACAAAGATGAGCTAGGCACCAAGTACAGATGAAGGATGGTCCTTGGCTGGGTGGAGATAGAGGGGCTGTGACTCCAGAGAATGAGGGAAAGCCAAATATGGTCTCTGTCACAATATATGGGTGTTTTATTTTTGTTCTATTGTTATTTTTAGTCTCCCTTGTCCCCAACCCTTTATACTGTAAGAGAATGCCTGTTACTGGCATGCCCTATGCTTTCCTTTTTAATAAATTTCTTCTGGGGCACATGAGTGACTCAGTCGGTTAAGCATCTGACTTCGGCTCAGGTCATGATCTCGAGCCCCACATCGAGCTTTGTGCTGACAATGTGGAATCTGCTTAGGATTCTCTTTTCCCCCCTCTCTCTGCCCCTCTCCCATTTCTTCTCTCTCTCTCTCTCTCTCAAAATAAATTTTAAAGTAAATAAATAAATATCTTCTGATTTGCAAGGACTGAGAAAATCGGCTTATCAGGTTGGTTTTTAAAAGTAAATAGTATGTAACTACAAGCATCAGCAAGCTCAAACAGTGACCTAGAGCCTTTTATTGCTCTTAGAGAATAAAGCAAAAATGCAAGGACTTCAGTGCTTCTGCTTTGTGGCAGCCATTTTGGAGATGTTTTTTCACATTAATTTTCATTGTGGAGCTATGTTCCAGAAGATGGAGTTTTCCAGAAATTATTGTAATGCTTGATAGTTTGTTTTCACTCACTAACAAGGAATTGTAAAATAATAATGATGATGATGATAATAATAATACATTTTTTAAAAAGTCATAGAGACCCTTTTTAGAAAGTGAACCAGAAAAGAAATAAACTTTTGAGCCATCCAAGTCCAGAGCCCAGAGACATGCTGGATTAGACATGTAGAGTGAGTGCTACATGTCCATCCCATCCAGTGTAGAGTGAGTGCTAGTCATCAAAGCAATCCGGGATCCTGGTGGCACACCTGGAATCCAGATGACCCAGACTTCCTAGTGGTTTGATGCTAAATTATTTCTATTGCCTGAAGTATTTTGTCAGGTAGAATTCTTTAGTTTGTATATGATTATGCAATTTTGTAATGGTAAATGGAAATAGTACCATACTTTATAGAAGTACTTTAGTTCTGCCTAGCAATGATAAAGAAAAAAAACCCTAATATCTTTTTTCCTGCAAATAATTAATGTAATGCTGCCTGTCCATGAAGTCAGTCACGTATTTATCACTTCCTAAATGTAACATTGATTTTTTTGTATCCAATTTTCTTTTTTAAGACCATAAAGACCATAAAGTTACTCTCTATAGGAGTATTATATCCTAGAACTTTACTTGCAGCTATGGTTCCCATACATTCTATTAGCTCAATCTTCCAAGATCATTTTTTATGTCTAAAGTGGAAGTAACATCGTTCCTGCTCTGGAATGTCTTGGCAGTGACACTGACTTGCATTAGGAACTTGACAAGGGCCAGGAGCATAATTTATTATAATTTTTAAACCATGAAGTAACGCATAAATGATTTTTTCATAATAGAACTATTAGCAAAGGAATTTTTGCATTTAACAGTTTCTGTCTCCAGAGTCTCTGTAACTGAATCTCTTTACCTAGAGCATAAGTGGAGTCAGAGCTAATTTTTATTCAGTGTCTGTATTGATAGTGATGGAATGCATTATGGCATTTCCCACATCCTTTTAACGTCTCAAATTATACAGCAATAGTATACGTGCTTTTATTTTAAGCAATCAACTTTAGAATCATGTTTCTTTTGAGTCCTGAAAGATTTTTATTCAGTCTTTTGTTTTTCTTTTTCCTCTTCCCTATTAATGACTGTGCTCTTGAAAGCTGATTCATGACGGCTGTTTTCTGAGCTGTCTGGGTTTACTAGCTTACAGTTTCTCAGACTGCAGCACCAACAGACTTATGATGCCACCCCTTAATGGCCCTGTGCCCCACTGCCCTGTCCCTCAGCCATCCAAGAGAGGAACCTTATGTTGGTGGAGATCATGTTCCTTTATGTTGCAAATGGTGCCTTTCAGATACACAGGAAGCATTGCCTCTGTGTGGGTCTCTGGATGTTGCCCAGATGTTTCATTGGTTACATTTGACCTTCCTGTAGGGGATAATGGTTCTCAACCTTGGCTGCACAGTCGGAGTCATCTGAAGGGCTGCATAAAACACTTATACCTGGGTCCCGCCACACAGATTCGGATGTAACGTGCCTTGGGTGTGGCCTGAACATTGGGATTTTTTTTAAAGCTTCTTGAGTGATTCCAATGTATAGTCAGGATTGAGAAGCACTTCCTAGGAGCCTCATCTGTATCCTAGAACTGATAAGGTCAAGTTTATTTGTTGCCTTTATGACCCAGTTCTTAGCTCTTTGGCTAAAAGATTCATAAACATGCAAACCGACCTCTGGACAAATCATTGATCAATAGCCAATTCTATTAAAATCCATTTTTGTGATGCCTGGCTGACCAAGTTGGTGGAGCATGTGACTCTTGATCTCAGAGTCATAGGTTTGAGTCCCATGTTAAGTGTATTACTTAAGAATAAAATCTTTTTAAAAATCCATTCTTAACACCCTATCACATTTCCCCACGTCTTTAGTATTCACTTGTATATAGATAATATCAGTAACAGCTAACACTTACGCAAAGGAGCCTCACAAAGTACCTTATGTACACTAACTCGTTTAATGCATGGGTGTGGTCCGGGTCTCCCACTGCAGCTCCAGTACTGTGTTGTCAAGTGCCTGTGGAGAATACCCACCGGAACAGCTCTTGTCGGCAGCATAATATGTATAAAGCTTCATGTGCCTGTGTCTACTAGCATTTTCCATACTGCTTTTAGCGTCAGATAGACCTGGCTCAAATCCCAAACCTACCATTCACTGGCATATGACTTCCGTTTCCTTAGTTACAAAGTGGTGATGATGATGATAATTATAATGCCTGCTTCATAAGCTTGTGTTTCCCAAAATCCTCTCTGTAAAGGGCATCGTTTCTAATGCATAGCAGGCACTTAACAAATGACAGTTACTGTTCTTGTTTAAAAACTTTACGTTACCATCAGAGCTTCCTATTTGTCTTCCGTACTTATCTGTTGGCAATCCTTATTTCACACTGCAAATGTTTCTCAGAGTCACCACACTCTCCTCAGGCCTCCATGGCTGCAGCGACTCCTAACTGGGTCCCCTCCCTTTGGATTCCTCCCTTCCTTCCTACCCTGAATCCACTTAACACACTCGGAAAACCATTGCTTAAAAAAACCCACCATGTATTGGGGCACCTGGGTGCCTTAGTCGGTTAGGCGTGCCACTCTTGATTTCGGCTCAGGTCATGATCTCACGGTTCATGAGATCGAGCCCCACATGGGGCTCTTGCCGGACAGTGCTGAGCATGATTGGGATTCTCTCCCTCTCCTTCCCTCTCTGCCCCTCCCCGACTCATTCAGAATAATAAATAAACATTTAAAAAATTTGCACCATGAGTTATGTTCCTCCCTAGCTCAGGAAACTCTAAAGTCTTCCTACTGCTCCCTGCATCCCGCCCAAACTCCTCAGCTAGGTTTTTTAAAAAAAATCCTCACATAATTTGCCTCCAACTGTCTGATTAAATGTCCCAGTGACTCCTCACACTCCCCTGTGCTCTGAGTTAGCAGGGTCTCCTTAGTGGTCTTCCAGACATGCACACAGGGCTTCTCCCAGTGATTGCTCCCCTGCCCCAGCGTACGATATGGGCTCTTCTCTGTTTACGAGGCCTGCCTCCAGTAAAGCTTCTTTCTGATGATCTTTTCCATCTTCATCTCTACTTACCCTTATTTACTATCACTTTTCTGTAACACTGATCTCAAATGAAATACAAGAGAAAATTTGTTTTGTTTTTTACTTGAAATCTCCTGATATTTAAATGTTCGTAGTTAATTTAAAATCTTTAAGAACAATTATATGCCAAGCAAAATAGCTTGTTAGAGCCAGGTACAGCCCTAAGGCTATAGTTTTGTCTCCTCTGCTTTATAGTTTGTTCACCACCTGGTTTAGGACTCAATTATTTATGTAACTGATATGTTTTATTTCTGTCTTCTTAATGAAAATATCTACTTCAGCAGCCCCACCTTTCGTGCATATGTTGCTGAACCTAACACAGTATTAGAAATGAATAATCAATAATCTTAGTTGGCTCATAAAAGAAATATTTAATGAGCTTATATGGCATGCACAAGACTTCACAATTTTTGTTTTCTGGTTCCTTTCATCGTGTTGTGAAATATTTCATGGAAATGTTCAGTGTTTTGTCATGGCTCTGCGTCTGATTCCCATATTTATCATCAATTTTGTGTCCCAGCTTCTTGGTTAGCCACTTTGTGGCACCAAGCTAGATTTTTCTATAGAAAGAGGAACAAACTATGTTGCTCTTATACTTTATTAATGAAACTTACTGCTGGATGACATATGAAAAATCTTTATTTTTTAAATGTTTGTTTATTTATTTTGAGAGAGAGAGAAACAGAGAGGGAGTCAGCGTATGTATAGGGGAGGGGCGGAGAGGCAGGGAGAGAGAAAATCCCAAGCAGGCTCTGATAGCGCAGAGCCTGACACAGGGCTCAATCTCATGAACTGTGTGAGATTATGACCTGAGCCAAAATCAAAAGTTGGGTGCTTAACCAACTGAGCCACCCAGACACACTGATGTGGATGATCACAGTGCTTGGCACATGTTAAGAGTTCAACAAATAGCATTATTATTTATTATTTGGGTTGCCAGGAAACATGGTGACTCTGCAGTTATGTTTGAATTCTGTGTTTATATCAAGATTATTCTACCCTGCAATATAACAGCATGTTAATTAGAAGTCTAAAATAATTCTTAGTTATAGTGCCTACCTAGAAGACATTTTGTACATTTTTCATAGGGCAAGTCTGGAAACTCACTGTTCTTGCTTTATATACCACATACTTTCACATTGTAACTTCCTGTGTAATTGCCATGGTATCATCTCAGCAGCAAGCAGATATTCCACCCTGAATAGTTACCATCAGACATGAGTAACTCTGTTTGACTCATATTAGCTTGGACTGAAGAGGGAAACATAGTTGACACACACATACAGACACACATTGTAACTATGCAAACAGAATTGTTATTCTCAACCAAAATGCCACTTAGAAATCTCTTAAGACTTTGGTTCAGTTCTGTGAGAGCCTCCAACTTGAAGAGGTGAAAAGTGAAACCAATAAAAGAATTGCCCCCCTTTACCTATTGACTGTGGTCTCAGCCCCCTGGCAGTGTTTTCTTCATGTTGATGTGATACATCAGGACATTGCACAAACCGGAACCCTTCTCTTTTTATGGTTTGCTCTAGGTACTCAACGTGCCAATGCCCGGGCTCCAGCCCCTTACAAGAGAGACTTTGAAGCCAAACTAAGGAACTTTTACAGGAAGTTAGAGACTAAAGGATATGGACAAGGCCCAGGAAAATTAAAGTAAGTCAAAGTGATACAAACCACAGGCTTGGGTGATGGTGAAGGGATGGGATACAGTTGGAAATGTAGGAAATGGATCGTGATTCCCGATGACCAGTCTTTGTTTTACTCAGTGTAATGATTTTGGTAATGATGTGTGAATTACAGGATCATGGAAAACAAAGTTCTGGAATTAAGCACCATTCTGCTTAAGGTTTTAAAACACACACCACGTTCCATGTAAAAATATAGGCAAAATAAAAAGTTGATTTGTTTCTCCTGCAAAGTACCTCTTTGTTTTCACTTATAGTATATTTGTTAACCATCAGGCGGTCACAGTGTCCTTCATCCCACAGGTTCCTGACCCGACCTGACTGTAGGAACACTGCTCAGCTCTGTTTTGTTCTGTGAAATAAATGTCACTTGTCCAATGAAATATGTCATGAATGTTGTTTCTGCCTTTCTTTACTCACCTTTAAATGAAGAAATTAGACATCATCATGCTGTTTGGCCTAGAATTATTTTCGTTCCCTGCTTACCCATGCTGTCTTCATCCTCACCTCCACCGCTGCCCCACGTGCCCACTGGAGATCACTATGTCACCTGAGAGAGGGCAGAGGAGAAAGTGTCTGCACTGCCACACCATGATGCTGTGTGCCTGGGAGGAGATACAGGAGCCCCCCCCCCCCCCCCGCCCCAACCAGGTCTCCAGCTCACCACCCCACAGAGAGGGCTTGCTCAAGTATATTCACAGGGCCTACTTCGCTCACCGTCAAAGCACATCAGCTTTGAGCTTCACTTTTCTCATGCTTCACCTAAGAACGGCCTGAGCTCAGGCTTCCTGGCATTCAGACTATTATCTCCCTTTCTGTGAATATCTGCGCTAACGGCAAATTGATATCTGCTTCAGGAGGACTTTTATTATCATCCTCACGAGTAGATCATCAGCCACAAGTATCATTCATTTGTATCTGTAACTTGGGCAACCTCAGATTCAATTAATTTAAGAATTAAATTAAGCATGGTTGTAAATGTGTGTTCTTTGGAGAACATGGAGAATTTTTTTTTTCCTTCTCCTGGTTCTGATAAGCTTTTCCCTGCATACTTAGGAATTGAATTCCTTGTCTAGGTACATTCACGCTTAAAACATGACCTCATAGGGCTGTCCTTTCTTTACTAAACAAAAGCTTTGGGGCTGTGTTGTTTTACAATCATCTTCCTTCTGGGGTAGGTTGATTTGACCATTCAGAAAGGACGCACAAGCTGTTCTCATGTGTTGTAGGTAGAGTGCTCCACTTAGGTAACCATTTGCTTATGTAATTTTGACTTCTACTGTTAAGAGCAAAGGCCAAATGTGTATATTTGCAGACAACAGTGTATTAAGTCACTCCAGTTTTCACCCAGTTAATTATGGCAAGTGGAAATTGAATCAAAATTGCCCAGTTCTAGGTAGATGGGGATTAGGAAATAATTTTTTTTTTTTTCAAATTGTCTCTTTCTGGACCAGGTTAATTATCAGAAGAGATCACTTACTGGAAGACGCTTTTAATCAAATTATGGGCTACTCCAGAAAAGACTTGCAGAGAAATAAGCTGTACGTCACATTTGTCGGGGAGGAAGGGTGAGTAGAACAGAGAAGTGGTGTGTGGAACACAGGCTGCGGCTGCACAGCGGACACTTCACCACATGGTGCTGTGGTTGCCTGAAACAGGAAACCCTTCTGGCAGGAAATGCCATTCTCATACATTAAACCTCTGAGCTTTTTTTTTTTTTTTTAAGGCTTCCTCTGGTTTTTAAATCATTTGACATAGAAATTCTTGGGTAAACACTAGTAACTATAGATCATTTTGGAGAGCAGAGGCTGGTTTGGTTTCTTCTCCATGCATATTTCTTTCTTAAAGAGAAAACAGGGGGCTGTGAGGGACAAAGCAGGAATTCTGACATCTGTAATTATGTCATCTGCACTGGGGTGGAAGGAGAACACACTTCACCTGTTAAATAAGCTCAGGTTCAGAATCATGAATGAGAATCCTGCTGTTCTACCAGGAAGTTTCTACAGCAGTAACTCCTGGGCCTTGGTTCTTACTTCTCTGTTGCCAGTCTTTCTCTTTTTGGGGGGACAGCAACATACCTTCCAAAATAACCACCTGCCATAAACAAATGTGTCTGGCCTGTGACTCTTCCATGAGTGTGCTCGTAGAGGTAAGGGTTAAGAAATGAAGGCATGAAGACTCCTACACACTGTTTACTGCGTCCACGTAGACATCCAGTTGTTCTATAACAATTCAGAAGGTGACAGCTCTTGTCTTGTCCAGACCCCTTCCTCCTTCCTCATTTCAGGTCTGGGTTTCCAGTCTCAGCATCGTCTGTAACCCAGCCATGACGAGAGCCGATTGAAAAAGTACCACATGATAGCCTGAACTCTGGTTGTTTTCTTGACTCTATTGATTTGGATCATTTTAAACTTACCCTTCTCAGTCCTGCCTGGGAAATAAAGTGTACTAGATTATAGACTCATAGTAGTAATATCCAACAAATCCAGCCATTCAATAGATGGTTAATTTGGAGCCTCCAAAATATTAAATAACTTGCATGTGCTAATGGAACTAGCTAACAGCAATATCAGGATTCACAACGAGGCATCAGGACTCTTGGACTGGCACTGGGATATAGGCAAAACTCCTGAACTCTGGTCTATCAGACTTTCTTCCTACCTGTGGATATTTTCACTATGCCAGCTGACTGATAAACCTCTGCTCTTGTCACATATACTGTGTATACTCTCCCAGCTGTAACTTCGTTAAAGTAAAATATTATATGGGAAAACAATACTAAGTGACAGAATTTGGGCAGAAGCTTGTCTGAGATGTGTTTTCATTGCTGAAGTGCATTAATAGACTTCTAGCTTATGTTGGCTTGAGATGCAGGTGCACAACTGAAAATGAACGCAAATGTTTTAAGCCTAATCATAGGTGTGCGTGGAATTCCAAATATTTCCTTACATAACAAGTCTCATTTGGATGAGAATACTTTTCCTCCCCCAGGAGTCCAGCTGCCTTCCTTCTTTGTTGGTCCATAGTTTGTTGAGATCTCAAGAGATGTAGGGAAGAGTCTTTGGAGGCCCTGGTACTAAAGTCTGAAAAGAGCAGATGCTTATCATGCTTGATCATCCTCAGATAGTTGTCCTATAATCTGGACTGATGACATCTGTTCCTGGGAAGAGGCCCAGGCTGAGTGTGGCTTGATACCTTTGTATCTGATTGCCACTGATGTCCTCATGTTTCCTGTTTCCATCACCTGTCTCCTTCCTCTAACTCCAGAGGGAAAACAAGAGGTGGAGCATTTTGAAGTGTGACCTCAGCCATCAGGGACAATCTTAATCAAGCCCCTCTATGTACAGCTTATTGAAGTTGGAACAATAGGGGCAGGTGGCTTCTGGTCTCATGGCTTTATTCATGTCAATATCATACATACAGGTTATTAGATATAGACTTCATTTTGCTGTTAAGGCATTGAGAATACATATGCTGTTTTGAAAGATTAAAATAGCACTCTTGCTGAAGAAAATAGGAACCTCAAAAACAACATATAATTAAGAAGTTATTTTAGGCTTTGCCACCTTGTCAAGCATATTGATTTAACTGCATTAAAATTAAAGATCGTAACATTTCTTTCTGGATTATAATAAATATCCAAAGTGAAAATCTACCTAAATTTTTCTGTTGAAGTATAAATGTAGAGGTGGAAGTCTTCCATCACTCTCCCTTCATTGATTTTAATGTTCTCAAAATGTGTCATATGTAGCCCCAGTAATAGGTATTTAAAAACATATACACCCAGTGGCTAGCTTTGGTTTCTAATATCATTCTTCAACGAAAAGGAACTAGATTCCTTATAGAAATGACTGATTCTAGGATTAGGGCAGGAAATATACAAGATGGAGCTTGAAAAGATGTGAAGAAGTGCTCAAAGCATCCACAATGGTGGGAGTATGTCAGAGGGACTCCAGAGCCAACTGAAAGATCTCCCAATGACCCAAGATGGAATAATTTGATCAACAAAATAAATAAAGTAGGATTATATTAACTCAAAGTACAAAATAAATATCTGTACTGATAGAAATACACGATTGAATAAGTAAATAAATAAATGAAGAATAGACAAATCTCCTGAGCAGAAGCTTTCCAAATAATTCAGCATCAGTTCTCACTCCTTAATTGTGGGTTGCACATAATGACTTTCTTCCAATAGTACAATATGGGAAGGGGGAAAAAGAAGTAAGTCCAGAGTGGAGAAGCCTGGCAAACACTCAGCCCGATGATCAAGGTTAAAATCAACAGTGATATATCATGTTAATAGTATATACCTTTCACATGACGTGAATGAAATGGCACTTAATCTCTACTGTCTTTGTTCCCCAAACCCATAATGTCAGTCTACTTTTGAGAAAAACCTCAGATTAATCCAAATTGAGGGAGATCCTATAAGATACCTTAACCAGTACTCCTTAAAACTGTTAAGGTCATCAGGGGCACCTGAGTGGCTCTGTCGGTTAAGCGTCCGACTTCAGCTCAGGTCATGATCTCATAGCCCGTGCGTCAGGCTCTCTGCTGACAGCTCGGAGCCCGGAACCTGCTTCACATTCTGTGTCTCCTTCTCTCTCTGTCCCTACCCTGCTAGTACTCTGTCTCTCTCTCAAAAATAAATAGACGTTTAAAAAAGTTATTTAAACTCTTAAGGTCATCAAAAACAAGGGAAGTGTGAGAAACTGGCACAGCCAAGAGAAACCTAAGGAAACATGACAATTAAGCAGTAATATGGCGTTTTGGATGAGGGCATTAGGGAAAAACTAAGGAAATCTGAATACAGTATGAATTTTAGTTAATAATAATGTCTCAGTATCTGTTAACTAATTATAACTAATGTAAGGTATTTGTAAGAGGGAAACTGGGCATACGAGAATTCTCCATATTGTCGTTGCAACTTTTCTGTAAATAAAAAACTATCCTAAGACAAAATATTTACTAAATGAAAGCATATAGTCAGTATTTGGGAGATTTAGGATATGTTTCCCTGAACACCTTTTCTTATCTCCCCATTGTCTGATGAGAGAGTGCCACCTGGATGATTTGGGTATGTGTATATTTCCTTCTGCACTTAAGGTTAGTAGAATAATATGTATATAGAAATGGTTAATTCTGTGGAAAGTCCAAATTAGTAGGGGTAGTGCTGGAGAGGGACAGAGAGAGAGAGGGAGAGAGAATCGCAAGGAGGCTCTGAGCTGTCAGTGAAAAACCAGCCTCAGGGCTCAATCTCACCAACTGTGAGATCCTGACCTGAGCCAAAATTAAGAGTCAGCCGCTTAACCAACTGAGCCACTCAGGTGCCCCAAAAGAGATTTATTTTTAAGAAAATTGCATCTGCTGGCACTCCAAAAAAAGTATGAATTAACAGATTCATGACTTCAGCTCTGCTTTAGGCTGTCTCTTTGCATAAGTCTGAAATACATATGTATTATTCTGAAATGGAGGAGCTGAATCAAGAGAAATTATGAGAAAATTTATGGTCAGAAATTTACAGGAAAACTACAAATTCCATGTGAGGCAAAATTAATCCCAGAATATTGGCGATAACCTATATTCAGTTTTAAAAATACAAAAATAGCCCTGGAGCCTATGAATGCAAGTGTAGTAGTTGACAAGTAATTATTATTTCTTGCTAAAATAATGTTATGGTTGGCTTTTTACAAAAAGTAGACAGTTTCTAAGCAAACCACTGTGATTTAATTTGGTCAGAGCTGGAGGTTTTGTTCTAGTCGTTACATTTTCCACCCAAGTTAATTTGGTTATCTGCCCTTGCAAAGTGGAGAGGGTAGGAAGTCAGCAGTGGCAGAATGGCTGGAAACTGAGTCATCTTGACAGAATGTGGTGGGAAATTGCATGCATGTGGTTGCCTCTTTCTGTCGGGCTTCTGTCGGCTGGAAAGTTGCTTCTCTGGGAAGGATGCCAGTAGAGCACTGCATATTCTCCCTCATATTATTTTTTTCTGAATTAAAAGCCCTAGCACTAAAGCGTACGTGGTGTCACAAGTTAGCTAGGCAGACTCAGGTTCTGATAAGGTGTCCTGGGCCTTTAACTTCTTAGTGCCCTGAACAGTAAGGAAATAATGGCCTGGATAGAGAAAGGATGTTTACACTGTGATTGCCTCGCCTCTTTTTTCCCTCCATGGCCAAGTCTTTAAAAGGCACCTTTCTTTAAGGAAGAATGAGTTCATTATATATAAGGTGCCATCTCTTGACATCAATCATCTGTCTTGCAAAACCACACTTGGACTAGGGAGGGGCTGTGTGCAAACAGTTTTAGTTCGGGGGGGGTTTATGAAAAGATGAGCTCCTTCTGTGCTTTTTCTCCTGAGGCAGGCAAATGAACATAACTAAGGAGGATGAGATCTGAAACACTTTTTCCTGCATCTCTGCTTATAAAATAACCAGCAGCTTTTACATATGACTGGTCTCATCCATGCTAGAAGTTGTTTGGGGCCCCAGGCTTGGCCACTTATGTTTTAGAAATCACTCTATAAAGCTGCAAGCTAAACTTTATGGTGCTGCTTGTTTTCCTCCAAAAAAAGACATTCGCAGGGTAACCCCAATACGCCAAGCCCTGCTGAAGAAGGGTGCTTCTGCATAGGCTTGGGCTTGCTATCACCAGGTAGAACTTTGTTTGTCACACTAATTGCTTGCAAAATTCTTTACTCACCGAGCAGGCCTTCTTAAGTAGCTCAAGAACTAATGCCTTGCTGCTCTAAGTATCCGAGGGTGAATCAGAAGGTGAGTAGGAAGGCCATGTGTGCCTGAACCAACTATTAAGAAAGCAAAGCTTTTCCGCCTTCCAGAAACCTTGTAGGAAACAATGGTGTGACTTCCTAGTGCCACTATCCTCCTTCATTCAGTAGCCTACTTACGTTGGAATACTTTGTTTTGAGTAATTTTTAGTTGAAAATAAAGAACAGGAGAATAAAATTATGAAATTCATTATTATAACAAGGATTGAATGCCACTGACAACTTGGGTGCTGTTGACCCAGCAACAAGATGGTGTTTAAAATGCTTTCTCAGCGCTTCACGGGCTCAAAACCACACTGCCAGCGTAAAGACATCTGTGCGTATTCCGAAATGCCCTCAGATGCAGCTGTTCAGTGGCTACACACCCGTTGTCCGGAGTTTCTGTATTTCCGTGCCAAGCCTTTAGCTGTGGAACCAACCTAACTGGCAAAACAGGAATGTAACAAATGATCATTGTGGTATTAGTCATATTAACTATTTATTTATACGAAAGAGGTGGCGAAGGCATTGCAGGGGGCACATGCACAAGGTGCCCTGCTAGGCATGTCTCAGGGACTTAGGGACACCTGTGTCATTTGTAGGCTATAGCCTGGCCTCAGATATGCATTCTAAGCTTTGGACTATAATCAAGTCAAATTCCAAAAACCATCTTGGCTTGACAGTGGCTCTATCAGTGCAGCTAGAGTTAAAAAACAAACAAACAAACAAACAAACAAAAACCCAGCAGATAAAAACCTGACCATTTAAAGAAGATCCATTTTCCTCCTAGAGGAATTATTATCAGCTTTGTTCTCTCTTGGAAGGGAGAAAAAGGAGTTTTACTTTTCACATTAACACTTCAGGGACCGCTCTCCTTATCTTTAGCCAGAAGCAGCTCTTATCGTAAACAAAGAACCCATCAGTGAGGTCCCTTCTTGTTGTTTTAACAACTTTACCATATTAGAAGACATGAGAGCTGGAGGGGGACAAGCATCAAGCTTTCTAAGTAGAACTCACCTGAGTGATTTCTGACAATGTGTGCAAATTGAGTTGTCTTTTAGGGATTGGCAGACTTCTGTTAATATCACTGAATGAATCTACCACCTGAAGGCAAACTTGTGCAAAATTATTCACTCTACTAGATTGTCAAATAACAATGTAAATTATGTTGATTTTCTTTAGAGAGCATCAGGGAACTCCACTCATGGACTCAACAATAGATACTAGTCCCCTGTGGTAAATCGCTAAAGTACTTGGAATACAAGACTGAGAAAGAGACACAGTGCCTGTTCTCTGTATGCTTACAGCCTAGGTGTGCGGACAGAGGAGGCACAGGTTATAATAAACTGGTTATTATAATACACTCTGGTAGGCATAGTATTATGGAAACACTGAGAGTTGAAGCTCAAAGGAGACCTACTCTTTCTAACTGAATGCCTCTGTTTAATTTTAAGCAGCTATAAACCTGTTTTTCTTAGACCAATTGTCTCTTTGTAAGAAAACTGTCTCATAAAACTGACTCATGTTTCAGTTGCTTGTGGCCCTTACCCATCGCGTGCCTCCGTTGTATCTGAAAGGGCCTCCAGGTCAGGGACCACTGCAGACCAGAGCTCACTCACGGTCTCACACTTCGTAGTTGTGACTGTTCTTAAGGTTCATACACCCTAGGATACTGCAGTCATTATTTCCTTGAAGGGATCTTCACTAAAGATGAAGATTTATGGTAAGCGAGGTATTTTAATAAAGAAGCATTTTCCTCCTTTCTTTCATTCTCCATTGGCAAAGCTTTTGTGAAGGGCCAGATAGTAAATGTTTTAGGCTTTGCAGGCCATACATTTCTTGTACTTAACTCAATTCTGCCACTATAGTAGGAAAGTAGTCACAGGTAACATGTCAGCAAATGTACATGGCTGTGTTCCAATAAAACTGTATTTATAAAGCTAGAGGATGGGTCAGATTTGACACTCAGGTCATAATTTGCTGACTGCTGCTTTATAAGCAATGTTTTTATTAGTCTTGATAACATTTTAAATGTACTGACTGGTAGACTGAAAGGAGTAATGAGCATTATAATGTGGGGTCAGAAAACCTGTGTCAAGACCTAGAGCCACCCCTGCAGCTTTCATTTGATCCAAGTCAGTGATTTCCTTCAGCCTCAGTCTTCTCTTCAGTAAAATGAGACGATGGACAAAATGACTTCAAAGATGCCTTTGATTGGCATTCTCTATTTCTGAAAATACGTAGGGATCTGCTGATGAAATTCACCGTCACTAGGAAATTTAAAGGGATGTTTTGCATCCACAGGGTAGACTGGACATGGACTACGCTTCGCAAAGAGAAATTTAGTAGGAAGAAGTGTAAAGTCTAGTACTTAGGTCCTAAAAAGACACAGCAATATGCCGACAGGATGGGAGAGTCTTGGGCTAAAGCAGCACAGGTGAAAGGTTTGAGCTGATGACTAGCACATATGAGTCAACAAAGTAAAGCAGCTGTCCCACAAGGAAAGGTGGCTTTAAGCTGCATTAGCAAAGAGTGTCCAGGAAGAGAGGACAAGGGCTCTTTCTAAGCTCTGTGCTGACAAGACCACACCTGAAGTATTGTTATCAGTATTAGACACCACCCCTTAGGTCAGACTTTGACACCCTGGAGAGTGTCCAGAGCAGAGGACCAGTGTGGCAAGGGAATTCCCAGTCCTTCCTTGAGAGGAGATTGAAAGACGTGGCCATGCTGAAGAGTGGTGGAGGGTGAAGAGACCAGGGATTCAAAAACTGCTAAACTTAAGAGTTTGTATAGAAAATTACTTCTTGGGGCATCTGGGTGGCTCAGTCGGTTGAGCATCCGACTTCAGCTAAGGTCATAATCTCACAGCTCCTGAGTTCGAGCTCTGCGTCAGGCTCTGTGCTGACAGCTCAGAGCCTGGAGCCTGCTTCAGATTCTGTGTCTCCCTCTCTCTCTGCTCCTCCCCTGCTTGCTCTCTCTCTCTCTCTCAAAAACAATCATTAAAAAAATTTTTAAAAGAAAATTACTTCTCAAAAAATTTATATATTTACACCTAGATTAATACTCAAAATATAATAGGCATCTAAGTATGTGAATACTCAAATAGCATCTAAGTATGTGAAAGCCTCTAAGTATGTGAAGAGCGTTCAAGTAGAAGTATTCTACTTGTTCTTGGTGGCGTCAGAGACCAAGAAGTCAGACTGAGGGAGGAAGCCACAGGCAGCTGCCGGGGCCTTAGCATGCGGAGAGGTATTCTGCGTCATTGTGCCTGGGAGGCAGCCCACATGCTGCTTTGGGAGCCCCGTGGTACTCTTACATAGTCTCACCAATGCTGGTGTTCACCTGGTAGCCACAGTTAGATTTAGCTGCCTCAAGAGCAACTCCGTCATGTCACCTTAAGACCTCTTGGGTTCTGAGAGCGTGTGCTATGTTATTAGCATTTTTCTGCACACATAGGTTTCCTGTCTACATTCATATTTCCCAAAGTGCAATGAGGACCAGAGATGTGTGAGATGATTTTAGCTTTACACAAACTGACATTTTTAAAATATTTATGTATAGTTTAATGTGTATTAGAAAAAATAAAGCTATCACATCATAATTTCATAAGTATTTTTTTTTAATGTTTTATTTATTTCTAGGAGGGAGAGAGAGAGAGACAGCGTGAGCAGGGGAGGGTCAGAGAGAGAGGGAGTCACAGACTGAAATAGGCTCCAGGCTCTGAGCTGGCAGTCAGCACAGAGCCCGACGCGGGGCTCGAACCCACGAACCGCGAGATCATGACCTAAGCGAAAGTCGGACGCTTAACCGACTAAGCCACCCAGGCGCCCCCATAATTTCATAAGTATTATGTAAGAACAGGCTACCTTAAAAAGCAAGAACATTTAAAGTTGATTTAATGAAATGTGTTAAGCACACTTAACAGTACCAATGGCAAAAGTTGAGAAAGCAGTGTGTGAATAGCTGAAGTACCTTCTAAGTAAATTCTATTAAACTTTCAACAAAGACCTATAAAAGACATTTTATTTTTCTTACAAATATCCCATCTCTTTCTTCCACCTATAGAAGTAATTTTTCTCTATCACACAGTCCCATCACTGCACAAGACTGAGATGATTTTTCTGTCTTTTTCATTTAAAAAATGCAGTAATGGCCATGGAGAAAATTTCAGAAGGGAAAAAAAATAGAGTGAACAATAGAAATCTTATAAAATCCCACACCCAGCTTCCCGTTCCCCTCCAGCACTCCCTCCTTTCTTTGTAATCATGGGTTAGATGCAGTTTATATTTTTCATTTTAAATTTAGCATATCAAATCACTCTATTACAAACTCCTCTTTGCTGCATTTTTTACTCTCAGCATTGTTGGCCACTTGTCATTCCTCAAAGCTAACACAATTGTTTCTCATACTTCACCTTCACCCTAATGTCTTTCTAAGTAAAATGGAATTTACACTGCAGTTATTTCAGGTGCTAGACTTTCAGCCTCTTCTCTGGGTTCTTTCCTTTAGGAAGCTTTAGACACCCTCATTTTACTTGTCTATAATTTTCCTTGGTGTTTTATAATTTAAAGTTTTCATTCGAACCCAGTCATTCCATTTTTTTGGCTTCTGATCTCCCTAGGGGGTCTTGTATCTGTACTCTCCTCTCACCGATTCGTGAAAGTCTCTTTCTTCTCCCATTTTAAAATGTTTCAGAAATCCATAAGGACTCCGTGTCCCATGCATGTGGGTAGCTGATACTCTCTAGTTTTGCCCAGTTTAAGTATTCCCAATGTATTCTCCCTTTCTCCATAACCCCAGACATTGAAAACATTTACCTTTTTATATGTGTGTGTATATGCAATCAAATTATTGGCGTATTGCCTATTTTCACCCATTTTCTGATGTGTACCTTTAGCCTTGGATATGCTTCATATAAATGCCCATCGTGCTGTTCTGGGTCCAGAGATGGATAAGATCAGGACTCATGATCATTCACTTTATTCTGGATAGTCCAGATATGGGGGCAATTAGACTTGTAATGACCGTCCGATAAAAAGTTGAGCTCTGTAGAAAATAAATATATAGAAAAAAATAATAACTGGTTATTCTTTCTGTGGATTTTTTTAAAGGCTGGATTACAGCGGACCTTCCAGAGAGTTCTTCTTCCTCGTATCCAGAGAACTCTTTAACCCATATTATGGCTTATTTGAATATTCAGCTAATGACACATACACAGTACAAATAAGTCCCATGTCTGCTTTTGTAGACAATCACCATGAATGGTAAGTATTTTTTCCCCAACACTTTTTTCAGTTGATTTTCTGTGATAGTAGTTTTTATAGGAATCCATATTTCTCCTACAGATATTTTCCTTGGAGAAAATCATATTTTCAGTTTCATTTGACTCTTATTTTTGTTGTCAAATTTAAATATGCAGGCAGGCTTCGAGCTAGGGATAGATTATATTCCACACTTAATCTTAGCCAAAAGACCGAGAAGAAATATATTCCAAAAGAGCAATTTTAAGTGAGCAGGGTAGAATTCAAAAGGTTTTTTTTCCCATTGAAAGAAGGTTCCAGATGATGTTAGGTTCCCAGCAAAATCCCTCGATTCCTCTCTGCACCTTTGGGCATCTCTGAGCTCTGAGATGAAGTGGGAGAAGGCCTTGACCCAGAGGTGGGGCAGCCTCTAGAGCAGCCCTTGGGAAAGTTGCCAGCACTGGGGCAGGGGCAGAGCAGCTGGGACCCTGGCTGGGGGTGATGAGGGCATTCTAGTAGGAGGGAGGGAGGGCGCGGTGCCCTGGAGGAGCCGATGGCGGAAGAGAACCTGGCAAAAGGACACGGACTCAGGGTCACAGCAGTGACCCTTACCCTAGTAGCTATTGAAATTTGTAGCCACGGACTGCTCCTTTCCTACATTTTCCACACAAAATCATCAAGGAAGACTGGTGTAGGAGTCCCCTCTGGGGATTATTTATTCTGAAAATCCTAAATTGCACTCTTTCCAAACATCCTTACATATTTTTTTAATCCGTGCATTTATACACTTTAAATATCTCCATAACCCCTCTTGGCTTGTTCCTGTTTATTTAAAGTAATATCAACAAAAAAGAACATAAGTAGGACTCATGGAAAAATTCTTCTTCAAGTCCTGAAGGTTGATACTGGTGGGTGGAGGGCATTAACTTTTAGGACTTATTCTTCAAATTAACTCCGTTGAGCTACAATTTGGAGTCCTCTGAACCTTAGCTATTACAGTTATGCTAACTTAGGTGGAAATAAAGAAAAACAAAGCTGCTGACATTCACTTTAAAATGGCTATCTAATACTAAAATTACAGATGAACTATATGCACCTCAGTGTGGATTTACACTTTTGGAAGGCCTCAGACTTTCAAAGACGTAGAAACTTGAATACTTTTGAAAGAGAAAATAAGTGTACAGCCCAGCAAATCCAATCATGACTGATATTTAGTAAAGTTTCCAAAGTGATTCAGAATAGTATTGAGCCTTGAAATTTTAGAGAACAGAATGTCCCTTGAGGAAACTCCCCCAAATGTCCACATACATAATTCTTGGATGGTGACACTTACCATCTGGAGTGGAATTTGTAAAGGACCAGGAATAGGAACTTTCTCACTCTGAGATTGGGCTTTTCCTCAAGAGGGGATTGCTAGTGGGTTTGTATGAGAGAAATTCTGCTAATATTCTTGTGAGCAAACTAGAAGGGGACAACATTTTCCCCACCACTGCCAGTCTCATTCTGTCATCTCTGAGAAGTGGCTTGGGGAAATTTCACTGACATGCTCTCGGGGAATTCATGTTGACCATGTGGGGTGCTACATGGTGGACATTATTAACATGAGGTAAAGGAATTATTAACAGAGTGAAGCAGATTTTTTCAAGTAAATGTGAATATTGGCCTAATAAAGACACAGGCTCCACTGCACACTGGACTCATGGACCCAGTAAGCAATCAGTCCTGGGCAAACTTAGATGATTAGAGCTGGAAGGCATTCTAGAAAGCAGATAGAACCATTTAGAAACTGGTCCACGACGTGTAAGCTGTCTTGTGCTTTTTCTTCACAGGTTCCGATTCAGTGGTAGAATTCTTGGTCTTGCACTAATACACCAGTATTTGTTGGATGCCTTCTTCACACGGCCCTTTTATAAAGCTCTTCTCAGAATGTAAGAGTATTTTTATTGCTTGTGTAATTAATATGTAAGAATGTAGTATTTCTTTTATTAAAAAAGGGCCTTTTGTCAGTGTCATTTATCTACTTAGATGTCTGAAACTAACACAGTTTCAAATACGGTCACTGTGTTTTTCCCAACCCTTTATTTCTGTCTTGCCCCTAAAGTCTTAGTTTTGCTTTATTCCAGAAAATTTATTCTCATTTGTTGCAACACATGTTTCTTCAAAACAATTGTACTTCAAATACAGCACTGGAATTCCTGTGGTATTAATGCCGATTATTAATAGAATAGTTGTGGGTTAGTCTTGGTGACTCATAGCCCCCTATCCTTTATGAGAAGCATTTTATATATTGCTTTATGCAGACTTCAAGTGCTTACTCTTGGTTCAAGTTTTCATTCTCCTTTGTTTTGTTTTTGTCTTATTTTTTGTTTGTTTGTGTGCTAGAGGTGGGCAGGCTCTCATTTTTCTTGAGACCTCCCTGTATGCAAGATAGTAATTTATTATGGAAGATGAGAATTTAGCATTCACAGAACTTTTTCTTCACGGTTACCACAATGAAAGATTGCAATTATTGTAAAATGTAGAGCAAACAGTTTCTGTCCTATAATCAGTAGTCGTTTACAAGGCTAAACAGGGGAAGGCATCTGTCTGGTAGGGGGTAGTAGCTCAAACTTGCAATGAGGAAGCACAGAATGATTTCTGGGTTCTGTCCAGCTCATTCCCTGACAGAGGTCATGTGCTTGCTTTCTGTAAAATGGAAGCCTAGACTACAAATGAAAAGAAACTGTTTCTAATGGGCTCATAAGAGGGTAGGTAGGAAGACTTTTTGCTCTCCTCCCTTTTGGCATCTGGGCAGAGGGAACCCTGGGCAAGTGGGCACTGTCCATTTCCCTCTCTGTTTCCCCTTGTCCAATTTGCACCTTCCCATTTCACTGTCTTCTCTCATCTTCTCTTATGAGCTTCCTGAAAGAGTAGTCTGTGCGGATGTGCCCTCGACACATTGTAGCCTGGCTTCCTTCCCACCAGTAACCCTTAAAAGCTTTTAAAGAATATCTTTTGGTCCTCATCCTACTGCTTTTGATACTGTTGACCACTCCAACCCCCAACCCTACCCATTTACTTTGAGTCTTTCCTCCACTGGGGTCCCTGACACCATTCTCTCCCAGTTCTCCTTTTATTTTTATGTCTCCTTCGTGGGCTTCTCTTTTGACTTCCCCTTAAATCTCGGTGTTCCTGGAGGTTTCTATTCTCGGCCCTCCCACCCCCACTTTTCTCTTTTTATGTGCTGTCAGAGGAAAAATCTCTACACCTGTCTCTTCTCCTACTGGCTCAAATCTGCACCCTTAGTCTTAATCTTCTTTGAGTTATAGGTTCATGTGGCCAACATTCCATTGAATGTCTCCATGTGCATGTGCATGTCTCATAGGCATCTCAAAATCAGCATGGTGAAACACTCAACTCCTCAGTTTCCTCAGCCTAAAAATGTACCTTCTCCCATGTGCCTAGTCATAGTTCATGGTGCCAGTATTCTCAGGTCACCAGTCAGAAACTGAGAGTCACCCTCGCACAACGATGGCAGATACACAGCACAGATTCTACTTTTCCCTACTGCTCCCTCCACAGCCATGCTGTAGTTTACAAATTGTTTATCATACTTTTCCCCACTGAATTCGTTTTGGCCTCAGGAATTTTTCCAACTTATAGTCCTCCAGACTGGTAGTTATTCAGAGCCGGCTTGCAACATGAGTTCATTCGCCACCCTTATTTTGATATCCGTCTTTATACCCCAGTGAAACCATTTACTAATGCCCATGTTTACCTCCTAAATGCTTCTTAAATTCATCTTCTTCTGTCCACCCTTAATAGCTATACTCTTAAAATAAAACTCTTAACTTATTTTGGCCAGATTACTGTAGTGGTCTACTGATTGTCTCCACCATCTAATGAGAACCGCCCCTCTCCCCACCCCCATTTTAAGGAATCCTCTATACTGCGATCTCCAGAGAATAATTTAAAATCATATCTCACATATGATCATATCATTTCCTGTCCTAAAAATCTCTCAGCAGTTCTGAAGTACCACAGTCCTTAGAATGATATTCAAAGCCTGGTCCCAGCTACCTTCCTAGCTTTCTCTAGACACATCTTGTGATTAACTCTCTGATGCCACCAGTATGCTTGAGTATTCTGCATGTTCCATGCCCTTGTGCTTTGCTAATGTTGTCCTTTCCTCCCTTTCTTTTTCCTGTCTCCCCTTTACCTCTCTAGCTTTTAAACAGCCTACAAATCTTGATATAGGTATTACCTACTCCAACAAGATTTTCCTGAATCTCCAGGTTGAAGTCTTGCTTTCTTGCTGTGAGAGCTCCATTTATCTACCTTGTCTGTTGTTCTTAATTGGAGTGTAACATACATACAAGAAATACACAAATTATGTGTTACCCACCCTAGGCTATCATCATCCCCTTATATTAATTGACCTATTTGTGTGCCTGTCTCCCCAACTAGACCTTTAGCCCCTTGAGAGCAGTAACTGTTTATCAAGTAGCTGTTAAGATGTCTGGCACATCCTTGATGCCTAATGTTTATACTGAACCAAACAAAATGACCTTTGAAATGGGCTGATGGGAGGAAAATTCAAAACAACAAAAGCAAATTAGTTGTTACCAGCTTAAAACAGGGCTATATAATCATAACTCCATCATATGCAGATCCTCTCTCCACAATGAAGGAAAGAAGTATGGAAAACTATTATAATTGTAGAGAGATTCTGTGGCTTGCTGTTTTCAGAAACATGGAAAGAATAGCAAACCATGAAGAAAAAGGAGACATATGTGAATATGGATCACACAATACAGTCTTTGAAAAAAGTAACAAAGTTAAAGTATAGTATAGAAACATACCAAAAATATCTAACTAGGAGAACAATGTTGGAAGGTAGTATAACATGGCCAAAAGAATATGGGACTCAAGTTGTCAACACCCGAGGTCCAGTGCCTGCTCTGGCATTAGTCGTGGATGACTAAGTAAATGGCAGCCACTCTTTGTACCCCAGTTCTGTGTCTGGAGAAGAAAGGACAAGCTGGTTGATTTAAGACATTTTATATATCCAGAATTTTTAAATCTTATATAGCAGATTTTTATTATTATTATTTAGCTACTTTGGTTACTGAATTTGACTGAGAACATCCCAGAAATCACTGCCTATTTTGTTGACCTTGTTCTTGTCTTCAATTCTTAGTTTCTTTCCTTGTGTCTTTGGGGTTTTCCTAACAGTCATCCCTACATATATGCTTCTATCTGTTTGTCATCTTAGTCTGTGTGACCTGAGTGATCTAGAATACCTTGATGAAGAGTTCCATCAGAGCCTGCAGTGGATGAAAGACAATGATATTCATGACATCCTGGACCTGACATTCACTGTGAATGAAGAAGTTTTTGGGCAGGTCTGTGTATGTGAATCCCTGGTGACTAAGTGTGGTAATTAAAGGCTGTTGGTTGAAGAAGAATTAATTCAGGAGCTAAGATCATCTGCTTACTTATTTGTGGCTTGTTAGATGGTTTCAACCCCCATTTAAGTACAGTTATAATAATTTTGGTTACAAAGATTATTTTAATGCCAACTGTAGAGTAAGATGGTCTAATTTACAGATTGTGGTAACTATTTGTATGTTATAAGCAATCTTTTAATTTCCAACTGAAATATCCACATAAGATTTTAGAATTGCCTTGTATAAAATATAGCTTTTAAAAGTCCATGCTACCCCAGAGTTGAATATTACAGTATTTAATTGGCATTTGTACTTAACTCTCATTCGTGTTTAAGAACAGAAATTGTTTTATTTTTTAAATTTTTTTAATGTTTTATTTATTTCTAAGAGAGAGAGACAGCATGAGCAGGGGAGGGTCAGAGAGAGAGACACACACACAGAATCCAAAGCAGGCTCCAGGCTCTGCGCTAGCTGCCAGCACAGAGCCTGACGCGGGGCTTGAACTCACAAACCATGAGATCATCCCTGAGCCGAAGTCAGACACTTAACCAACTGAGCCACCCAGGCGCCCCTAACGGAAATTGTTTTAAACCTGAGGGATGAAATGATGTTTTGGTGAAGGTTTGAAAAATGGTTTTGTTTCCAAAGCTGGTAGAAAGGTTGGTTAAAATATTTCATTCCAAAATTATATACTGGTTCATAAGGAGTATTCTTATTTACACATTAATATTTGGCTGGTCTTCTGAATTTTGTGTTTTGGAAAAGTTCTCAACTTAACATTCACTTAAATGTAATTCTGCTTCCTTAAGGCAAATCTCTACTTAAATATTGGCTTTTGATATGTAGTTGATTTTGAACCCTAATGGAATTTGTGAAAATATGTTTTTGCCAAACATTCCAGTAGCACTGGAGCAGAACCTGGAGCTAATTTATTTTCATTTAAAAGACTTAGGATTTAAAGCTTAACCTTCAGTGCTCCCAGTATATAGATTTTTAACTACTCAGGCTTTCAGATGTCAGCTCAGTGCCTAGTTTTTACTGAGCATCGGTGTGTGGGTGGGCTTCGTGTTGTGCCCCCACCTCCACTGCTTGTGGGAACCTGCCTCCAGCCCTGGTCAGGGCAAGGGCAAATCGCTGGATGATTTAGGCTCACTGGTAGCAGTTTTCTCACAATATCAAGAGTATTGCTTTATGTTCAGTGTCTTGTTTTGATTTTTAATCTCAGATTACCGAACGAGAATTAAAACCAGGGGGTGCCAATATCCCGGTCACAGAGAAGAATAAGAAGGAGTACATCGAGAGGATGGTGAAATGGAGGATTGAGAGGGGTGTTGTTCAGCAAACGGAGAGCTTAGTGCGTGGCTTCTACGAGGTAAAGACAGTCAGTGGGAGTGGGGATTTGCAGGCTGATATCTGTGAATCTATAGTCTGTCTTCTGGTGCTTTATTTGTGTGAGATAGTTCCCTTTATCTTTTGTTGTATGTACTATTGCACTCTCAATTTAAAAACTCCAATATATTTTTTCTATGTTTCAAGAACACAAAAAAGTTCCATGCCTCCTTACAAGAGATCTTTGAAATAAAATGATGAATTTGAGTAGCATTTCATGACTTAATGACCACTAATAACGTTGAAGTCATCCATCTTACTCATGCTTCGATATGGGTAATCACATCTCATGCTTGATATGGGAAGTGATTGTATCTGAGTGTTCGAATGAGTTATTACAATTCCTCCATGTGATTTCCTCTGGAGGAGCACTAGATCTTTTTAAAAGAGAAAAACAAACTGGATTAAACAGGGGTCAGTTTTAAAATGAAAATTCCAGGGGCTCCTGGGTGGCTCAGTCGGTTAAGCGTCCAACTTCGGCTCAGGTCATGATCTCACGGTTCATGTGTTCAAGCCCTGCTTTGGACTCTTAGCTGGCATCTAGCTCAGAGCCTGGTGCCTGCTTTGGATTCTGTGTCTCCCTCTCTCTCTGACCCTCCCTTGCTCTCTCTCTCTCTCTCTCTCAAAAATAAATAAAACATTAATTTAAAGATAAAATAAAATAAAATGAAAATTGCATTGAGGAGAATCTCATCTATCTTGTACTAAAAATATTTTCTATTTGTCGAGAGCTTTGCAATCTTCAAAGTGCCTACATAGAGCACTTCCATATAGTATTCCTAAAATTCCTTGTGCCCTCCTTTTCTGATGAGGCTTAATTATAGCCGAGATTTCTCCTGACTCGTAAGCCATGCCCTGCATTCTTTTTACTCCACAGGTGGTGGATGCCAGGCTGGTGTCTGTTTTTGATGCAAGAGAACTGGAACTCGTCATTGCAGGCACAGCTGAAATCGACCTGAGCGACTGGAGAAACAACACAGAATATAGAGGAGGTGAAATGTGATTTAGAGATGGCTGGATTTTTAAGTTTTTCGTATTAAGGGGAAGCAAATGGTTAGCACGTGAGTCTGAATCCAGGACAGGCAAGGCACTCTGTATTATAATCATAGGTTTGCCGCAGTCTTCTCCGAGACCTTGGGCAAGGTACATTCCCTTCTCTTCCTAGTTACCTCATCCATCAAGTGGAGGAAGGACTGTTTACACACCATCTGAGAATGTCATAACTGTTAATTGTTAGTGAAGAAATGGGATCATAAGAACACTAATTAATTGTTTTATGGTGTTGTTAGTGAAGCACCAGGGAGCTTACATCCAGCTGGTCAAACTCCACCTCTTCTCCCTTCATTCTCAAACTTGAAGCGACACACCCTCTAAGCTTCCCAAAGGCAGTGTTAAGCATTTCACTGAACTACTTATCAGTCGTAATTCACAGTTGAAACAAATAAATGGAATAAGACGTGGTTCTCAGAATACAAGAAGCTTATTGAACAGGCCCTTCTAAATTCAAGCATGAAGTTCAACTGAAAAGGAAACTACCATCAGAATCATTAAAACCTGCATTGTATGACAGTTCACCGCCTGGGAAGCTTTAGATGTGGCATTTCAGTAGATCACTATAAATTGTCAATTAGCACTTGAGACTGAAGCCATTGAAATCTCATTGCTAAGTCAGTATGCTTAGAAACAGACCTGAGGGTGATCCAGAGTTAAAGTTTTATCCCATAATTTTAAGCAAAGAAAGAATACATTTTCTGAAATTTATTGCAGTGTGATAGTCTTCAGAAAGTCGTGACAAATAACAGTTGTTTTTTGTTTTGATTTTGGTTTGTGTTTTTTTAACTCAGAATGTAAGGTTAGCAGTATTTCTGAACTTGGAGAGTAAAAACCACAAACTTTAAGCACTGAACTAATCACTTAGCAGAATAAACTGAGAGCTGAACATCTATATCTCCAGTTACCTGTAAATTGAAACGATTAAATTTTTTTTAAGTTTGGAGAAAAATAAAACCTTAACATTTGCTAAATTCCTTTTGTTCTTGCCTGTTCGTGGCTCTTCCAGCTCATCACTGTTGCCATGGGCTGGCCCTGCACGCCCATTTTCTCTGAAAGGCAGTATTAAATTGCAGTCTCTCTTGCTGCTATTTCTGAAACCCAATTGCTACGATGCATCTTTTCCAACTGGCCCCATGTGTAACCCATATGCAGCATTGGTTATTGTAACTTGGTTATTTTAACTGTATTGACCAAATTCTTTTTACTAACTAGAACACAATTTCTCCAGCATACTACATAACTTATAAACCTTACTATCAAAACCATTAGCTCTTCCTCCCACCCAGGGAGATTCTAATAGCAACACTGTTAATCAAATCAGCCATATTCATAATTATGTATTGTAAACTTTATTCACTGTATATGTCTAATCAAGTCCCTATTCCTTGGTTATTGTAAATATTACCAAATGAATTGCTTGGGAAGAGAGTGCTCTGGGTGGGGAGGCAGGGAAATGGATGAGATACCCAGCTGTTTGCTGACCCAACTAGCTGGCATTGAATGAAGAGGCAGCTCTGCCACCTGCCATATGGTCGTTAGGCAGCTGTTTATACAGAATATGAAGAGACACTTGCTGTCTTCCTCCAGAAGGTTTGGCACAAAGAGCAAAGGAAAAGCAGAAAGGGGCCAATTCATAAGATCAGAAGAGCTAGAAAGAGCCAATGTACTTATTTTATAGATGAGAAGACTATTTGCTCAGCACCAAATAACAACTCTCTGCCAAATGACATGGAGCCTATACATCACCATGTCCAGTCTAAGTATATTTATCTTTCAGTTGGATCCCTTTCTTGTCCAAAGGGCACTTAGCATCATTGATCAAATGCTAAACAGTAAGGCAACATTTTTTCCCAAATTCTACAACCACTGTAACATGTGAGCAAAAATTCAAATTAAAATAGTTTTTACCCACCTTCTATGTTGGACTTGTGCTGACTCAGAACGAGAGTAGCTTTATGCACCTTGAGCATGTCAGTTAATTGGTTTGAATCACCAGTTGTACTTTCATCTTCTCTCAACTTAGTTTTCTTCAATGAAGGATTTTGGAATCCACATTTACTGCCTTAATCTACCCAGGCATGATACTTTTGACATTTTATTAAATTCTACTAAACTATGGAATAAAAGTAACATTTAGGTTAATGATTATTTAGGATTTATTAGTTGAAGGAATTAAAGTAACAAAATTACTATTTCCTTTTTATTAATAAAAAATAAGCTGATTTAAAAATATGAACATTATATGTAGTTTTAAAATAGTTTGCAATTAAATATTTACTTGTATACTTATTTGATTAACAACTTAACGTTGTCTCTCCTTTACCAGAAACCCTGTATGGTTCTATTTTCTTTGCCACTGTTACTCCCAAGCTTAGTACAGTGCTTGGCATAGTGATACTTGAAAATTATTTCTTAAATGAATGACCAAAAGAGTAGGCACTTCCAGTAACAGCAACTATATTTTTCAGAAATGAAAATGGTTAAAATGGCAACTCTGTTGTTCTTCTCTCCACCAGTTTTGTTTACTGACCATTAAATGGAAACAGAGACCTCCTAGTTTCATTGAGAATTGTTTTGTTTGACTTCTGACACTCATGTGATTATATTTACAGTGTTATTCCCAGTCTTAAATTATAAACACCCTTTAAAGAATCCAAGATGATGATTTATATCTGGGATCTTTTGTCGACACATCATGGTGTCATGTCATGTTAACATAGAAGAGTCAAAGTAATGTGGCCTTTCCTGATTGGTTTAATAGGATATCATGACAATCATATTGTAATTCGGTGGTTCTGGGCTGCAGTGGAAAGATTCAACAATGAACAGCGACTCAGGTTGTTACAGGTAAGATGCCATTAGTTAATGTTTTAATGCATTAATATTATTATTGTTGTAATTGCTATTTTTAATAATTGCCAAGTACTCAGTACACACACCCCATATTTGTCTGCAAATGTGGGATACCTTGTTTCAGACCCTTCTGATTGTGTGGTTCTGTGGCTCCATCGCTATGCAGAACATCCCCAACCACATGCAAGCATTTCATTAGAATTTTGAGGAAATACCAACTCCAGTCCAAGAATCCCAGGAAAAACACCTGCCTTCGGGTCAGCTTGGTCCCTTCAATACAAGATCCCAGGGCACTGTGCAGGGCAGCACATCTAGCAATAGAAAATGACCTTCAGTCCCTTAGGAAGTGACCAGGTCTTTGAAAAAGAATCTTTTCTTCCATGTAACTTTCCACAAAGTTGAGATAACAGTGAAGTTCAAAGACACTGGGGAAACTAACTCATTATTTTCCTGTGGTGTTTATAGTTACGCAGGCATTTGCTGGTTGATTGCAGCCAAAGAAATATCAAACATGAGCAAGCCTTCTAGATGCTTAGGCAGAGCCTTACAAGTAGATTGGGTCTTAGCTCCTTTGGATCAAGGATCTGGTCCTCAAATTTATTCACCTCAAGTTGATCGGGGACTGATGCTAAGCAGACTTAGGTTAATTAATAACCCACTTTATTAATCTATAATGGGAAATAAACCCAGTTTAGTCTCCTGAGCTGGTTAGCTGCACAGCCGGTTTTATCCACTAAGACCCTCTGCATCTCCTTATCCTTTATAATGTACTGTCTTCCCTTAGTGCTCCCCAGATCTTTGTCAGAATTCTTGTGTTAGGTTATCCCACACCCATGGAGTTTCATGTTCAGGCTTTCCCACCAGCGAGCTGCTCTCCCCTAAGAGCCCTGCACATGAATGATGCCATGTGTTTCTCAGCAGCTAGTCTCTTGGTTTCATTTTATCCTTCTGTTTTCTTGGATCGATAGTTTGTCACGGGCACATCCAGCATTCCCTATGAAGGATTTGCTTCTCTCCGAGGAAGTAATGGCCCAAGAAGATTCTGTGTGGAGAAATGGGGGAAAATCACTGCTCTTCCCAGGTAAAAGAAAACAGCATTTCTGTACTGTCACCACAAGTGTTCCAGGAGAGACCTTTAACTTATGCGTGTATTGATTAATTACTGTTTTTATATTAAAAGTTTGGGAGAGCAGAAAAAAAACCTTTTAAAATGAATTTATCTTTAATTACCTTTCAAAATGGAGGAGTAAAAGATCTTCCTGGTGCTACTTAAAATGCAGACATACATATCTTTTTCTCTTTTTATTATTGAAGTATAATTTATACATGATGTTACATTAGTTTCAGGTGTACAAAATAGTGATTCGACAAGTCTATACATTATGCTGTGCTCCCCACAAGTGTAGCTACCATCTGCCCCAATATGTTGCTATTATAATATCATTGACTGTATTCCCTATGCTCTGCCTTCGATTCCCATGACTTATTCATTCCATAACCGGAAGCCTGGATCTCCCTCTCCCCTTCACCCATTTTCACTATCCCCTATTCCCCGTTCCCTCTGGAACTAGAAGTTTGTTCTCTGTATTTATAAGTCTATTTCTGCTTTTTGTTTGTTTATTCATTAGTTGTGTTTTTTAGATTCCACATGTAAGTGAAATCATTTGTCTTTGACTTATTTCACTTTACAGAATATACTCTAGGTTCATCTGTGTTGTTACAAATGATAAGATCTCATCTTTTTTTATGACTGAGCAACATTCCTGTGTGCATGTATGTATGTGTGTGTGTGTGTGTGTGTGCATGCGCATGTCACAGGCACACGCACCACATCTTCTTTATCCATTCATCAGTCAATATGGGTTGCCTCCATATCTTGGCTATTATAAAGAATGCTTCAGTATCTTTTTGAATTAGTGTTTTCATTTTCTTTGGGTAAATATCCAGTAGTAGAATTACTGAATCATATGGTGTTTCTATTTTTAATTCTTTGAGGACCCTCCATACTATTTTCCATAGTGGCTGCACCAAGTTACATTTCCTCCAATAGTGCATGAGGCCCCATTCCTTTTTCTCCACATCCTTGTCAGCACTTAACTATTTCTCGTCTTTTTTATTTTAGCCATCCTGACAAGTGTAAGGGGATATTGCTTTGTGGTTTTGATTTGCATTTCCTTGATGATTAGTGATGGAGAGCATCTTCTCATGTGTCTGTTGGCTCTCTGTATGTCTTCTTTGGAAATATATCTATTCACATCCTTAGCCCATTTTTAATCGGATTGCTTATGGGATTTAGGTGTTGAGTTGTATAATTTTCTATGCATTTTGGATATTAACCCCTTATGGGATATATCATTGGTAAATATCTCCTATTCAAAATACAAAATGCTATAATAACCAAAGCATTTGTTAGCTTTAGTAAAACAATGTTGGCCATCACACTGTGCTTCTTATGATTGTGGCTCTAATTTAGATGTTCCCAGAAGCTCTCATTTTAAGTTTATAAGAATAACTGTTTAGAATCCCTTCACTAAAAATTGGCATTATGGTTTCTAAAGAATATTAAATCATGTTAGCGTACTCTGTACCTCCTTAGAGTATATCATACGTGCCTTAGTTCCATGTGAATGCTCTCTGCACTGCATTCTCATTCATAATAAGATAATGCACTTCCTTGGAGTGAAAAAAAAAATTGCTTTGCTGCTGCGAATAAATGTAAGCGCTTGTAAGGTAGTAGCTACGAATCTAAGTGTTTGGGGTTGAATGGAGAACTGGAACTGAAACGAAAGAAAAGGCAGAAACAAATGAATAAAAGCGGAATGGAACGAGAGTTGGTTTTAGAACTCCTGTATGTAATCAGCAGTAACAATACAGTATTTTTGAGGTAAAACGACTTCAGATTGCCTCTCATTTTACTACTAATAAAACTGCGGGGCACCTGGGCGGCTCAGTCAGTTGAGCCTCTGAGGCTTGACTTAGGCTTAGATCACAATCTCACTGTGAGTTGGAGCCCGCATAGGACTCTGTGCTGACCCTGCAGAGCCTGCTTGGGATTCTCTCTCATTCTCCCTCTCTACCCCTCCCCCACTCATCCGTGCTATCTCTCAAAATAAATAAATAAACATATAAAAAAAAACAAACCCGCGATCTGGGGAGGTTAAATGATCTTCCCCAATGGTAGTATGTACCCCAGGACATCATCCTGAGTTTTACTTAACTACAAGCGACTTTGAGAAACCTGTTAACAAGACTTTCTCCCTAGCGATTGCAAGACACTATTTCTTAAGAATTATTTTCTAAGCATCAACACGTGAAAAGAGGGGCACTGAAAATACAGAGATAGATGGCATTGAGCAGTGCAAGCTCAGAGATGGCCTGAGCCTCCTTTCAATCTGTGAACACAGGCACCATATCCAAACCCCTCAGTATTACCCAGCATACCTGATGTTCCATGTTTGGGAGACTGTAACTTCATCATTTAAATAAATGTTTTCTTTATACCTAAATCATCCCTCCTCCCCCCCACTTTAAACACATATTTGTATCTCAAAAGCAGATTCACACTGTCTGACTAAAGCTTTGCACCGTTCTGGAAAACTCAAGGGTTAGCAGTAAGGAGGCAGGAATAGCAGATTAATTGTGCCACGTTTCTCTTGAAATCTACTTTTATAAAGGTTTACTTTTGTAAAGTAGATGGAATAAACTGTAACAATAAGCAGATATATCAGTTGTTCACATTTAATCGCTTCAATTTTCACCAAACGTGGTGAGCAGAGAAAAGTAATTTGATGTAGACAAGAGACCTAGCTTCAGAGAGACTGGGCTTCATTCCAGCTGTGCTGCTTAACCTGCAGTAGCGTCTTGGAGAAGTTGCTTAATCTTTCTGAGCCTCTGTTTCCTTATTTGCTTTGTAGGTCAGCAATTCTTAGGATTAAATGAAATCATTCATGTAAAACATTTACTGCTGACCCTGGCCCTGAGTACGCATCTAGTTCGTAGTGGCCGCCATTATTATTTAGGTCGCCATCTTCTGTAAAATATATCAGGCAGTAGCGTATTGGAAAGACCACCAGGTCAGGAGTTGGAAGATCTGGGTTCTAGTCCTGCCTCTGCCACCAGCCTACTCTGGGACCTGGCAGATCACTTGATGTGCAAAAGGCCAGCAAGAGGATGGTGTATTAGGTTTGGTTGAATAAGTAGTTACACTGAGAGGTTGTTGAAAATCTTGGATGTCAGGCTGGGTTCACTTTCTACTTCCCCCTGAAAGCTCCAGGAAGTTTGTGTGCTGACTCATTATAAGTGATGTTGTTCTCCGTTATCATTGCATACACACAGTTGGGCAACAGACATCGTTTCTTCCTTTCTTTACTATGACCTAAGGCTAGTTCTAGATTCCTGGTTTTACCCAGATTATAAAAATGCATAAATAAAGATGATATATGAAGCACATCAGGCAAGCAGACTATTTTCATACCTTGTCTATAACAAGCCCTGACTTTTTAGATCTGATAGGGAGAAATAGCTGTTTGGCCATTCTGCTTCACAGGTAGTGAGCTCATCTAGTGGGGAGGTATGGGTGCAGATTGAAGAGCTAGGATGCACTAGCTTTCTGCTCCTAAGCAAGAGGCCAGACCCATCTCTGCAGAGTAGGCACAACAATGCCATCCTCAAAGAGTGTGTGACAAGGGAGTAAGAGAATGCATGTGAAAGCTAGGGAGAGTAGCTTTCCTTTGTTCTTTTAAACCTTTGATCCTGACTCTTCTGTAAGCCCACCATACTGCTGTAACTATGAAGATGTGCTCCACAGAGAAAGTACACTTGGAGGAAAAATGTAAAAAGAAGAACTTAAATGCATGACCATATGTTTTATCAGAAGTGATGTTTTCACTGATAACATTGTCATCATCCTTTATGAAATGTGGGGTGTTGCTTAAGAGTTAAAAAGATCTGTAAGATTGGCTGTAGTCTGAAGAGATTGTTTTATATGACTGAGACCATTTCTCCTATCATTGAAATGGATACACTGAAGCCATTTCTTGTGCTATTTCCTAATAGGTTTAAGTCGCAGAGCTGAAGATCTGGTCTGTCTCATGCGGGTCAACCCCAATGGATTTCTTTTTCCTATTAGTGAGACAATGTTTAACATGTAAAGTAGGGCCTTGTACAGAGTGGAGACAAAATGGATGGGTATCCTTCTTACGTACAAAATGTATTCTATAAGAAGTCTGTCATCATCTCATTCAGGCCTGAGAGGCTGTACCCTGGGGAACTGGAAGTGGCTCTACAGAATGAGGGTGGGCAGTTCTGGCAAATGGGAGGGCATCTTAGCCTTTCTAGACATGGACGATTGAGGGCTTTTCAACTTTTCAAGCAAGCAAATGTGAGTCTTATTTTCTCAGATTTCCCAGTCTCACTTTGTGGTAGCACTACTCACATGGTGAGCCAAAAAGTGTATTAAAGTATAGAAGGTTGTCTCTGAAGCCAGTACAAGTTGAATCCATGGCTCTTTTTTCTCTGTCTTGTGGTAATGAAGTAACTAGAGACCCAGATGATAAATAATGATGGAGGCAGACGGGTGTCTCCGCAAAGGCTTATAGGCTGAGCACATTACTGCACTTCCTCTGCTCTGTGGTTGGTAGTTAGCTCTGCATTTTGAATTTCTGTAGATTTCCTATCCGCCGGTCTCTGGTGGACTTAGGAGACAGTCAATTCACTTTATGGCAATTGCTCTTAAACATTCCGACAGACAGGATGCTAACATGCCAGCCTGGAAAATGCAGGCAAATCCTCTCTCCCAGCATGGTAGAAAGTTTATATGTTCATCTCTGAGGGTTCTTGCCAAGTAGGATGATGGGTCAGAGGATTGGGAGAGCTCCAATAATGATGCTGGGGTAGTAGTTTTGTTGAAGGGGGAAAACATTTTGAAAATGGCTGTGTCTAGAGATTATTATGAATAAAATGCTTACCCAAATTAAGAAGTAAGCAAGAATTAATAATGAAATGGGTGTCTCAGGGAGATTGTTTTTCTGGTGGACTAGAACTTTAAAAAATAAAAATACTTTTAAAGATGTGGTAACATTTTTCATTTTTAAAACCCTGCTTTTTATTCTTATGAAAACATTTACCAAAAAAAAAAAGAAAAAGCCAAGAAATTCTTGTTCTTCTCGAAAGCCCCTCCAGGCTACTGTCCCCACTGCACCTGTCATTCTGTCACACTTTATCTCCTTCATTAGACATACCCCAGTTTATTCATTATGTTTAGTTATTGGTTTACTCATTGATTGTCTCTCTCTCCCTCTAGGATATAAGCCTGTGAGAACAAGGACTTTGTTGGAATTGAATGTGGCTTTGTCCCTAGTGCTGAGTCCTGGCATATCATTTGTACTCAATGAATATTGTTCTCAGTGAATTCTTAAACTCAGGGTGTGACTGTGGACCACTCCAGGCAAGATAGGCCAGTGTCGCTTTTATATCTCTATATCTTCATCTGAACAATTGAGATACATACCAGTAATCACATCACAAAGTTGTCTTGAAGATGAACTGAGGAAACACATGCAAAGTGCTTAAAATGAAGTCTACTACATCAAACAATAAATTTAGCCATTATTTTTTAAAGTTTATTTATTTTGAGAGAGAGAGAGAGCAGGGGAGGGGCAGAGAGAGAGGCAGAGAGAGAATCCCAAGCAGGCCCCATGCTGTCACCTTGGAGCCCAATGTGGGATTCAGTCTCATGAACCACAAGATAATGACCTGAGCCGAAACCCAGAGTTAGGCACTTAAATGACTTTACCACACAGCTGCCCCTAAATTTAGCCATTATTACTGTTCCTAATATTTAGCCTTCAGGGCTGGCCTGGTATCTTTAGGTGTGTAAGAAAGGTGCTATATCCACCCAGAATATTTATATTTTGCTTAGACCTCCAAGACTTTTTATCCTGGAACCCTTCTGAGTTTTCTTCTACAGTGTTTAAATTCTTACAGTTAACAAGTGTGTAGTCTTCTTCATTTACAGGTGAAGAAGTTCCTAGAGCTTAGGTTGGAGAGTTTTTCTGCTGATCATCCCCAGATGCAGGACATTCCACACTGTATTTATAGATCCAGGTACATTTTAACCAAGGCGACCTATTGAAACTTTGGAAGGCATTAGTTAGCAGAGAGACTTCCTCTACAAAAGCCTTCTGATACTCATTATGCATTTATTATATGCAAAACCTTGTGGTAGATATGAATTGATCTCTGTCCCTGTGGACCTTAACAGTGATGAAAGTAATAGATATTTAAATGAACAGATAACCAACATCATTGGCCACCAGATGGGATATGACAAATGAGTAGTGGGGGCAGTAAAGGCCAGAATTCCCTTCCCTGGATTCACATTTATTGAACACCTGGTGAGAGTCAGAGATTATTCTGTGTCACCATGGGTTACACAAATATTTGTGAACTAGTCTTTGCAGGAATTCCTGTTCTAAATCTCATGGTCTAAGAAGATATTAATAGGGGATATTAGAGAAATTATGAATATTTTAAAAATGAGTAATTAATAAATCTAACAAGTTTTATCTTTATTTGTGTTTATAAATATATCTAGGCTAACAAAACAATCATTGGATTACTTTAATTGAATTTTATCATTCTGTGTGATTGGTAACTTTGAATTTTCATGCTGCTTACAAGTTCTGAATTCATCGGCTATTCCCCCACCCATTTCCTATATTCCCTGCTTTGTTTAATGGCATCTCCACATCTTACTCCCCGTACCTAGTCACTGGCTACCTTTCACCTATAGAATAAATGGAAAGGTCTTTGCATGAAGACACCTCACTTCCTGATGTGGTCTGGCCTCCTCAACCGGCTTATAGTCTAGCCTTGGCTATTGTCACTCAAGTACTTTTACTTCTTCAAGTTTACTTCTCAGGCATGGTTTCCCCATACTTCCGGGCGGTCTGCTAAGAACATCCTTCTCCTTGTTGTTTATCCAGAAAAACCCTACACTCCTACAAATCCTTCAAGTCTTGGCGCAAATAGTATCCACTTAAAGCCTTTCCTGACTCTTCCGAGCAGACTTGCAACTCACTGTATTAAAATTGTTTGTGCAGAGCCACTAATAGCTCTTATGGATCTCTTGAATTAATTAGACAAAGGTGTCTTGTAGTCTTGTGGAGCAATGCAGCCCTGAGTTAGGGCTCATGGCATGGTGAGCATAGGCAAAGGTAGGCTGGATTTTAGTGCCCACTCACCCAGCCAGATCCCCTAGTATAGAGTACAGACCGCACCAGCTTCAGGGCCTCCGATTTGCTTGCATATTTTGATGCCGGGTTGTAAACTCTCCTTGTGCGCAGAGGCCAGACTTTACTTCCTCATCTACCAGGGGACAGCTCAGTGCCTGGCATGCAGGATAAGCTCAGTAAGTATCCGTTCAGTGAATGAAGGAATAGGTGAAATGTTGTGCAAGTTGAAATATTAATTTTTATTCATCAGGGCCCTATGTATGGGAAGGAGAAGCTTTCACAATATGGCATCCTCATGGGCAGAAATAGCACAAGAGGTTTTACAGGTAAACAGTCGTGGATGCTGCCTGAAGAGTCACTGAGCCCAGAATTGGAGGCCCCAGCGAGCCTGGAGCAAAGGCTCCTGTGCCTACTCAACGTCCCAACCCCAGGCCTCCTCCGGCCCTGCCCCCAGCAGCCCTGACAACTGGAACTGCAGGACCTGAGTCCCTGAGGGAAAGCCTATGGACACTCTCACATAGACACAGGCCTCTCTCACATAGGCCTTGACAGATATCCAAGCTCAGGAAGACTCCCATTTTCAAAGGAATCTAGACATTAAAAAGTAATATGTTCCAAGATTCCTTAGGAATTTTCCAGAATGCTTGTGTTTACTTTTGATTTATTAATTACTTGATAGAGAGGTGGAGATAGGAGTAAGGAAACTGAAATCTGGAGAATTAGGCACCACCGCCAATTGGAGAAAAGAGGGTATTAGTAAAGCACTCTCCAAATCATAATGCAAGTACAAAGGATTTATTAGCCTCAAATACCTTTTGTTTCTAGAACTACATCTACTAGATAAAAGGAGGTCCATGATTTTCTCCTCCTCTTTCCCTCTGTCTCTGTCCCTCATTTTATCTCTCAATTTAAAATCCTGATTGTAATTTCTTATTTGTCTTATATTTTGAGTCTTAAAGCTACCAAAAACTCAGTTCTGGAAAAATGGGGGAATAAATTGATAAGTACACACACACACACACACACACACACAGAGAGAGAGAGAGAGAGAGAGAGAGAGAGAAATTCCTTAATCAATCTGCTGTGAAAACTTAGAGGTGATTGTGATACGTGGCTCACTGGATTTGGATAATTGACTTGTCTATCTATAGGAAAGAAAAGGGGGTAAGCATGTGACCTGGTTAACATTTGAAGAATACAGAAAGCACCAAGAGATTAAGTCATACCAGATGTCTGGAGGGCTTTAAATCTTCTTTATATTGATGCCTGCATGATTTCCCAAAGATGGGTTCAGACCTGCCCTCTTTGAGTGGTTCTGGCTGCACAGATTAAAACGAGGTAAACTCATTATAGCCTTAGTGTAGCTGGCTTTGAAAGATTTGAAAAATGTTCTTTTATTGAGACTGAATAACTGGATGTGCTTTTGCTGCCAATATCAACATAGTCTAAGGGCCCTCCTGTTATTTTCTGCTAGAGTTTTCTTAGGACATGGAATGGGGTGGGAGAGGGAGTGTGAAAAGCCTCAGAGGGTTGTGTTTTGTTTTGTTTTGTTTTTCCTGTTCTTGGCTCACCCTGCAAGTTGATGGTAAATATTGGGCAATTTATTTAACCACACTATTCCTCAATTTCCTTATTAGCAATGCTGCCTTGTTTAGAAGGAGTTTTGAAATTTTTGCAAGCATACAAAATGCTGGTGTAGATAGCCAATATGGATATTGTATTTCTCATCCACTTGATGTCTGTCCAATAGTGGAGACCACCTGCCTCCGACTCACTTGTAGTGATTGTTAAAATACAGATCCCTAGCACCACCCCCCCCAAACTTTCTGAATTAGAATCTTATGGGAGGAAGTCAAACATCTTCATTGTAAACAGGCTTCTTGGGTGATTCTGGATTCAATATGACCCGTAACGCATCTCTCCTTTCTGGTAAGCCTGAGATAGGACTGGATGGTTTGAGCTGAGCCTAAAAATCCCCTGGTATCTCCCACGGTTTTCTGGACTGACCTAATCTAGACCATTTTCCCCAGAGCTACTGCATATTGTGATTGAGTCATTAATTTAAAAAATATTTGAAGCTTCATTTTGCTAATCCCTGTCATCAAAATGTATGTAATCTTGGAGGATGTTCTAATAGGATGTTCTCTAATGTATGTAATGTGTGAACTAACAGTTCACAGTCAGGAGTAGGATAAAATTAACACTCAAACTTCCAACAATGAAAGAACAGAGACCATGAGCATTAGTCTTTCTGCTTTCGGTTTCATCTTGGACTTCCCCTAGGTTGGGGTCTTATTTTTGATTTAGCCACTGACTCAACTTTGACCTTGGGAAAACCACTTAATCCTTCTGCAGTTTCCCCCTCCACAGTATATACTTTCTCCATCCTTGGGAAACATTTTCTAGAGAAGCTATTTAGTTTATTCAGAGGGCAAGTTCTTTTATGTTAACTATACATTATACAACTAGACATAATTTAGGATCAGTAATGGTGATTGTATCTTATGACTGAACAGGATTTAAAAAAAAAAAAAAGGTTGTCCAGTCCTTCCCTTTGTGTTGAGATCTGAGTCTTTAGAGAAAAGAGTACTCAGGCTTACAAAAAAAAATTACTCAGGTTTATAGATTTACTGGATAAGATACCATAGTATCTGCAGAGATATGACAGAAACTGCGAGAGACATGCCGAATTCCTGTTTCTCTGCTCAGAAACCAGGGACATGGAAGAAATGGAAGGACATCTGTTTACTCTCAGCTGTGCTCCCTCCCTATCCTTGATGGAGTGATTCTACTGTAGTGCATTCATCACACTTACCTCCTTTCTTTGGACTCTTCTACTACCCTGAGTCTGATAGTCATTTTCTATTGCTGTATAACCAATTAGCACAAACTTAGCACCTTGAAACGACACACAATTATATCACTGTTTCTGGGGATCAGTAGTCCATGCATGGCTTAGCTGGGTCTTCTGCCTAGCATATCACAAGACTGAAGTCAGGGTATTGGCTGGATTGCATTCTCATCTGGGGGCTCAACTGGGGAAGGACCTGCTTCCAAGCTCTTTTAGGCTGTTGGCAAAATTATACCTGTAGAATCCATGGCAGATTACTTCTTCAAACCCAGCAATGTTGAGAGTCTCTGACCTCCTTGATGCTGTTTTAAAGGTCTCACCTAATTAGGTCAGGCCAACCCAGGATAATCGCTCTTTTGTTTAGCTTAAAATCAACCTCTATCTTTAATTACATCTGCAGTATACCTTCACCTTTGCCATACACAATGGATTACAAGTGAGTTACAAATCCCACACATGCTCGAAAGATGGGGATTATACAATTCAGAATTAAAATTCTGCAACTAAGTGTGTGCAAGGACTTAACTGAGAGTTTTAAACATTACTATTTATGAATTCCCATTCCCATGTATGTGACCATTCTGTTAATTCTTAATTAGCTAAAACTAGCCTTTAGTTAAGGGAAAATATTTGGTTGTCAGGAGGGAAGGAACAGGCTTAACTAGGGTGTGATAAATTACACCTACCATCGTGTTCTGTCCTAAGCAAATAAACCATTAATTAGAGATTATTGCTTAGCTAGTGAATGGGTCATCTTGAACTATTTTTATTTCCTAATTCACCCAATATGACTCATTTCATGAAAATGAGTTCACACATATCTATTCAAGATTAAAACTATGAGTTACTCATTTAAGAAGAGTTGTCCCCAAAGTTGATCTATCGCACTCTTTGATACACCAGCACTACCAAAAGAAAAGCATAGACAACAAAAAACTCCTACTAAGTGTAAGCAATAGTGATCACCTTTTCAACATCCTTCTTACAAATACACTGAAGACAGAATGACAATATATCAGAAACAGATAACAAATAACCAGTTTTATATTATTCTGTAAATAAAAGGCATAACTAAGTTAAAAAGTGAACAGGCTGAAAGAGATTAGCAGGAGATAATACAAGAGTTAATCTCTTTATTTTGTAGTATTTATACCAATCAATAAGAAATCCTAAAGCTTTAAATGATAAATGGACTTCACACTCAGAGGATGGCTATTATAAAAATAATAACAGGTACTGATAAGGATATAGACAAATTGGAGCCCTTGTTCACTGCTGATAGGACTATAGAATGATGTAGCCACTGTGGAAAACTGTATGGCAGTTCTTAAAAAATTTACAATAGAGGGGCACCTGGGTGACTCGGTCAGTTAAGCATCCAACTTCGGCTCAGGTCATGATCTCTTTTGTGAGTTCGAGTCCCGCATTGGGCTCTGTGTTGAAAGCTCACAGAGCCAGGAACCTGCTTTGGATTCTGTATCTCCCTCTCTCTACCCCTCCCTGCTTGCCCTCTATCTGTCTCTCTTCCTCTCAAAACTAAACATTTAAAAATTTTTTTTTAATATTTTTTAAAAATATTTTTTTATTTCTAGGAGAGAGAGAGACAGCATGAGCAGGGGAGGGTCAGAGAGAGAGGGAGACACAGACTGAAATAGGCTCCAGGCTCTGAGCTGGCAGTCAGCACAGAGCCCGACGCGGGGCCTCGAACCCACGAACCGCGAGATCATGACCTAAGAGAAAGTTGGACGCTTAACCTACTAAGCCACCCAGGCGCCCCTAAAAATTTTTTTAATTAAAAAAAATTTACAGTAGAATTGCTAGATCATCTAGCAATTCTATTTCTGGGTATATACAGAGAAAGAATTAAAAGCAGGAACTTGAACAGATACATGTACACCCATGTACATAACAGCATTTTTTATAATAGCAAAAAGATGGAAACAACCTGTGTCCATTAGTGGATGAATGGATTAACAAAATGCAGTATATACCTACAATGGAATATTATTCAACCTTAAGAAAAAAAAAGAAATTCTGACCCATGCTATAACATAGGCCTGTAAGACATTATTATGCTCAGTGAACTAAGCCCATTATGAGGGGCAATGATTCCACTTACATAAAGTACCTACTATAGTCAAATACATAGAAAATAGAATTGTGGTTGCAGGGGTGAGAGAGGATGGGAGTTAGTTTTCAATAACATTAGAGATGGGTGGCAGTGATGGTTGCAAAACACTGTCAGTGTACTTAATGCCAGAGCTGCACTTGAACATGGCTAATACCGGGCACCTGGGTGGTCAGTCAGTTAAGCATCCGACTGTTTCAGCTCAGGTTGTGATCTCACTGTTCAAGAGATGGAGCCCCCAGTAGGGGCAGGTCCAGGGCCTGCTTGGGATTCTCTCTCTTCCTCTCTCTCTGCCCCTCTTTTGCTCATTTTCTCTGTGTGTGTGTGTCCCTCTCCCTCTCTGTCTCTCTATCTCTCTGTCTCTCTCTCAAATAAAAAAAAAAAAAAAAAAAAACTTGAGCCTGGAGGAGGGCACTTATTGGGATGAGCACTGGGTGTTATATGGAATCCAACTTGACAATAAGCTATGAAAGAAAAAAAAACTTGAAAAGGTAAACAGGCCAAGGAGATGAACATGTAGGTCACAAAATAGGAAATGTCACAAAATAGGAAATCTTGGAGAAAGATGCTCAGCCATGTTGGTAACCAAAGAAATGAAAAATTTTAAATTTCATTTAATGAAGCATCATCTTTTAGTCTAATGGGATAATGAGTGTAATGCATCTAGCATACAAAGTCTGGCATATAATTATTATTCAAAACATATTTTACTTCTCTGCTTCTTCCCATTTCCCTAGAACAGAGATGAAGTCTTCATTTAATAATTCTGTACTGGTGTTTCACACAAGAACTATCCTAGGACTATCTTTTAAACCATTCCTAGGACTATCTTTTAGTATTCTAGTTTAATTTTTTTTAAAGTTAAACCTCTTCCTTGGGGGTTTCCAAGTTGAGGCTCCAGCGTAAGGGAGATACAACAAGAACTATATTAAGAATTGCACTAAATGCAATTCTGAAATATTATTATATTAATAACTTGTTTGGGTGCAAATATTAATGAGCTGAATTCCCCCCAATAAATCTGGCATTTGTAATAACAAGAGTCATAAACTCTGAGCCAGTACTATCTGTGTTAAAACTGGTTTTCTTATAATTGAGCCCCTTTGCATTCCTGGTCTAAAAAGGCATGTGGCCAGACACCTGCTTGATTATCTCTTTATTATCTTGTCATTTTTATGAGTCATGATTCTCTTTTGGCAATTTAATGAAGGCAACTAGAGCAAATCTTTTTCATGGTAATGAAATGATTTGCTAACTAATAATCTCTTATTTATTGGTCAAACAGTGCGAGCCAGGCATTATTATTAAATGCGCTTCTGTTATTTGATTTAATCCTTTGGATCCTTCCTAGAAAAATGGTATTATTCTCATTTTATAGGTGAGAAATGGAGTCTCAGGTAGTTTTAATAACTCCACATCACGAACAGCTGGTTGGTAGAGCTAGAATTCAAACCCCGGTCTGTCTAACTCCAAACTTCCCATCTTTCCTTGGCTCTAAGCTGCACCTAGGAATATAATTATATTTACGTCCTAAGGGTTCAAGTGATTTATGAGGGTGAAAACTTAACCATGTAACTTTGTAAACATAGCCCATCAATAATTATAACTCCTAAATTACATATTAATTTGGGAGCATTATATTTTTAGTCAACGTTGTTTAGCCCCCACAAAGAAGCTGTTGTACATTCAGAGTAAAATACTTCCTATTCCATGTCAAAAGTACAGATTTGTTTCCTGATAAGATGTACTATTTGGAGACTGTCTATTTTTTATTGTGATTCAGGTGTAAATAACAGGAAAGCATATTTTTTTCCTATCTTGGCAAAGGGGGAGGTATTTCTAAAAAAGAACACTTAATGTGATGATTTAAATGGCTATGATTTTGTACTGTGAATTGGGAGAAAACAGATTATTGCACAGGACTGAAAGAAGTAACAATGGTCTACTGACCTCGGCAGGAAAATCCAGCCGGGAATTTCCCTGAGACTCTAAGCCAGGCTTCAGAGACACTCAGTGCTCCTCTGTGCCCAACAAAATGATAGAACGTAAAACCCTAGATTTTCTGAGATATCCAGGCAAATGCAAACTTTGAAAATGAATGACTTTGCAAGAGCTTACATTCATGTTTATGTAAGTGTTGAATCTCTAAATTGTACACCTGAAACTAATATTATACTGTATGTTCACTAACTGGAATTCAAATAAAAACTTAGAAAAACAGTATACCATCAAAAGAGATGCAAAGAATCAAACTTGTCTTTGGAGTTCTTAGACAAATAGCAGTATGTATGTAATGTGGATTTTAAATGGTTGTGAAAACGTAAAGAAAACATTTTTTTAAATAATCCTGTTTCTCTTTAGAAGTTCCAGTGTTTTCACAGTTTCTCCCAAAAATAAGTGTGAAATTGGCAACAAACCAATCTGAATATGAAAGACAAGCATGAGCACACACGTGCGCACAGCCACACGTGCGCATAGCCGCACGTGCGCGCGCACACACACACACACACCAATCTCATTTCATTCAAAGCACATTAATCTATGTACTACTGCTTCTGTTTGCAGAGCTCACACTTGTTTTAACCGACTGGATCTACCCCCGTACCCGTCATTCTCCATGCTTTATGAAAAACTCTTGACGGCAGTTGAAGAAACAAGTACCTTTGGACTTGAGTGACCTGGAAGAACGATGCCAGGCTCCGTATGGACAGGCAATTTCAGAAGCTGCTGTCTAGAAGAATGACTGAGCATTGGAGGTTTCAAGAGTATACTTCCAGTAGAGTAAAGCTGAGTGCTCTTACTTTCCAGGAGCACATGCTCTGTCACATTTGGGGACCGGATAGTGGTGATGAGTCCTCTTGGAAGGATTTGGGTGAGCTTGATGCCCAGGGAACTACCCAACAGTCTTTCAATCAACAGTTGTTGACTGCCAAACTTTTTTCCATTTGTGTTACGTTCCAAGACAAAGATGAACCTGTACACGGTCAGCTCCATGGTAACGTTTAGGGACTCCGGAGAATCTTGAAACTTCCCTTTGAACGCGGTTCAAGCCAAACTGGCAGCACTGGCCCAATCTCCAAATTAGCGCAAGTTAAATAATATAGTAAAAACAAATATATTTCCTGAAAGTACATTCATTTAAGCCCTACGTTATAGCAGAATATTCATTTTCTTGCTTATGAGTGCCTGCATGGTGTGCACCATAGGTTTCAGCTTTCATGGGACACAGTGAAAATGAAACCAAGTCCACATGAGGTAACTTTAAGGATTTGCAATAAGGTGGTCTGTGACAATGTATATGCAAAGTGGTATGTGTGTAATTATGGCTGAAGACAAACCGTTCTACAGTGGATAACTAATGACAGATTTTATGCTTTATAATGCATGAAAACAATTTAAAAATAACTAGCAATTAATCACAGCATATCAGGAAAACAATACACAGTGAGTTGTTTATTTTTCATAGGTTCATTGTATTTATGTTCTTTAAGATGTATATAAGAACCTACCTGTTCAGTATGTATCACCTGTTCCATTTTCATGTTCCATGCTTACTCGGGCATCATGCTAGTACGTATCCTTTTAAGCACTCTCAAGGGAACAAAAGGGCCTTTTATTTTTATAAAGGTACAAAAAAAATTCCCCGAAATATTTTGCACTGAATGTACCAAAGTTGAAGGGACATTACAATATGACTAACGGCAACTCCATCACTTGACAAGTAAATAGAAAATAGCTTCTAAATCCAACTTCCTTCACAGTGCCATGTCTACCACTACAGGACTGTGCATCTAAGTAATAATTTTTTAAGACTCACTATATGTGATAGTATGATATGCATTTATTTAAAATGCATTAGATTTCTTCCATCCATCAAATACTTTACAGGATGGCATTTAATACAGATATTTCGTATTTCCCCCACTGCTTTTTATTTGTACAGCATCATTAAACACTAAGATCATTTAGAGAGCCATCAGCAACACCTAAGAGATCAGCTCTCTTCAGTAATAAGAATTCCATTTTCCCTCATCAGTGAAGACATCCCAAATTGAAACTCTCAGTACTATATTTCTAAGCCTGCATTTTCACTGATGCATAATTTTCTTATCAATATTAAGAAACAATTTTTCTATGGTATGTCAGAAACTGCATGATATCACTAATGTTATTTCTGCCTAGTTTTATCAGAGGATGTCCTTCATTTTTATTGTTTTTGGGGTTATTTCACATCATTGTTTATTTCTTGACTTATGGCCATAACTGATCAGAGTGAGTCCTTCAATAGAGTGAAGTTAAATTGCGGATGATAAAAGCATTGGAGTAACATTTGGTTTGCCCGCCTGTGGTTTTACAGGCACTGCCCAAACACCTCTTTGAGAATTATAAGTAGCCATGGAATTCCTATTATGGGATGTTGGCAATCTTGTATTTTATAGAGTCAGATGCATGGTTTTCACAGGTGGTTTGTAAGAACTAATTGCTCTCCTGTTGGTTAAGCTATGTTTACTATTGAGACCCTCAAGAGGAATACCACTCATGTTGTGATCCTGAACTAGACAGGTACTATCGCATGGGGAAATGTTCCCCGCAAAAGGTTACAGAAATCTGGTGATACGAAAGGAAGATTTACCTGTGTACTATAATTAGACCAGAGAAGAAGGGAAGAGAAACAAATTTTAATTGGAAATGTTAGCTTGTATTTACTGATCATGAATATAAGTATATATTTAATTTTGCAAACTGTATTTACTTGTTTGTATTTTTTTCATTATAAGGAAAAATAGCATAAAATACTTTTTAAAAAAATCCACATCTTTGATGGTATGTAAGATGGTTCAGAGCTGGCGTTCTCTAAGCAACTGGTATAAAAGGTTACATTTCTTTCAAACGTAGACCATGTTAGCTTTCACTTTGGTTTGTGACACTTTGCTATCATATTCCACATGATTAGATAAAATAAGTCTGAAATAAAATATATCCCTTTAATTATTTCTAACAAATATATTCCTTGTTAAGGCATCTAACTTCTTCCCAAATAACAGGATAATCATCTACTATTGCTATTGTTCTCAGATTTGGGAATTATCAAAGATGTACTTAGCATATCAGAACACTGTGATAACTGATTTACCATTCATAACTAGTAAAACAAAAAAGTCCAACAATAACTATTAAAATATCAAATAACATTTCCACAAATAAACATTTCCACTTCAGCATCCTCTACAAATAGAAATACCCATGAATATTTTCCTTTGGACTCTGAGCCTAGATGACTTGGCCGTATAGTCCCATTTACTTTAAGAAAGTTGGGAGTGATGCTTACACTGTACTGGCTTCTACTATAAAAGACAGTCATCATGCATCATGTGTATTTGCAGAACGTCTCTTAGATGAAGCAAGAGGCACACTTTTGGCCTTCACCACTGTGTTTGATGATGGAGCCGTAAGATTCAAAATCTGCCCTTGAGAAGCTCACAGTCTGGTGGAGGAGACATCAAGGCTTTAAAAAATGTATTTTTAATAAAATTTGGTATGTTTTACAATCAAGGAGTGAGGAGAAAACAGCTTGTTCCATCTGGGAGATCCAATGAAATCTTCATACATGGAAGATACTGTAGCTAAAAATAAAAATCACATAAATAGTAACTAAGAGCATGTGATAGCGTGTCAGTACTGGTCAAGTGTGGAGGCCCAGGGTGCATTTACACATGAGGGTTTACAGTGTACAGGCAGGGAGCCGAACCGTGAAGGAGCAACTCAAGGGTCTTCAAATTATCAAAGAAATGACAAAATTAAATCCAGTCATTTCCCTCTGTTTCCTTTCACCTACATGTGACGTACCTTCGGTTTTCAGTGGGAAAAATACCAGCTCTTGAGCCCAACGCACTTCTGAAGTCAAAACATTTATTTTGTGCACAAAATGAATGAATCTTGGTAATAGAACTATGGTCACAATTTTCTGGCATATGTTATGTTTATAACTTAATAGACATTCTGTAATCAATGAAGGAGTCACTCACCTGCATAACAATCAGAAGTGCTAGAACTGCATTCAAATGATTAACAGTAATGGTGGAATATGTGTGTGTGGTGCCTAAAGGTTTCAAAATGCTGTCAGGTACATCTTCTTCTGTTCCTCACATACTTTGTGGGGTTGAAGGCATCAATCCCAGCTGGGCTGAAGCTGATTTTCATGGATGGCTTGGAAGATCCATTTCAGTACTTTATGGTTACATTTCTAGGCTTCATTTCAAGAAATGTGGAGGCTAACGTTTCTTCCAGCATATTCCACCAACAGTGAATTTTGCAAGATGCTTCATCTGCCCAAATTCCCATTTCTTCAGATACTCTTAAAATGTGACGCCTTCTAAAAAGCCCATGGAAGAAATTAGTATATTCACAGAAAAACTCCTCATAGACTTAATATTTGCCTTTAACCACTTGTTATGAGGAATTTCAAACAATGCCAAATGTAGCGGCGTTTGGTGGATTTCTATAGTACAGCAGTTCAGTTTTCTCGAATATAATTTGGAAGCAAGATAATGAGGGGGAAACACTTTAATCAGAAATTTTATTTTATTTTTTAATTCTTAATGAAGATGGATCTGGAAGCTCTGATAGTTAAGTTCCAGTGATGTGGTTGAAGGAACCCATCAGATTCTCATTTTCTCTCTGTCCTCTTCACATTTATTCAGTTTTTTTTCTTTCTGCACAAATTGCATTTATAACTTGACCACTTCCAACTAAGGCAAACATCTTATAATAAAGAGTCTGTAAATCTTTCCAACTTAACCCAATTGGGGAAATTCCCAAGGCAGGCGAAATGATGATCCACCGTCTTGAAAAGGTATCTGTAACCCTGCTTAGTGAAAACATGCGAATAAAGAATGTGACCAAATCTCCAAAGTGGGTCTGAGTTTCAGGCCTTATTGTGCTCCTCGTACCTGCTTTAGTGAATGACTAAAAACACTCTAGATCTCAGATACCTTACTTGTAACCGTAAGACTTGAGTTGAAATTAATGAGCATGTCACTTTTAATCAGATTCTAATTTTGCACACCTTGTTATCTTTCCAGTTCGCTTGTGTTTTCCAGATAGGCTTGTTTATCTAACGTGGAAGCAAAGGAATGCCAGAGACATTAAGCTGTCTAAATTGTGGCTTAAGGCCAACGGCGGCCCACTAGAGGCGTGATAAAAACAAAAGTAGAAAAGAGAACCCCCGCGGTTGTGTTCCCCACCCCTGCCAGACTATAATGCAAATTATTGACCAACTGTCAAGACTCAGGAGTGGTAACTGCATTCCAAGGATCTGGCACAAAGAATATCATGAGTGTGTGTGCGCTACGCTTATCACAGCAAGCTGGGCCAGGAGTGCAAGGATGGTCAAGACAAGACCGTAGTAGAGGGAAAGTTAAAACAAGGGTTGGAAAGATCATGTCAGGACTTGCTGGTGGGCGTAGGAACATGTACTTCAATTTGGTTTCTGACTTTGAGGGAAAAAAAAAAATGTGGTGCCTAGTAAGGGCACTGCTTGATAATCTGCCTGGTGGGAAATACCCTCATTGTATCACTTCAGTAGATTGAGAACATCTTCTGTATCGCAAAACAGAAGTTATCCCAAAAGCATTAAAGCTAACCATAGCCAAATCAGGAAATTTGACAATTTGGCGTTAAATTATGTTGTGGATTTTGTTTATCTTCAGAGTTATTATTGATATTTTTGAGTTTTCTATATAAGTGAAAGAAACGGTGTAGTTAGACATATTTATGATGCTTAATTTGTTTTTCAGCAGACGTTCTTTGACATTAGAATAGATTTGGGGACACTTTCATGGTTTCTAGTGGTAACTTAAATGTTCCCTGTTAATCCAGGAAGCAAAGTCCGAAGAATTAGGTTGCTGAATTGCAAATGGAGACCTAATCAGTGTTTCCAATTTTTCAGGAAGTTAATCAAGACTGAAAATACATTTGCTTAGATTTAATATGCTAGGTAGTGTTTTGGCTTTCACGATGGCACAGTTCAGCAGAATTGGCAGGCCCTAGTTGCATGGTGTTTGGCGAGCACAGGGAAATTAAGTTTATCTATAAGATTTTTTATGTCTAGTGGCCTTGGGCAGGTGATATCTTTCTATCTAATTTTCTTTTAGGATATTACAACCCTGAGGAGTGTTGATAGGTAGGTTGTATGATTCAGACTGAATCAGCCATTACTGATGCAGGTAAGGGACCATCAGTAAACTTCCGGTTACTACACCTTCTGTAAAAAAGTATGGATAATGTTCACGAAATACCTTGGAAGGACTAACCAGGAAACACACAGAACTGAATGTTCTTTGAGGACCCTAATGCTCTAAAAGCTGTTAGTACAACCTATTTTTCTTTATATGATATCATAAGTAAAATTTGAAGCTGTTAATATATTGGAAAGTGCGTAAGATTACATGTTTTTATAATAGGGATGCAGGCATTCCAAAATAAATAAATAAAAATACATGCATCTCTCTTGCCTCTTACTGAAAGTATTAATCTAATTTTATAATAACGCTTACTTTTTAATATTAAGGCTCTGTAAAAAGAAACATATTTATTTCTAAGATTTCAGTAGAGCACAGGTGATGTATTTTTTTAAGCCTTTCCATTTCTTTTCACCAACCCTATCCATGTGTCTTCTGTACCATGTATCACAGTTAATAGCTACGTTTCTATTTTTGTTGAGTTGATTTAAGCTTCATATTCATTCAATATGACTTTTAATAGAGAATAACAATGGGAGGTATTTAGTACTGGCATTAAGACCATACAGCTCTCATTTCACTTTATATTTAAATTTCATCTGTTTCTTTTTCAAAGCAAATAATGCAGATTGTTGACATCCCAGAAATGATTTGTGGGTGGTATTAAATGGAGCCTGGGACTCTGAAATGTAGATTAGATGTTTGTTTTTTGGAAAGTTTGTATTCTTATCCTCACCTGAACCCCTGACTTTTGTGTTGTATTTTTTTATGATTCCAAAATGCTTTGAGGGAAAGATATTTTAATGTGTACAATTTGTTTTATTTTCATACTGATCTCTATTTTTGTTTAAAACCATGTTGCATCATGAAATCACTTAATCCAAAATAAATCTTCTTTAAAAAAATAGATTATGACTTCTCTGTGATACATTTGGAAAAGAAAAAACCCAAAAGGAAAGAGACCAAAGTAGGGATAAAGGTCTCATGGGATTAGTATGCAGCTTTGTAGATCCAGAAAGTTCTTTTCATGATACTTATAATCAGGAATCCATTTTGTTTATCCCTAAAAGAATGTTTCAGTATTTGATAGCCCCATCAAATAATGTTGAAGAAATGAATTAACACAAATCTTAGTCTCTTAACTCACATGGGCTGAGACTATTTGTTAAGCCATCTTGGTTGAATGCTTGGTTCATAAACACATATGCATACCACCACTACCAATCTAATCCAGGGGTCACATATTCACAAGCCTATAGGGATCAATTAGGTATTACATGAGTGAAACTGCCTGGACATAAGCAACAGAGAGTGATGGGATTTACCCAAAGAGAGCATTCTAATATTTCACTCCCGCTCTAGTCACATAAAATGTAGGTTCGGTGTTGAAAGATCTTCTGATGTATCAAGAGAAACCCAGAAACCTAAATTTTTGTGTAATACTTCTAGATCTTTTTAATACTGGGTCAAAGTCAGTATGTCTATAGGTTGAATTTGCCTTGCAGGCCCAATCAGTTTGGATTCTTGATTTGATCAATTTAGGCAATATCATTATCCTTTATAGTTGATTGGTAGCGTAAATGAGTTGACCAAATAAATAAAATATTACTAAGACAAGTAGTTGACAGGAAGAGATGGGGAAAGGAGAAAGGCAGCTCTTATGTTAGGGCAGGCACTAAAGGATGTACTTGAAAATGATCTGTGCTTACCAGTCTTTTCGAAAAACACCTTTTGTTAATTCATATGAGTTAAGAGCATCCTTGTCAAGATTTTATGGAACAGATGTGCCATTAAACTCTTCATTCTACATTTTAGACTAGAGACAAATTTCATATATCACATGAGAGCAGTTAAAGCTAAGACTCATCCTCTAAAATGACTAATGTTTGAGGTCATTAGTGAAAGGGAAAAGCAAGAGACTGTATTCATGGCACCGACTTCCTGGTTTTTGTGTCATATTATTCCTTCTATAACATTTGACCTCAACATGCTTTTTTCATGATCAATTTTTCTGCCTTCATTATATTCTTCTATTAAAACATGAACCCGTTTAGTAAGTGAATGTTTTAATAATGCATAATTTCCACCATCCTACTAAATGCTCCTGTGAAGTCTTTCTTGGTGTTTTTTGTTTTGTTTTGTTTTGTTTTGTTTTAATTTCATCCTTTAACTAGAAAGCCTTGGGGCGCCTGGGTGGCTTAGTCGGTTAAGCGTCCGACTTTCGCTTAGGTCATGATCTCGCGGTTCGTGGGTTCGAGCCCCGCGTCGGGCTCTGTGCTGACTGCCAGCTCAGAGCCTGGAGCCTGTTTCAGTCTGTGACTCCCTCTCTCTCTGACCCTCCCCTGTTCACGCTGTCTCTCTCTCTCTCCTAGAAATAAATAAAACATAAAAAAAAAAAAAATTTATAAAAAAAAAAAAAAAGAAAGCCTTTAGCCTCTTTATCAAGAGAAGATTGTTTTCTACGTACTTTTCTGTATTGATCAAAAATATTAACCTATTAATGGATTTTTCCCCCTTCTAAATAGATAACTTCCTTCTATAGATACTAGGTTGACTGGTATAACATTTGTCAACCAAAGTAAATTTTACAATAACAATAATTGAAATGAGAACTTCTGGGGGTGCCTGGGTGGCTTAGTTGGTTAAGTGTCCCAACTTCAGCTCAGGTCATGATCTCACAGTTTGTGGGTTTGAGCCCTGCTGACAGCTCAGAGCCTGGAACCTGTTTTGGATTCTGTGTCTCTCTCTCTCTCTGTCCCTCTCCATCTCATGCTCTGTCTCTGTCTCAAAACTAAATAAACATTAACAAAATGAAAACATCTGATAAAATGTTTACAATGGTAGAAACGAGCTTGCCACATTTAATTTTCCCCATTATTATAGGTTCTCTCAAAAGATTTTTGGTCACAGATTGTTCCTTTAGAAAGTAAAAGCAAGCAGTTTTCCAAAGCATAAATCATTGGAACAATGTATATGTATATATCTGACAATTTATAATAATGTTATAAAATACTACTTGCTATACCAAGTAACATAGTAGTATAACAATTCCTGTCTAGTTGGTATTCAGCTGGCATTGGAAAATACATTCTAAATCCAAATTCTTCAACTTTGTCATGACATTGCCAACACCTCCCTCTCCCTGCTTCCACCTCCAAGTTAAATCCTAAAATCAAGGTTAAATAAAGACCTGCTTTTTATTACTATGCAGCTTTCCCCACAATGTCCAATGCAAACTTGTATGAACTGGATTAAAACATATGAAGGACATTTTTTGCAGTAAGTAGAGTCAGTTCTAAAGGGACCAAAAGAGGTCAAGAGGCTTCCTACACCTGTTTCTTCCTATACTCACATTCACAGCTTGATTGCCTGTATCTTACTTAGAGGGAAAGGCAAGTTCTAAGAAGAGAAAGCGAGCCTGTTGATGTATGAATCTGAATATATAATATATGACTCTGGAGCTAGTCCAGATTGCCCACTCTACAACTTCTCAAGGCAAAGGAACCCCTGAATGGAAGTAGTCCAGAAAAATAGGAAAGCCCCAAAACGAGACTGCCAAACATGACTGAGGCTCACCAGCAACCCTTATCTTTCAAACTCATGGCCTGGAAATGCAAGAGAAATTTCAAGTGATGAAATCCCCAAAGAGAACAAGACCCAAATCTAGGTCCCTGAACCTGACCAATCCAGATCAGTATTTCTTTTTCTGAGGATGAAATGAGGGAGAATGGAGAGGAGCTGCACCTTTCCCCTGGGAGCAATTCCATTCTCCACTGAGTGGCTTCCCAGAACAAAACAAAACGAACCATCTTTAATTTTTGACTAAAGAACTACTCACCAATTATTGATAATTTACCATTACTCCAGTTCCAGTTAAGAAACCATGTCAAAAAATTTAAATGTGGGGCATATAGGTGGCTCAATCGGTTAAGTGTCCAACTTCGGCTCAGGTCATAATCTCACAGTTCATGAGTTCAAGCCCCACATTGGGCTCTGTGCTGACAGCTCAGAGCGTGGAGCCTGCCTCAGATTTTGTGTCTCCCTCTCTCTCTGTCCCTTCCCCCCTCAAAAATAAACATTAAATTTAAAAAAAAAATTTTTTAAATGTAGCACCAAATGACCATGATAGAGGACCCTTCAAGTATGGAATTGTGGATTGAAGCCAGCCCTAGCAAACAAAATTGTTTGCTTCATTTACTTCTAAGTAAAACTTTCATATATCATCCAACTTGTATTTAGTTTGAAAATGGAAATTTTCCCTCATTAGCTTTAATAACAACTGGTGCTTCACTCTCCCAAATATTGAAGAAATTGGATAATCCAGGAAGACACCACTTCAATTTTGCTTATTCCTTGAACCGACATTGTGTACCCTGGGGTGTGCACGCACTGGTTCGAAAAGCAATGTCTATATCATCAGACTCTCTTCCTCATACAATACTACTGATGATTTGGAGCTAAAATGTTTGGGTTTGTTTTCTCTCATCTGCAATTAACCTGTCTGTTATATCACTCATAACAATGTTTAAGGAGGAATGAAGATAACAGGCTGTCTCAATCTTGGAACCAAGCAGGAATGCCAATAGTTTTGTGGCTGGAGTATCTGTACGGAATTTTTCTAACCAGCCACATAGTTTTGGTGGAGTGAAGATTGTGTACACAAATGCTAGTAAACTAATGTTTCCTCGCTGATGTTGACCTGTCCTAAACTAAGGCCATTAGTTAAGATATAAAACATATTTGAAACATTAGCCCTACTCCTTGGAGAAAGGACCGCTTCTAGGAAATAGTCAAGAGAAGCCTGAAACATCTTGTAGCACTTGAAAGGAAGGAAGCGTGTTTAAAAAAAAAAAAAAAACAAACCCCAAAGATGGGAGTATGTTAAAGGGATCCTGGAACCAACTGGAAGCGCTCCAGTGGCCAAAGCGAGAACAATTTGAGCAAAATAAACAAAGTATTATCCGATTATAACACAAAATATAAAATAAATAAAAGTTCATACTGGTAAGTAAAGGATTGAATAATTTATAAAGGAAGAAACAAGTCTTCCATGCAGAAGAATTCCAAATAATTAATGTGAAGACTCTACCCTTAAATGTCAGAACGCTCATTGTAACATCCTTCCAAAGAAAACAGCACAGAATGCAGGTGGGGGAGAAGAGTTTCTCAGTGAAGAAATCTGACAAACTCTACCTCAGCCAGGTGATCAAGGTCAATATCAACAGTCATAAATCATGTGGCTAGCATGTTCCCTGGATATGACGTGACAAAAAAATGGGACCTTATATCTGTGTGCTTTCTCCCCAAATCCACAACCTCAGTTTAACCATGAGAAAAACATAAGACAAATTCCGGTATGGGAGCAATCTACAAGATAACTGGACCTCTGTTTCTCAAGACTGTCAAGGTCAAGGTCAAGGGGCACTGGGGTGGCTCAGTCGGTTAAGCATCTGACTTTGGCTCAGGTCATGATGTCATGGTTCATGGGTTCGAGCCCCACATTTGACTCTGTGCTGACAGCTACCTTAGAGCCTGGAGCCTGTTTCGGACTCTGTGTCTCCCTCTCTCTTTGACCCTCCCCTGCTCATGCTGTCTGTCTCTCTCTCTCTCTCAGAAATAAATAAAAACATTAAAAAAAAAAAAGACTATCAAGGTCAAGGTCATGAAAACCAAGGAAAATCTGAGAAACAAAGAAACAGCTGCAGCTAAGAGGAACTTAATAAATAAGACTTTGTGACTAAATATAATGTGGTAACCTGGGTAGGATTGTGGAATGGAAAAAAGGACATTAGGTAAATGCTAAGGAAATCTGAATAAAGTATGGGCTTTAGTTAATAACAGTGTGTCACTATCATATAAGCTTACCTAACATTCATTAATAAATAGGATTTGATGAGAACCTGAGGGCTATTATTGGATAAAAGGATAAAAACATTCATGTTTTAGAGAATGGCGTGAAGCAGTAGCAATGTGGCAATATTATTCAGCTCCATACACAACTCTTTCAACAATATTTGGTTGGTGGCAGCAGGGGAATGGCTTAGTGTTAAGAGCTTTATGTGGAGGCCACTTTTAGGACAGGCTTGAACCATGGAAACTTGAGCAAGGCCAAAGGGCCCATAGTGACTACTGAGCTGATACAAACAGGCTCTTTAAATGACCCACCTCAAAATAGCAATAGGCCCTGACTGACCATTGGGCTACTTACAACCAGGCCGAGTTCCTAACATTACCAAAAAGGGGAAAGTCTGTATGTTCCCATAATTCCTAACTCTGCCCTGTAAGTATAGCCCCTCCCCACTGCCTCCTGTCTGACAGTCACTGCTAGCTGGCCTGCTGCACCCTTGCAGTGTATTCAATAAACTTCTATTTCTTTGTCCTGCCTTGGGTGAATTTTTTCACTGTCCATGCTACCGGCCCCCATCCAATCAGAATGTGTCACACTTTACATGTGATTAAAAGAAACATTTACTAAAAACAACTAGCAATTATCATTCATACTATCATACATATCATATCATATTATATAAAATGGACTAAAATTTAACACATGAAGAAAGAGGCAGTCTATGAATAAATTTCTTTTAAATAAATTCATTTTTATTAATCATCAGGTTGTATTCTGTTATTTACAGTCCAACAGTCCTAACTACTGCATTATATGAAGTATGAAGCACTATATCTGGCACATAGAAAGTGCTCAAAAACTGGTGACTGTGGGAGAAATTTTCTGGTATCTTGACCTCCTACCTGAGGTAGGTACTTCCTTACCTGCTCTGGGGTTGAAAAGGTGGGCTGGCTTTGAGGAGGCCTGTGCTCTGCTGGAGGTTCCTGTGGCTCTCACCAAAGGGATCAAAATTTCTCCCTTTGCTATGACCCACTCAATGGGTCCATTTGTCTCAATTCATGAGACAGTTGTTGGAGTCTGTTCTACCCTCTGAGGAGGCCCCACTGTGTATCCAGACATGAGAGCCACATTTTCCTATGATACTAGAAACCTGTAAATAGTGTTATGGCAGCTTCATCCCAGAAGCAGAGACCAGTTCTTGATTTTCCTTTTCTGAGGGTTCATGCCCCACATGCTAAGGCACCAAGGTACAGTTTATAAAAAATGGCCTTCCTTCGCCAGAGTGACTACAATTAAAAGGACCGATGATACCAAGAGTTGGCAAGGATAGAGCAATGGGAATTCTCTGCATCACAGGTATGAATGTAAATTGATGTAACCAATCATTTGAAAAAATGATAAGATCGACAAAAATTAAACATATACATAGCTATGACCAGCAATTTCACTTCTGAGTGTATACCCAACAAAAATGAGTACCCATGTTCACCAAAACACACTTTCAAGAATATACATAGCACTTTATTAATAACACTGTAAATAGTGCATATGTCCTTTAATATTAGAATAAATAAATAAATTGTGATTATATTAATACGTTGGAATACAACGCAAAGATGAAGAAGAATCAATTACTGCTGCAAAAAACGACACGGATGAATCTTGTAGACAAAAGAAGCCTAATACAAAAGAAGGCATATAGCAAGATTTCACATGTATATAAAGTTTGAAAACGGGCAACAGGAGCCTGTCATGACAGAAGTCAAAATAATGGTAAAAGACAAAATGATCAAAATATCGAAATAAAGACGTGCAGAGGAACCTCTGGTGGGCTAAAAATGTCCCATTTCTTTATCTGGATGGTGGTTACAAGGACGTATGGAAGGATGTATGTCAGATTTTATCAAGCCATATACTTAAAATATGAGCAATTCTTAAATGTAGGTTATAGGCTAACATTTTGTGTTTATAAACAAAAAAATTTTAAGTGAATTTGCTTAATGGGGCACCTGAGTGGCTCAGTTGATTTAGTGTTTCATTCTTGGTTTCAATTCAGGTCATGATCTTGCAGTTCATGAGTTTGAGCCCCACATTTCTCTTGGGATTCTCTCTCTCTCTCCATCTCTCTGCCCTTCCCCTGCTCGCACACTCTTTCTCTCTGTATCTCTCAAAATAAATAACTGAAGTTAAAAATATTAAAAAAGTAAGAGTGAATTTGCTTCAAACATGGTCTTTGAAATATGACTAATCTATCTCCATACCCTGGCTCTGCCACTTGCTTGTTGCATCGCCTTGAGCAACTTCACCAGTGTGAGTCTCACTTTTTCCATTTGTAAGGTAGGGGTAAGTCCCTTCTCATGCCATGCTTTTTATGTTACATAAGATAACATGAATCTAACACATCGCTTTGTACTTGGTAAGTTCTTAGTATATTTACTTCCCTTTCCCCTTCTGTCCTGGCTGACTGGCACCACCATTCCAAACATCGTCTTTAGGAAGTTTTCAGATCTCAGGCCTATTTTAGGGAAAGGAGGTTGACCTATCCTAACCCAAAACATAACCCAGGCTTTCTTAGAGGTGATTGCCAAATCATCTATTTCCTTAGAGCCCTTTGGAAACTCTTCTGGGAATGACTCACCCATCCAAACATCCATCCATTCGACATTTATTGAGTTGCTACTTGTGGCAGGCACCATGATAGGTGCTGGAGAAATTGGTGAAAAAGCAGATGCAGTTCCTGTCTTCGGGGGTTCATAATCTCATGAGGAAGACAAGCATTGTAAACAAATAAATCCATCATTATTAATTATCATAAAAAGTGCTATAAAAAACAGGGGCAGTGATGGACAGGGAAAGCGTCTCAGAGGATGTAACATCTGAAGTGAGAACTGAAGGTGGAAGAGCAACCAGTCTTCGGAAGATCAGAGGGAAAGCTCCTGCAGTATCCTCTCATTGAAGTCTTATAACATCCAAAATAATTACATAGTATACATAAAAGACATAATCAACGCCAGAGAGAATCTTCTCACATGTGAACGCCTGCTGTAACATCTATTCTGCTTCTCAGAAGAGTTTTCTGCATAGTTCCTGTTCCTTAGAAGTTAGACTACCAGATAAGCAGCTTTCTCCTATAGTAATACAAACTCATCTGTATAATGGGTTATGGAGATAAGACGTATAAGGAAATAAGAACTGAGAACAGGTAAACTACTACTTAGGATGTAGTGCAGTATACTGAAAAGGACATGGGACAGAGAAAGAGTGGGGGGTTGGAGAGGAGAGAAAGTAGGTCAGATAATGTTGCTTCTCGGACAGTCCTCTCTCTTAGAGGTAGCCTGGAAGTGTCTACAGTCTTCACTTCTAGACTGAACCCTGGCCTCAGTTGGAAAAGTCACTCTCAGAGTCTTTTTTCTCATTTGTAAAGTGGGATAACTCTAGCCTTGCTCCTGGGGCTCTCAGGATTGTTGATGCTCAGATAAAACATAGCATGTGAAAAGTCCATGTTACCTAACAGACACACAGACTTCAGGTGCTATTCATATTCATATAGTCTGTGCCACTTTCAGCATAGATGGCTGCCCTAGAAGCCTCTTAGACCTGCTCGGGACTGAGCTACTAGAAGGGGACTTATCTAGGTCAATGAGCAATGGGAAGTGTCTCAAGGTACTGCCTATTTTTACTTTGAAAGTGCAACCTTCTCAGAGATAATCTTCATACTGAGAAGAATGTAAGGCCTGGAAGATTAAAAGATAATTAAAAACTATACAAAACTAGTCTATTCTGGTAAATTATATGATTTATTTGGGCAAATTTAAATGTGCCGTTGACCTGGGTTAAACTGAGCAAGACTCACTGAAGAAATGGGAACTGATTTAATCTTTATTTCTGCAACTTCCTGTTCTTAGCAAGTAGAGTAAAAGACAAATACCCAGGGTGAGAGACAGGAAGACGCAAAGACAAATGATTTTATGCCTGTGCAGCTACTCTCAAGTACAGCGAGATAATCATATGAAAAGTGTTAAAAAAAAAAACCCTCCCATGTTTTAAAAGATGTACCCCCAATTTGGGTTTGCAAAAGATAGGTTTTCATTGGTTATTACATGTGTCTGCTTTCTTATTTCTCAACCTGTTCCCAAGGTAGGGTGTGCTGATTTATGCTCTACTGTTGACTTCTCCTATAAACAAAACTTTTCTCTGAGAAGTGAACTGTGGAGATATCAGAATCCAGATCCAAAAACCCCTAAACTTAAACCTGGACAATCAAAGAGCATGAGAGGGAAAAAGGATAAGATGCTTTCCTTATATGTTTTTCCTGCATTTCAAAGGATCCTTATCTGAGGTACTATTTCAGCTGTAGAAGATACTTTTTCTAGTCCCTATAGAAGTCCCTAATAACCTGAGTTATTGTGAAATGGGAAAATCTGAAGGGCCTCTCTGGGCCACGTACTTTTCACCTTTGAAGTCTAGCAAGACCAGAATAAAATATTTTAAAATTTGCTTGCAAAACTATAGAAGGCAGAACCATTCCAGCCCCTAGGAACCCAAACAGAAAAGCATTATATTTTATATATCACATTAAATAATAATGAAAAGTAACCTCATAGCAATCAGTTCCAAAATCTTTTCTGGATAATTTGGTACATTTGAAATCTTGTGTGCTGTTCATGTCTTTTTAAAGCACTCTGTAAAACAAGATACTCTCAAATGTGTTAGAACATTTCTGTTTTGATTGGCCCAGAATGGCTGGCGGTACTTGGAATGATTTATAATGAACTAAGCACATGGCATGGCGTCATCAGTCAGTCTCTTCAGAGTCTCTTACCCATTTTATAGAAATTGCATAACCTGGGAAGTAACACAATGAAAATCCTACACTCTGCTGGTTAGAAGTTGGATCACAATTCCAAATCCAGGTAAAAGATTATAGCTAGAGTAGAAGGCCAACATTTTTCTTTCATCTTTCAAAATGCTAAGCATTTCAGTGTATTTATGTAGTTACTTATTTTCTATAGCAGATAAAGGTAAGTTTCACCTTTTCTTTCCTATAGTTAGCCATGGTTTCTTTGTGGAATTCCAGAAAGGCTGATATTAAAATAAGTCAGGATATATAACTATAGAACTCAGAAACCAGTTTTGGGGCGGGGGCACCTGAGCAGCTCAGATGGTTAAGTGTCCAACTCTTGATTTCAGCTCAGGTCATGGTCTCATAGTTCATGGGTTCGAGTCCCATTTCGGACTCACACTGACAATGCAGAGCCTGCTTAGGATTATTTTGTCTCCCCGTCTCTGTGCCCTCCCCAACTTGTGTGCTCTCTCTCTCAAAATAAGTGAATAAACCTTAAAAAATCTGTTTAAAAGAAACCGATTTTTGGCGTGATCGGTTATTAACTGCAAGCAATTAAACATCTCTGGATAGCTGAAGCTACAAAGGAACATACTTAAAGGATATTGTGTAGCTCATAGAAGAGAGATCTGGGCTGGAGAACCAGAGTCAGGACAAGATAACCAGAACAATATCCAAGGTGAAGATACCACTTCTGCCGCCAGATGGGATTCTAGGTGGCAATTTGTGCTGTTGACACCGCTAATAGTGGTTAAAGGAGAGGCCACAAGAATTACTGCTTCTAGGACCTGATGAACCTGCCACTTCCGCTTCTGTGACAGAGTTGCTCCTGGGTGCAGCCTCACTTGCTCCAGATTGAGGCTCAAGTGTGTACAGGTAGTTGATGGAACCTAGGGTCACAGCTCCTGCCCCAGCTGCAAGCGATGGCCGGGAATGTGACAATTGGCACTTTCACTTCCACAGACTCAAAAGGTGAGGGATTCTCAAAACACTGGAGGGGTTAAAATATAAAGTGTCCCTGGAACGACAAATATCCCAAAGCCAAAAGGGTAAACTGGTCCCTATGATTAGACCGGTAATTCTCGATCTTTCTAGTTCTCAAACTTTGTATACTCAGAAATTACTAAGAACCTTAAGGAATTTTTATTTATGTAGGTTATATCTATCAATTTTCACCATGTCAGAAATTAAAGAGATATTTTAAAAATGTTTATTAATTCACTTAAAAGTTGCATGTTAACATAAATAATATGTTTGATGAAAAATAGCTGTATTAAACAAAAGAAAAGAAAATGATACAGGGTGATTCTATATTGTTGCAATCTAATTTCTGGGAAACAGTTTGATATGGGCAAATATAAGAACATATCTGCTTCTACATTAAGCTGTTGTTATATCACGTACTCTACAGTCTCAGGAAAACTGAATCATACATTTTTGAGAGAATAAGAGTGAAAGGGGTAAATCTCTTAGTATTGTTATAAAAATAATTTTGACTTCGAGGACTCCCTACCACAGTTTGAGACTTGCTAGATGAAAGATTCACTTTGCGATTGAAATTAGATGGAATATATTATACTGACACATACAATTCTTTGGATCCCTTTCTGCATTCCTGTCACATATATTTTTATCCAGGACTTGGAAATTTTGCTCAGAGGTTGACATGATTGAGCCTGCATCAAATTACTAATATAATAATATTCTGAATAGACTGCAAAAATAATGGCTGGACTGTATTTTGGTTATTTTATAGAGTTTATCCTTTCCTTTGATCTCAAAGATTATTTCCAGGTTTATTTTCTTATTCTATAACCCTAAATATGGATATTTTAAACAATGGCAGAATCATTCATTCTTCTAAACTTTTTTATTTTAGAACAGTTTGGGTTTAAAAAATTATTGCAAAGAGTACAGAGACGACCCCACAACCAGGGTCCCCTAGCAGTATCTTACGTTGTTGGAGGGGATATTTGTTATAATTAATGAACTTATACTAATTCATATTGTTAACTAATGTTCATGCTTTAGTTAGATTTCCTTAGTTGCTGTTCAATGTCATTCTTCTGTTCCAGGCTCCCATCTAGGATACCACAACGTTTATCACATTCCCTTAAGCTCTACTTGATTGTGACTGTTTCTCAGACTTCCCTTGTTTTTGATGACCTTGACAGTTTCAAGGAGTCCAGGTCAGGTATTTTGTGGGACGTTCCTCAGCTGGGGTTTGTCTGATGTTTTTCTCACGAGTGAACTGGGGTTACCGGTTTTGAGGAGAAAGACCACAGAGGCAAAGTGTCATATTAAGGGTAGGTGTTATCAATGTGCCTTGTGATTATTTCTTTAAAAAAAATTTTTTTTAAATGTTTTATTTATTTCTGAGAGAGAGAGGGAGCATGAGCAGGGGAGGGTCAGAGAGAGAGGGAGATATAGAATCCGAAGCAGGCTCCAGGCTCTGAGCTAGCTGTCAGCACAGAGCCCGACGCAGGGCTCGAACCCACAAACCGTGAGATCATGACCTGAGCGGAAGTCGGACGTTTAACCAACTGAGCCACCCAGGTGCCCCATTTGTGATTATTTCTTAATCTTGATCACCTAGCTTGAGGTAGGTAAATGTCACCTGGCTGTCAGAAGTTTTTCACTGTAAAGTTTCTCCCCTCTTCCCCCTGCCCCCACTTTCCACACTGTAGTTTTTGGAAGAAAGTCACTATGCATAGCCCACATTTAAGGAGTAGGGAGTTACACTCTACCAGCCTGAAGAATTGCTGCATAAATTATTCATAATTCTTCTGCAGGGAGGATTTGTTTTTCTTATTTATTTATTCAATTATTTCTTTGTATTAGTATATACTCATGTACATCTATGCTATACTTTGGGTTATAATCCAATATTACTTTATTTATATAACACTGCTCAAATTGTCCCAGCTTTGGCCATTGGGAGCTCTTTCAGTTGGCTCCTGGGTCCCTTTGACGTACCCCCATCACTGTGTGGTAGTATTGTTTGTTTTTTGGAATTTCCTTCTTTCTGGCACTACACAATGTTCCAGGCCTATCTATATGTTTCCTTCTCCAGTCCTAGAAGCATCAATTTTTCCAAGGAGCTTTGGTTCCTCTTATTGGAGAATGGTATTAGAAACCAAGGCCTGAGTGGTAGGTGTGCTTATTGCTACTGTCATTGCTTTTATGTGCTCTGACACACGTCTATACATATCTGTATGTAAACATTTGCGTGTATATTAAGTTAAACATTAATTCATACCAGTGTCTCTAACTTGAATCCACTGGCACATGGATCATTCTAGCCCTTTGCCCTTGCATTTGTTATATATTTGTAAAGTTATTTTTAAAACGTAGAAGTTATGTTAGTTGTGAGAGGAAACAAAAAGATGAAAAGATCAGGGACTCCAGGAGCTAAGGTGAATTAAACACCCAAGAACCTGTACTCTACTGTTGATAGCTACGGTTATTCAATACCCACAATAAATGGCCACATAGTAGAGAATGAGCTTGTATCCTGGTTCCACTAGTTACTACTCCACTAGTAACTCAGATTATTGTGGGGAAGTATATAACTTCTCTGTCCCTTAGTTTGTTTGTTTTTTTCTTTTCTCATTAAGGAGGAAAATATAGCACTTTACTTATAGGAGTATGAGAATTAAATGAGTTAACACAAACAGCACATTTAGAACAATGCCTGGCTTAGTGTTTATGAGCTACTATTATTTTTACCCTACGGGGTAAATATATTTTCATTTCTATTTTACAGATGAAAAAAAAAGAGGCATGGAGATATTTTAACCTGCTCAAGTTCTCACAGCTAGTAAATTACAGACCCCCCTCTCTCATAATTTGGGCCCTTTCAAGAGTTTCTAAACAACTCTATACTTAGCATGTTTTCTTGTAAAAATGAAGCCATGAAATGCTATTCCATATATCCAAAGGTAAGGCTACCTATAGAAAAAAACTCAAGGATGCTTTGAATAGTCTCAGGGTGAAGGGTGTTGTAACAATCACTAAACTTACCATTTCCCAAATTACCAACACTTTTGTGCAATGAAAGCACTCAGCTAGTGGAGTAGATTGGCCTCTCCATGCTCACGCTGTCACCTTCAGCCAGTTGAGGCAAGGATCATTCCCAAGGAGGGAGCTGGTGGAGGTTAAAAGTTGCCTCTGCCTGATCTATACCTGTCACTGCCTGCTGTAAGAATGCTGCCTTAGTGTAGCTTTGCTATTTCTTACTTTACTATTTCTTTGTTCTACTCAGTATCTACCTCCTTATAAACTCTAGTGACTCTAATTTCTTTATCGCACACAGCCCTGGACGTCAACATTTTTTGACCTTACAGCTTCATTTTGAATCTGGATGCTTCCAGCAGGTAAATTCTGAAGGCAGAAGCAGCCACCTTCCCCTTCCCTTTCCTTATCAATGACTTTACCATAATTCTTCCCTAATAATCTCTCTTAGCATCAATCCTAAGAGTCGAGGGAAATCATAAGCATCTTACGAACTCTTTAGCCAAATATTCATTTACGACCTACAATGTCTCAAGCATTTTGCTAGTCACAAGGTACAGTAGTAAGCCAGATATATGTGCTCCTCCTCCTCAGAGAGCCTGCAGACCATCGGAAAATAACAATTGCTCATACGAACTGAGGGCTTACCCCTGTGGGGCGATGTGCTCTTATGAACACTATATTTAAATCTCAGAGAAGTAGCTTTTATTAATATCTGCACTTTACAGATGAGGAAACTGAGGGTTGCCCAAAGTCACACAACTGAAATTGGGCAGAACTGAGACACGAATGTAGGTCTGTCTGATGCCACACACTCAACCACACATACATCCTCTCTCTCACACCTATCATGCCGCAGGACCTTGGGGTTCTATTCATGGCTGGAGGGTAGCAGCTCCTCTACAACTCTGCTGCAGTTTCAGCTGAATACTTTGATTTGCAAATATAAAGCAGTCGAAGCACAACCTTAAACAAATTGTGGTAGACAGCTGGGAGAGGACAGCTGCAGACAGAAAAATGTGGCCGGATGCTCTGGGGGAGGGCAAGATGGGTGTGCAGTGAGGCAGCTCCAAGTGGTGACAGGCCAAGGTAAGAGGGACTACAGATTAAATCACCTAGACCCCAGACCAAGTGGGAGGAGACCTTAGATATTCTGGAATGCACTGTCTTTATCAGGTTAGCAACTACAGCTAGATTATAAGTAAATTTTTTTCTTTGCTTGTGTCATTCAAGTGATTATTCAAATACATTTAAAAACCTGTTGTTGTTGTCTTTTTCCCCAATGTAATGGCATAGAAAGACCTCAAGTCTAAGAATCAGGAGGCCTAAATTCTTTTTTTTTTTTTTAATTTTTTGTGTGTCTTTATTTTGAGCGACAGAGACAGAGAGTGAGCGGGGGAGGGGCAGAGAGAGAGGGAGACACAGAATCTGAAGCAGGCTCCAGGCTCTGAGCTGTCAGCACAGAGCCCGACGCGGGGCTCGAACGCACAGACTATGAGATCATGACCTGAGCCGAAGTCGGACGCTTAACCGACTGAGCCACCCAGGCATCCCCTTAAATTCTTATCCAGATATGCACAACTACTTCAGTTGTGTGATCTTTTGCTAGTCCCTTGGCGTCTCTCATTCTGGGTTGACTCCTTTCTAAAACAAGGGAATTGGGCTACTGAGCCTTACTGATTTTTGAAGTTTCAAACTGCTGTAATGCTATGATTTATTGAGCACCTCCATTGTGCTAATACTACGTTAAGCCTTTTGAAGTTTAGAAGCAATTAGAAGTCACGTTTCCAGCCCTTTGTACTTGTGCTGTCCAATACAGTAGCCACCAACCACATGTGGCTACGGAGCACTTGAAATGTGGCTAGTGTGACTACCTCAGAATTTTATTTCATTTTAATTAAATTGAAATTAAGAAACTATAATGCATTTAGTTACTGAAAACTTTTATGTTTGAAACAACACAGGGATGTGATTTTTCTTTTTTCAACAGTAAATGTTGTGCAATCTAAATACAGTGTTTCCAGTGAAACTTTAGTATCTGAATTGGAATGCGTGGTAAATGTAAAATATATCAGATTTAAGACAATAAAAAAGGATGTAAAATATTTCATTAATAATTTCGTATTGATTACATGTTGAAATGACATTTTGGCTATACTGGATTAAGTGAAATATATTATTAAATTAATTTCACCTGTGATTCTTATTTTTTTAATGTGACTACTAGAACATTCGAAATGAAATAGGTGTCCTGCATGATATTTCTTTGGATGGTTTTGAGAGTCTATACTCTATAGACCGTGGTATGGTGGTGGTTTGACTGGCAACCTATATCCTAGTCAGCCGCAGGTGCTTTGAAGAAAAGAAGAGTATCGCCCTTTGAGGAAGACATCTGTAGCGTTCTGAGTCATTACTCTCATCAGGAAAGACTTGCGCCAATAACCTTTGCTAACAGGGTTTGTTTTAAGAGAATCAGGGGACGTGAGTGAGGACTCTGCGGTCCCCAGTGCTTCCAAAACTGGGATGTGCTGTAGGCACCGTGGATAAAGCACCGTGACTATCCATCTAAGTACACCCAGCACTCCCCCCTCTGCCTGGACTAGCCTGTGTCCATTCAGCCCAAACACCCCTGTTGGGTGGAGGTTTGAGCCAAGCTCCTTCAGAGGCTGTTACCTCCCGCCCCCACCCCTGCGTCTGGCTGCTTTTAGCCTGGCCACAATTTTCTAGTTTATTCAGTTGAAGACAGGTAGCAGTGTCTGTTTTGTTCTTTCCACATGGATTAAACTGTAGGATCTTGACACAAAAATAACTGCTAAGGCTTTCTTCAGAAGGAGTATATGTCAACGGCAGGAGTTTTGAATTTAGGCCTTCTTTGCTCTGTGAAATTCCACCCTCTGCATCTGTAGAGAATAAATGTGGTATCAGGGAGGATGTGTCCAGTCAGTATACGTTCAGCATGTGGTGACAGACGTGGTGTGACTGGGGAGGGTGATTTTCCCTGGGCACAATGTGGTGAATACTGTGGCATGACTAGAAAGGACCACCGCCTCTGGCACAGACAGTGACTCATCTGCAGTGACTGGAAGGACTCTGTGTTCGTCTGCTGGAGCTGCCGTAACAAATACCTCAGAAGGCATGGCTTAAACAACAGAAGTTTATTTTCTCACAGTTCTGCAGGCAAGAAGTCCAAGATCAAGGTGTCAGCAGGGTTAGTCTCTTCTGAAGTCTCTCCCCTTGGCTTGCGTATGTCTTCTCACTGAGTCCTCACATGGTCAGCCCTCAGGCTGTGTTGTAATGTCTTTTTAAAATTATTTTTTAAATCGAGACATAATTGACACGTAATACTATATTAGTTACGGATATGCAACATAACGATTTAATATTTTATACATTGCAAAATAATCACACTAAGTCTAGTCAACATCCATCATAGTTAAAAATACATTTTTTCCCTAGTGATGAGAACTTTACGATCTATTTTCTTAGCAGCATTCAAATATGCAGTACAGTATTATTAACTGTAGTTCCCATGCTGTATATTATATCCCTAATGACTTAATTATTTTATAAATGGAAGTTTGTACCCTTTGACTCGCTTCACCCATTTCTCCCATCTCTCTCACCCCTCCCTCATCTCTGGCAACCACCAATCTGTTCTTTATTTATGAGCTTGATTTTTTCTTTCGTTTTGCTTTTAATTCCATATAAGTGAGGTCATACGGTATTCGTCTTTCTCTGCCTGACTTCTTTCACTTAGCATTTCTTTTACCTTGAGGTCCATCTACGTTGTTGCAAACAGCAAGATTTCATTTCCTTTTACGGTGGAATAATATTACCTTGTATATATACCACAATTTCTTTATCCATTCAGCCACTGATGAACATTTAGGTGTTTCCATATCTTGGCTACTGTAAATAATGCTGCAATGGACATGGGAATGCCTATATCTTTTAGAGTTGATGTTTTTGTTTTCTTTGGATAAATACTCAGAAGTAGAATTACTGGGTCATATAGTAGTTATATTTTAATTTTTCGATGAGCCTCCACACTTCTCCCTAGTGGCTGCACCTATTTACATTCCTATTCACAGTGCACATGAGTACCTTTGCTCCACATCCTCACCAACACTTGTTATTATTAATTTTTTTGTCTTTTTGATAATCACCATTCTGACCGGTAAGAGGTGACATCTCATTGTGGTTTTGATTTGCATTTCCCTGATGATTAATGATGCTGAGCATCCTTTCATGTACCTCTTGGTCACCTGTATGACTTCTTTGGGAAAATGTCTATTCAGTTCTACTTCCCATTTTAAAATCTGATTTTTTTTTTTTTTGCTATGAGGTTGTATGAGCTCCTTATATATTTTGAATGTTAGCACCTTGCCAGAAATATGATTTGCAAATATTTTCTCCCATTTCAGTAGGTTGCCTTTTCATTGTGCTGATGGTGTAATCTCTTCATCTTAGGTAACACTCACCTATATAATCTCATTTTGCTTTAATTATCTCATTAAAGGTTTTATCTCCAAATACAGTCACCTTCTGAGGTACTGGGGGTTAGGACTTCAACATATGAATTTGGCAGGTACACGGTCAGCCATCTTTGATCAGTATGTGGCATTTGAGGATCAACTTAATGAATTCTGTGGTCAGAGGCAATGACCACAAAATGACCATTAGGTCACAAGAGGATTTCCTACTCAAGGAAATGAGAGCAAGACATGCACCTTTGACAAGGCTGTGACCGAGTTTAGGTAAATGAGGTTGGATGGAGGGACATATTGACTCCCGAATTTTATCGCAAGGCACAGATGGTACAGACTGCTTCTCTGCACCAGGAATTCCTTGACCACAGTTCCTGAGGCCAAGCAACTTGAATCGAACATCCTTGGCATAATATGCTAAATCCTGGCTGGCAAATCTGACATCAGGAGCAAGGGTTAACAATGTATTTAGGGGCATAAGAGAAACACATAGAAGGAGTATAATGTGAGCAACATAAGGCAAAGAGGTGATCAGGCTGGGAGTGAAAAGGGGAAATCAGCAAAGATTTCTAATTTCTGGAGAGGATAGCCTTCATAAAGTTGGAAATTGATGAACAGGTGCTGATGAGGATGATGGGGAAAATCTAGAGCTATGGCAGAGGCTGGAAATGCAAGGTATGCAAAGATCCTCTAGAAGCTGATTGGTTAAAAAGCCTAGGGTTTGTGAATGTAATGAGGGTTGATTTAAAGCAGTGATGGAGGGAGAAAGGTCTGCCTCTAGGTGTGAGGTGATGTGAGACTAGCTTTACTGACAAGAGGAGATGGTAGATTGAGTGTGAGGAGATTATGAGCTGGCGAATGATCAAATGTTAGACTTGACGAGGTCTAGCGTTACACGCACACACACCGAAAATCACCACAATGATGTAGTCTTGTGATTCCTCGAGATAGCTGGTTCCGTTGCTGGTACGAAGACCTCCGGGATACTGCCCCAGTGTTCATAAAAGAAAAGATAGGAACAGTCTCACTGCTCTGTGGACTCTTAGATGATGATAGCTAAAAAGTGCATTTCAGCAAGCAGCTTTCAGTTAGTTTACTTGCTTCCATCATAACTGCAGACATCTTTAGTCAGTTCAATTGTTAACAGGAAACTAGATGGAAGTGAGGAGGCTTAGGGAATAAGTGCATTAAACTGTGATGAGTTAGTTAAGTAACAACAAACAAACTTCATCAAATGATTATGAGGCATTTTATGCATTTATCTTAAGAAAAAATACAGTATGAAGAGCAAACAGATGGCTTGATCAGAATTTGCTTTGCTTACTGGGATAGGAAAAAACCCTCCTCTTTAAATGTCAACTCGGGCCACCTGGCTGGCTCATCGGTTAAATGGCCGACTTTGGCTCAGGTCATGATCTTACGGTTTGTGGGTTCCACCCCTAGTCGGGCTCTGTGTTGACAGCTCAGAGCCTGGAGCCTGCTTCGGATTCTGTGTCTCCCTCTCTCCCCTACCCCGCTCCCACTTCTGTCTCTCAAAAATAAATAAATGTTAAAAAACATTTTTAACGTTGACTGAATGCTACAGCATTGTGAAAGAGAACTATTCCTCTCCCAATAGATTTTCTCAGTAGTCGTCAACAATTCCTGTAAATATACTCTGCAATTCAATGGTATCTTTCAGAGAACGTTCAACCTTTTCATTGTCTTCAAGGGGTAACAGATCTCGAGTAGTTGCTGTGGGCTTCCGTCTTTCCCCTTAGCATCCTATATGCGAAGTCAGCAATTCATCCTAGGGGACTCTCCTTACACTGCTCTAACTTCAGTGGTGGAGCTCAGGCCCCATAAAATCCCAGGCGATGCTGATGCCTGCCAAGTTGTAGCGAACTGGCTCTCCACTTACGGAATGGGTTCAAGTCATAGAAAAGATGAGGAGGAAGGGTTAGAAAACAAGTCTTTGGTAGGCACATCAGTTTGGGAATGACGGAGCAGCTGGGAGTAACTTTATTTCTTCCTCTTCCCAGCCTGCAGATAGTCAAGCCTCGTGGGCTGACCACTCTGAAGACAGGTAATGGTGCACCCAGTTAGAGTTACAGCCCTGCGCTCAGCCCTGGCAGTGCCCGTCTCACCCCTCCCTTGCCGCAATTACCCGGGCGCCCCCACCTGCTCCGCAGCTCCGCCCAGCCTCTGGCAGGCCCGGCGCGGGCCACACCCTCTCACCGCTCTGGGGCCCCTCCAGCCCGGCAGCACGCGCCGCCGGCCGGCGCCCCGCCCCGCCCGACACGTGACAGCCCCGCCCTCCGCGCGCACTCGGATTGGCTCTCCCGCCCGAGGGGGTGGGTCCTAGCATACAGCCCTGCCCCGCAACGCGGCTGCAGTTTTCAAACCTCAACTGTAATCTCCGGTCACCGTGTCCGCTGCCGTCGCCGGGAGCCACCTCACCGGGGAACAGGTCACTACTGTTGGCCGTTGTCCAGAAGAGGAAAAGTGGGTCCTGCTACGTTCGGAGCTACCTGGCGCCTCACTGGGCTAGAGCTGGAGAACGAGTCCTGTGGTGGCCACCGGCGTGTGGCGGGACGGGAGCCCCCTTGGAGGGGCAGCCCCCGAGAGAACCTGCCGTGTCCCGAGCGGTCAGCGCCTTCCGATTCGCGCGACCACAGTTCTGCCGCGACTAGTGGGTAGGTTCGGGACTCCGATTCTGAACCCCTGAACCCGCCCCTTTTACCCCGGACACGGAGACCCCGAAAGTGGGAGGGGTCCCGAAGAGGGATAGTGTCAGGCAGTGTGGGCGGGTTCAGGGTCTCGTCAGAACCGCGACCGTCAGCCGGGCGGAGGCGGGCTCGGACTCTGCGTCCCCTCAGGTGGCCCGACTGCCCGGGGCCCGTCTCTGCCCTCCGAGCAGAGTCCGGCTTCGCTGCCCCGCTCGGGGTCGGGCGAGGGCGGCCGGTGGTCCTCCCAGCCCCCCACCCAGCGTGTCTGTGCGTGTGCGCGCCGTCGCCCGGGCCGCCTGAGCTCCTCTGGGTCGCGTCCCGCGGGGGCTCCCTTGCGCGACCCGCTACCTCGCTCCCCTTCCACGTCGCGCCGATGCGGTCTTTCCTGGCCCTCCCGAGTTCACGGCTGTGTTGTGGGCACAGGACGTGTTCACCTCTGGGCTGCTGGACGCGTCCTGCTCACAGCCGCCTTTCGTCTCGGGGAAGTTTTGTGCTCCTCTTGTGGGGCATTTTCGGTTACTGCTTGTGAACATTGTCTTGGAGTCACTGCCTAGAGCGGACAGATTGCAGTTGTTGCAGTCTTGTCCAGCGATCTGATTTTATTTGGATGCCGCGTAAATCACTTAAGTGTACGCGAGTCATCCTCCAACTATACAACTACGTCATGGCTCCAGTATTGAAGTGGACCCAGCTCTTGCTTTTATTGTGTAGGGAAAAGCGCTTCATTTGAATTCCCTTAAAGGGATTAGTGGAGACAGAGTTGAAAGAGACTTTATGGCAGCTGGTAGCTGATATTGGTTCTTTTCTTCCTCGGTCTGTGAAGGGACTAAGACTCTGAGGCAAAGTTGCAAATTAAAACTTAAAAAAAAAAAAAAAAACATTTAAAAAACCCAACCAGGTACTGATCAAATGTCAATACTGTTAGGTGTGTGTATCACGTTCTCTGTTTTGCCAACGTAATGTTTACCTCTGGTACGGGTTGGGGGAGGGGGTGGTGCTGGAGCTTGCCGAGGTGTCTGATACGGCGTGGCCCCTTTAAGTTCTCGTCTTTGCCAGTGTGAGCGCTGAGACAGCGTGGTCTGCAGGGATGGTTGGGCCAGTGGTGGCCTCCGTGTGTGCCCTGGCAGTAAAGCCCACGAGCACAGTCTTATTAAAGGAAAATATAATAAACCTATTTTCTCATGGCTGCACTCTTTTATAGTTTTATAGTGAACTGCCCAGAAGTAGTTTGTAACAAATTCGGAAGTGTTTGTTGTATAAAGTATGAAGCCACTTACCCATACAACTTTGTATTTTTGAAAAACTTGGTCCATAGAAGCATTGCTCTAATTTAAGACCTCTCTTCTTCCCCCTTTATCCTTCTGTGAGATGTTTCATTTTTTTAAAAAAAGCTTTCTAATATTCTCATAAGTGGAATTAATAGCTGCTTTATTTTTGAGATGCATAATTTACAGTTTAGATCATCCTCTAAGTTATTGATCTCAAACTGAAGTGTGAAATATATTTACACGGCAGTGTATTTAAGTTTTAAAAGTAAAACTTGTATAATGATTTGAAAGTCTTTCTCTTTTGTGTGTGGACAGAGTGGTGGTAGGTAGTCGCTTTTGGGCTCTGCATAGTGAATTACAATTTAAGATAGAATCAGTTTTTAGGAAAGTCAAGTCTGGACTAATTGGTCACCATGTCGGCACATTAATTACAAATCTGAAGAAGATAAAGAAGTTTTATGACCTGTTTCTAATCAAACAATTTTATTTTTAAGTTTGCATTTGGCAGTGCTTTACTGGTGTTAAGTAAACATTTAAACTTTTTTTTTAAAGCTTTGTTTTGAAGCTGTTCGATAATTATGAGAGAATATCCTTATCAAAAGTTTCCTGTTGTACTCAAGAGACCCAATTAAAAACCCATGAATTAGGGAAATCAATTGCTAACACTATCACTAAATCCTAAAATTGCCTATTTCCCGTATATAAAATTGGCAGCCAAGAATAGTGCTCCTAGATTGACTGCCTTTAAAAGATTTTGATTGATTTCTTGTGTTTTTTTAAGAATTCTTTTGCATTCTCTGACTATTGATTGTGTCAGTAACATTAACAGTCATTTATATACTTCCTTTCCACTTGGAAAAACTTTAATGTTTTAGTTGCTGTAGTCTTCTACAATAGTGATGACAGAATTCAAGGATTTTATTTTTAAGTAGCTTATATTCTCTGATAGACTAATATCAAAGGAAATTTCTTTGAATATTTCAATTAATATATGTACTTACAAATTAAGTCACAAAAAATAAAGTTACATATTTTTGTCTAAATAGGTTGTGACATAATTTTCATGACATACTTTGTTAAACTTTTAAAAATTTCTTTTTTTCCAATAACATTTAACCTTGAACTTGAATGCCACTTTAAACATCTAATCAGTTTCTTTCAATGTTTGTGGTGTATTTTGGTGCATCCCTGACCCTTTGCAACTTCTTCACCAAAAGAGGGCATAGTTCTACTTTAAGCATTTAAAATTTTGATATTAACAGTGAGATGGTAGTTTAATCTTTAATCCTTAAAGGATCATATTCCATTTTGTATTGTAAAGATTACTGAACAAACAGTACTTCAGTGGTGTGGTATGTAAATAGTACTTTATTTTGCAATAGAAACTTAATTTTCCATTTGATGAATGACAAGCCCTGTGTGTTTCTTGGTCCGCTATATTTCTGTTTTTCAGCATCTTCCTGTCCTGTTTAATTTTCCTTCCGAAGGTAGAAGAGATGGCTCCGGGCTTTACTGTCATGGCACACATTCGGGCCTGGGGTCGTTACCTGGAACTTCAGCCCTTGGGTAGTATGTACTAGACTGGCTGGGCTAGAGTCAGTTAGCTGGCTTCCTTTTGTGATTTCCGAAGGACTAAATTCCTGACGTATGCTTCCTATTCAGTCTTTAAAAGCAAAAAAAAAAAAAACACGCAAAACCTACTATTAGAATATAGTTAGTAAGGGGCGCCTGGGTGGCTTAGTCGGTTAAGCGTCCGACTTTCGCTCAGGTCATGATCTCGTGGTTCGTGGGTTCGAGCCCCGCGTCGGGCTCTGTGCTGACTGCCAGCTCAGAGCCTGGAGCCTGTTTCAGTNAAAATGAAAAAGTTAAGAGAAAAGACGGAGGAGAGAGGGTGAATAATAGGGAGTATAAAAACATGAAAGGGTCGGGGCGCCTGGGTGGCTTAGTCATTTAAGCATCCGACTTTCACTTAGATCATGATCTTGCAGTTCGTGGGTTCGAGCCCTGCGTTGGGCTCTGTGCTGACTGCCAGCTCAGAGCCTGGAGCCTGTTTCAGTCTGTGACTCCCTCTCTCTCTGACCCTCCCCTGCTCACGCTGTCTCTCTCTCTCTCCTAGATATAAATAAAACATTTAAAAAAATTAAAAAAAAAGAATATAGTTAGTAAAAGGAATATAGTCTCTTCCTTGAAATTAAAAATCCTCTTCATCCCTATCCCTACACCAATACCTTTACTTCTAATCAATGGAGTCTTCTGCCATCCTAGCAGAGCATTCTTTCTTTATTTTCATGGATGCTAGATAAATAACTCTCTAGTTCCTCTGTTTCCTAGGAAAAACTTGGTAGCTATTAATTGCTGACATAGAAGGGAGTTGTTTCCCTGTAATCTTGTGCCTTGCATTGTTTCCAGCTGCCTTTTGAATTTACTTAACAATGATGTAGATTTGTCAGTCCTTACCAGGACAAATTTCTGAATTTCCTGAATGAGGTACCTTTTAAAATATTGATATTCTTAGCTGAAGTAGGTATTCACATAAAAGAGGTGGTCACTTAGTCTGTAAAGACAAAATAAATTGTTGGTATTACAGTACAGTATATGATAAAATAATTTTGTCCATTTTTCTAAGCTTTATAGCTATGCTGCTTAGAATTGAAATTCTCTAATAGCAGTTTAGAATATTCCTTATTTTATTTAACCAAATATTGATTAAACAGAGACTAAGCTGCTTGAAGCTCCAATGCTGTAATTTCAAGATGCATCTCAAGCTCTGTTAAACCCCTGAAGATCCAAGATGCACCTAAAAATTCCTGTTGCTGTATTTCATAATTCCCATAATTCAGTTCATCAAACATTAAAAAAACGACTGTCTGGTGCCATGATGGGAGTTTAGACACAAAAGTAAATGTTGCCCTGCAGCCTAACATGTTACTTGTTGAAGAGGTCTGTCCAGGGTCCTCCTGGTTCTGAAATGCAAAGTTCAGGCATTTAGACCAACCTGTGGGTTTTAGGCAGAGCTTCCTGGGGGAGGTGACATTCTATGTTGAGATATGAAGGGTGCGTGAGAAGACTTAGCCATTTAAGGAGAAGTATAAAGAATGTTTCAGAGATGTCGAGGCAAAAAAATGAGTGTGACAGGAAATGAAACTGGTGTGTACCTGGCCTCAAAAGGCTTTTGCCTGTCATGCAGGAAGGGCTTTAGCTTATAGGTACTGGGTAGCTAATGAAGGGATCAAAGCAGACGATTGGATTCGCTAGATGTTTTCATTTATTGTATGTTATATACTTTATTTTTGTAAAACATTTTATCAATAACCTTGAAATGAATATTGTGATGAATGTTTTTAAAAACAGAACTATTTATAGGTTTTATAGAGACTGTTGTTTGTTTTACTTCTAATCACATCACATTGCTGTCTCTTTTCAAGTAGTTAAGGCCCAGACCAAACCTAACATTTCCTCTGTTACTTCCTTCACTGATCCATATCTGAATTCTTATTGTACTTATTGTAGTGGGCATTAATGAAAGAAAAATCTTTGAAAATAAGTTTGAGGTACTGTATAATTAGGAGGTTAATTTTATCTTGCTTCTCTTACCCTCTTACTGTTTCTAGTGCCTGATTGTGTCCCCGTGCACACATACACTCACAGTTACCTACTAAGTCCTGTAAGATTTTTTTTTTTATTAGTGTAGCCTAATAAAGTGTTATGAAATGAATTTCAAATAGATTGGGACATATTGGCAGTGTACAATTAGCTATGTGAATTGTGGTAGAAAATAAGAAAAGGTCTAGGGTTGTTGGACTTCAAGAGAAATTGGTGGGAAAGCACTGAGAGACAAAGCGCTGACTGATAACCTTCATGTACCCAAGGATTAAATCGTACATGATGAGCAACCACATGTTTGTGGAGGGTTTAGACAAAGGTAACATTCATGCTCCATTATATGTAAAATTAGCCAAAGGAGAAGAAATGGAAAAATATCTAGGCTGTGGCAACTGGTTCAAGAGCAGTAAATGGAAGGAAAATATAGGGTGCTGTGTGTCTGCCAGCAGTCTGTAATATATTAGCAATAAGTAGGTAAATGTCAGGTTCTGTCTTCAGAAGTGTGCTTGCTTTTTTTTTTCTGAGACATAGCTGTGTTCAGAGCTAGACTGAAATGTATCACAATTCAAAAAAGATTTTTGTATTAACATGTATTTAAAAGAACCACTGATTGCCCAATGCTGTTTTTAGCTACATTTATAGTCTTAAAAATGCCTGTGGGTACATTCAGCATTATGAATGTGAGGGAAGGAAATTTTGTTAGGGTAAAAAAATTAAACACAAGGCAATGTCCAGTATTAGGAAATATTATTAAGTAGTTCAGTTAATAAGGCCCTACTTATATTATCATAATCCATAGCAATCCTTTTTTAAAAAGGTCACCTCTTTTCCCTTCTAACATAACTAAATAATAGATACAACAAAATTTAGTATTTATCTGTATATTTGGATCACATTTTGGATTTTGGGTGGGAGGGGGACCCAGGATAAGCCTAGATTTTCACAAGTGATACTCATAATACAGGTGTGTGTTTTAAGGTTACAAATTGTTATTCATTATATAGAAGTGTAACTATGACATTAATTCAGAATTTGTTAAATTGTCTTTTCTCTCCAGTATTAAACAAGGCATTAATTCTTATTTAGTGTTTACCCTGAATGCTCATATGGTCTCTGCGTAAGAGCTGACATATTATTTGGATAGTGAACACCATCTGCTCTGTATAAATGCAGAGAAAATGCTGAGGCCTTAAAAAAATTGAGCAATAATGGCTTTTGAACCTACAGCCAAGTAAACCCTTAATGTGTGAAGAGATAGATTTTGCTGTTGCAAGTGGGTAAGTTGCTACATTTAGTGTCTGGTCATGTATATTCACAGCAATAGTTTTTACCCAAAGGCATTTACTAATTTTTTTTTAAATGTTTTATTTATTTCTGAGAGAGAGAGAGAGAGAGACAGCGTGAGCAGGGGAGGGTCAGAGAGAGAGGGAGATACAGAATCTGAAGCAGGCTCCAGACTCTGAGCTAGCTGTCAACACAGAGCCCGATGAGGGGCTTGAACCCACAAACCGTGAAATCATGACTTGAGCCGATGTCAGACGCTTAACGGACTGAGCCACCCAGGAGCCCCTCTAATTTCTGCCTCTTATTAAAGTAGTACCTGCTTAGTGTAGATACTTTCAAAATAGGAAAAGTATAAAAACTGCCATGTTCCCACCACCCAAAGATAGTTACTGGTAACATTTTGCCCTAGTTTTCCAATCTTTTCTTTCCTTTTATATTTTTGCCACAAAATTATCATACTGTATACACTTTCTGTGTCTTCCTTTTTTATATTTTTGCCACAAAATTATCATACTGTATACACTTTCTGTGTCTTCCTTTTTTAACTTTATATTTTATGAGATAAAAATATTCTTTAAAAGCATGGTTTTTGAGGATATAGTATCTTAGTTTTAGGTATATTTAATCATTTGTTGGGCTCATTCATTAAATAAGTTTGGGTTTTTTTTCATTATTATAAATTATACTTCATTGAACATAAATCTTTGAATACATCTAAGACCCATATTGACTCTGGAAACTTGAAAGCAGAAAATACTTACTCATAAAATTATTTCTGCTAGAGTTCTTATGAATAGATCACTTTGTAGCAGATATATTATAGCATGAGATAAACATCTTAGATTCTAGAATCTAGATGAGGTGAACTTCTCAGAATCAAGAACCTATACTCTGTCACTGTGATCGAATTTGACATGTTCTTGTTCTTGTATTTCCCAAGGCCTGATTGATGGACACTGTTGGGAATTTAGGCCAATTTGTATACATGATATAGGTATATCCTTTCTTTCTGTATGTATATATGTATAATATAAATATGATCATAAGCGGGCATATTCATAGACTTAGAAATTTAGGAAAAAAATGGTAAAAGTCCAAAGATGACCTGAAAAAAATTAGATTGAGCATAGAAATTGGTAACCATATTGATTTTTGTTAGAGGACTGTATGGCCAATGTAACTGAGTGCCATCAGAACTAAGCAAAGACATAAATAGTTTATCAAGACATAGTAAAAAAAAAAAGAATTTTAAGAGCTGAGTGTGAGCTAACTTGGGGTGAGAGATTTGAATATGGAAACAGTACAACTACTCAACAGTAGCCAGGGACTGTGTAGAGAGTATCTTTAGGTAGAATATTAACGATATTTACTTACTGAACAATCATGATGTACTCTCATGACTAGCACTGTACCAGTGTCCTTCTACATGAGTTCATCATATTTTAATTTTAATCTTTAGAGTTATTTGAGTTCTGAGAGTTCTATTATAATCCATACTTTAGAAGAAGCAGAATTCAAGCTTTCTTCACTGGTAATCAGAGAAATGCAGAGTAATTCACAAGATTCCATTTCCTTTCATCACACTAGAATAGCCAAATTTAAAGGCCTGAATGGAACAAATGTTAGCAAGAAAATGATAAGGTCTCCCACCTAGTGATAGTGGGGATGTAAACTGGGCATCTAAAAAAGGGACCAACTTCAGCTGTGTCAGTGATGTCATATTTATTTTTAATTTAAATGAAATACGGCAAAGCAATAAGATTGAAAAAGTGTTATATTTGTATCCCTTCTTATACATTTGGAAATATTTCTCTCTTCTCTTCTCTTCTCTTCTCTTCTCTTCTCTTCTCTTCTCTTCTCTTCTCTTCTCTTCTCTTCTCTTCTCTTTCTTTTCTTTTCTTTTAAGTAGCTATATTTGTTTCCCACACTGCCATAACAAAGTACTGCGGACTGGGTGACGTTAACAGCAGAAATGTATTCTCCCAAAATTTTGGAGAGCAGAAATTTGAGATCACGGTGTTGACATTGTTGGCTTCTTCTTAGGTCTTTTTCTATGGCTTGTTGATGTCCTTTTCCTCCCTGTGTTTTCATGTGGTTTTTCCCTCTATTTCTGTGGCCTAATCTCTTTTTATAAGGACACCAGCCCTGTTGGATTTGGGTCCCCCTAATGACCTCATTTTTAACTTAATTACCTCATTAAAGGCTCTGACTCCAAATACATTCACCTTCTCAGGTGCTGGGGGCTAGGACATCAGCATGTTGATTTAGAGGGGAGGGACACAATTGGCTCATAACAGTAGTGAAGTTAAATAATTTAGATAAGATCTCATAGCTGGTATGATGGATAAATTGGATTCAGACCCAGATGTGATTGAGACCAAATGTTATCTTCAGAATGCTGGGCTGCTACCCTTAGACTACTAGAGATGTACACCAAAACTAATTAAACTTTGTTTCTGCAAAGACCAACAAATTTAGAGAAAAAAATTGCTAACTTAAGAATAAAACCACTAAAATATAGAAACTGAAAACACTGAACTCTTATCACACTGCTTATTAAATTGAATATAGTTGGCATTTGAATTTAGGAAGATAAACAACAGTACATGTCAAGTAGGAAATAGAGGAAAAATGTGGTAGAGAAAGAACAAAAGCCGTAGGGTGTTATTGAAAGAGGGTTCTAGAAGAATAATACTGACCTTTTTTTTTTTTTTTAGTAAACATAGCAGGATTTTTTTTATATACTTTGTAAAATATATAGTCTGCAATTATATGAATTCAATTCATATGGGATAATAGTTTTGTTAAAACTGAATATATGTAAATATCACAGAATTGAAGATAAATATGGGTTCAAGATACAGAACTGTAGAATAAGGCTTTATATATGGTCACTCATCTAACAAAATTACAAGAGCTCAGTTCTACCAAAAGAAAAAATTCTTAAGACCTACCTATGAAAGTTTGAATTTAATATTGAAATGTAGGTAGTCTATGAAACAAGTTTTGCTGCTTGTAGTCATTCAGAAGTCAGTAACAAAACTCACAAAATGTGAATTCACTACCAAAATTGTTTGGCCATGAGAAATTATATTTAAAATGAGTAGTCATTACCCTGCTGTGTTAAAATCTTGTTATGTGAAGGTGTAACTTTAGAGAATAACAGTTTAAAAATGAAATTGAATAATTGCTTATATTAAAATTTTATTATAACTATTTTCTAATTTGAGAGATTTGAGGTTTTTTATAGTAGTTTTATTCTGAAATAAAGTCAGTAACTTTGTTCAAGTACCATAGAGATGATACCAGTTTATGAGTGTGCTTTTTGTTTTCCTTCCTTCTGGGTAGAATGTGCTGCTTAAAATCTTTCTTTTCTTTTTTTGGTAGGGGGAAGGGTTATAACTTACAACTATATTTGGAGCTATAAAGTGTAAAGTACATCCTGTCTATCTGTGATAACATCTTTTTTTTTTTCAATTGCGTTTAAGTTATATCCTGTACATTCTCTTTTTTAAATAGGTAAAAATAAGTGACTAAAGAAGCATATCTGGGAGTCATCTGACATGTCGAGGAGAAGATTTGATTGTCGAAGTATTTCAGGATTGTTAACTACAACTCCTCAAACACCAATGAGAATGGAAAACTTTAATAATTTTTATACACTTACATCTAAAGAGCTGGGAAGGTAAGGAAATTGTATGATGTGTATGCTGTTTAAATTCACATATTGAATTTCTGGGTTTATAGTTCTATAAAATTCATTTCATCATTTTAAGAAATGATTAGAATTCTAGAAAGTCATCATCTTTGCTATTATTATACAGAATCTAGTTTTAACTGACTTGGAAATCAAATCTGTAGAGAGTTAGTGAGCTTTTATGATATATTTCACCTAGCTTCAGAACCCTTAATAGGAGGTCAGTTTCTTAATTTGAGGCTGTGTGTGGCAACAGGTAGCTTAGCATAGAGGACTTCCAAGTCCAAATGCAGGCTCTGCCATTTCCAAACGGTGTGACCTCAATTAAATCTCTGTTCCTTTTAGTGCTATAGTTTCCTCATCTGAGAAGTGGGGATGAAGATAATTATATCTGTCTTCCATGGTTGTTATGAGGATTAAATTAGTTAATATTTGTAAAGTAGTAGAATGTTATCAATTTTTGTTAAAAAATTTTAAATTCCTAGGATATTTTGCTGGACTAAAAAAATAAATAAGGAGGGACTCCTCTTTTTTCCTCAGTTAAACAAAAAGAATTAACTACTATTTGATGGTATAATTCTGTATGATGAAGAATGCATATTCTGTAAGTTTAAAACCCTATGCTTACACTAACACTAATCTGTTTTGGCCTGATGAGAGTGTAAATTCCTTAAGGCCAAGGGGCAACCTGAGATTCTGAGATTTAGTTTTACCATTTTAATATACATGGAAGTTGGAAAAATAGACTAAGATATTTATGTTATGTGTTCAGCATCTCTGAACTTTAAATTCAAGACATTTAACATAGTTAAAAGGTGGTGATCAGTTTCTACCTTTAGTTTGATTTTAGTTCTGGAGATAAATGTTTTGCTTATCTTAAAATGGTTTACCAAGTCCATGTTTGTATTGATAGACCTATAGTAAGATAGTATGATTGATTTTTATCTTCGAAAATCTCAGTGTGAAAACAAAAGTTGACTGAACCATGAAAAGTAATTCTGTTCTTGGTGATCTTTTATAGGAAGGATAACAAGTCCTAGCCTTGTCAGTTTTTGGATGCAGTCTTTCTTTTGCAAAAATAAGGATGATAATATCTACTTCATTAGACTAAGAACTAAATGTGAAAGCATTTTTCATAATTCCTGGCATATTTATTTATTTAATTTTATGTGTACAGCATCTGGGTGTTTTAATGATGTACTGAAAGATACAGTCTTTTTTTTTGGATCTTATATTTTATTTATTATTATTATTATTTTTTTTACAGATAGTTTATTGTCAAGTTGGTTTCCATATAACACCTGGTGCTCATCCCCACAAGTGCCCTCCTCCATGCCCATCTCCCTCCTCCCCCCCACACCCATGAGTCCTCAGTTTGTTCTCAGCATTCAAGAGTCTCTCATGGTTTGCCTTTCTCCCTTTCCGCCACCATTTCTCCCCTTCTTCTCCCCCATGGTCCTCCATTAAGTTCCTCTCAATCCTCCTACACTGTTGGTGGGAATGTAAACTGGTACAGCCTCTCTGGAAAACAGTGTAGAGGTTCC